>NC_089810.1:13706410-14028910 GCF_029633855.1 Hoplias malabaricus | reverse complement strand
AAAACAGCAGTGGTACAGAGACGTGGTTTATTTTTACCTTTTATGTTTTCTTTGTTTCAGTATAAAGGACAGGCTAATCTTCATGTATTTGAGGACTGGTGTGGCAGCTCTATTGCAAAACTCAGAAAACACCTGCACTATCCCCTGTACCCTCATGTAAGTGGACATAAACATGGTCATGCACACAATGGCCGTATATTGCACCCTAAACTAAACCTCCTTCTTTTGCCATCCCTCTGTTTCTGTAGAATCGTAGCACAGTGAAGAAACTGGCTGTGTCGCCCAGCTGGACAAACTATGGCCTTAGGATTTTTGGCTACATCCACCCTTATACAGATGGTCAGCGAGATCCACAAACAACTGTTTCCATAAAAACACCTGTTGTGTTCTGGATTGCTCTTTTACCTCTTCTGTTTTCTGTGTTTGTTTTTCAGGCGAGTTTCTCTTTGCAGTGGCTTCTGATGATAACTGTGAGTTTTGGCTCAGTCCAGATGAGAATCCAGATAACGTGAAACTCTGTGCCTACGTTGGCAAGGTTGGTTTTCATGGAGAGTGTGGTTGACTTTACTGTGGTTTCACATATACAGTGAAGTTAAAACATTTATATCTTAACATAAAAAGATTGTGTTGTCTTCAATTTTCAGACTGGTAAAGAATGGACAGCCCCTGGAGAGTATGGGAAATATGCTAGTCAGATATCCCAGCCAATCAGGTAATTATGTGTGTGTGTGTCATGTGTCTATATCTCATAAAAATATTATTCAGTGTTTAATTAATGTTTCTATTATTAATTGAACACAACACACTGTATCACACCAAAGAAGAAAAATTATTTTAGCTCATAGGAGTGTCTCCATATGTGTGCTTATCTAATGATGAAATTGTAGGGTGTGCCAGTACAGGAATAACTCTAACCATTAAGAAATCACCCATACAAAGTGTGTCAACCACAAATCTACCTGTACACTGAACAACAAGCTGACAAAGAAAACATGCTGCTAGATTCCTTTTTACAGACAGGGAATAATTTTAAAACACATTGAATGAATGTGCATTTTGGGTAAGATTGGCTGGATGACGCAACAGTTTTGAATAGACTATCAGAAAGATTTTAAGTCAACACATGAGCCAGGATAAGATGAAGTAGAGTTAGAATAAACTTGGAACACTAGTAATAGCAGTAAGGTTAATAATTAATCTCTTCCTTTATTAGTAATTGTTTGCAATATCCCTGACATAATTTACATTCAGTATATCTGTGAAAAAGTACTCTCAGTTAGTCTAAGGTTTTTTTTACCCCTTTACAACATATATAGGAATTTGGAGGGGGCCAAGAATAGATCCAGGTGGAACACCATAATAAATTTTCATTTACAAGTTACTGATTATAAAATATTGTGAACCACCAGTGGCAGTTCCAGGAAGACCAATCCACTTTAAAGGTGTATATGTGATCTATGGTGTCATGACCACCCCTGGGAGCCAAGTGTAGAAATCCTGACTGACCGAACTTATCAGCATTAATTCTCAGATCCTTAACTTCATTTCAGTGACACTGATTTTAAACTTTTAAAGGAAATTGAGTAATGAATTAGAGACCTGGAGTGCTTAAAATATTTTAAATTTGGGTGATATGAGGATTAACAGAGAGAGTGAGAGATGTGAAGGGAAGAATAAATTGAATAAAAATGAATGTATGGGTGCCTGCTACTCCGCGTGTGTTTTCACTGCCCCAAAATACTAGTGCATGTTCACTGCCACAAATGGGTTATACGACAATCATAAAGCATGTCACTCATTTGCAATGCAATATGTTTTATATACTGATGAACATTTACATCATTTTTAAATAATTTCATATATGCACAAAGCACACACTGACACACCACTAATCTAAAAACACACTTAAGGAGAAGCTTCAGACACTGCTTTGGGGTTTTGATATAAACATTTTGTTATACCACTTCCCCAACATTAAAAAAAATATATCGGTTATAGAAGTCAAATGCTTTTCTCAGTGTTGCACAGGAGAGTGTGTAATGCTGAAAACAGAGTCTCTGTTTCTGGCAGACTGCAGCAGCAGAAGCGTTATTACTTTGAGCTTATCCACAAACAGGACCATCGTGGAACTGATCATGTTGAGGTTGTGGTGAGTGGTGGGCTTGTTTTTATTTTTTATTTTAACAAACTGTCAGAGACCACCATTTTTTCATTTACATTTCAGCGAGCGTGCTCTGACCCAATACAACATATTCATTTTTTCAGCATCAGGGAAAAAACACACATAATTATACACTTATTATTCACATTTAGCCTTTATTTCAGCTTATTTCAGTAGTCGTCCTGTCAATTTTTCAAACAAATCTGCAGGGAGGTTTATCTACACCTCTGCATTTCAGTCTGCTTCTCACAATCTTAACTGAAATTTAGACAGCAAAACATACTTTAAGACCCATAGCACCTTGTTATCTTCTCACAGTAATCAACGCAAACACTGATGGTTACAGTCTGGGTGGTACACCAGGTCTTTAAATATATTTTTTAAATACTGTCCCTGTGACTTTCCCTATGGAATAGTGTAAATTAAACTTTCATAGAAAATATCCCATTTTCAATTTTGTTGCAGCTATGAAAGGTATGTAGCAGACGTGTTTGGTGTTTGCAGTGGTTTTAATCCAACTTACATTTTGGGAACAGTTTTGTTTGTATAAAAGCAGCTATAATTGGTTTGAAGAGTGGAAAAATTTTAAACATATGCATTTTATAATAGGGTTGTCGCAATAAATAGAGTGCGACAACTCCATGCTGTTGACGGGCCAACCACAAGGAATGGCAAGCAACCATCACCACTGCGATGTATACATGATTTTCTTTTCTTTCTTTTTTTTTGCATGTCTTTCTTCTTTTACATTTTAGTGTGTGTGTGTATGTGTGTAATGAATGTTAAGTATATTTGTTAAAAAAACATAACTGCATCTGAACTGCTGCGGTTGAAGGCCTTAGTGCCAGTCTCCATTTTATAAAATGGACACAATGGCAGCAAACCTAGCCACAAAACCAAATGCATCTTCACCAGTTTGGGAGGATTTTGACTTTAAACCAAAAGAAAAGGGAGAGCAAGCCAATTTACATGAAGCAAGGAAAATTTCTGTGAAATGGGGAAATGCAAATTTGAGAGTTCATTTAGCTACCTATCATCCAGCTGTAAAAGCCCAACTGCCTCCACCAGCACAAAGTCATGGAGCAGCCCCAAAACGAACTGTTCACGCCGGTTCCAGGTGACAGTTAGGAGCGTAGAACTAGAATCAGGATAAAACAAATAATCGGGGCAGTAATATTGCATATCACAGCGTTAAGCCCAGTTAAAACAACGCACCGGAAATTCTTTCACAGCGACAGCTCTATTTAAAATGAAATGTTTGAACTTACCATCCATTATGACTAGAAATGTAGTGAATGAAAGAGTGGTCTCCTTTGCCTTTTGCACTTTTGCCAAGTATCATATGTTGAATTATAGCACTCTAAATTATATAGGCAATTTATTTATTTATTTATTTATTTTAACAGTGGCGGCTCAATCAGGTGAAGACAATGTTTACAGCTATCGACTCTAAGTCCCTCTCTCTTTATACAGGTATGTTTTGTTGTTACTTTCTTCACTGTCTGTCTGTCTCCATGCGTATGTGTTATTTTGGTCAGTTGTAGTTGGAATAGCCATCTCTGCCCACACCACATGCTGTGCTGGCACCCTGAAATAACTGAAATGATAGGTTAGAATGCCTTTCAGTGTGCATGTGTGTGAGAGAGTGAGAAAGAGGAAGGGAGAGGGAGAGTTCTGGCTTTTCTGTTCCTGCAGTATGAGTGTGTGTATTGTGTGTGAGCTCTTGTGGGGATTCATGAAAATAAGAGCATGGTTTTGTCTGTGGTGTAAGTGCAGGGTAGTGGAGGATGTGTATTCATATGCATGATTAGTGTGTGTGTGTGTGTGTGTGTGTAACTGCAGAAGGGTTGGAAGGACAGATTGGGTGTGTATGGTGGTATATTTAGCTGCAGTATGTGAGTGCATTGATCTCAAAGGGCTTAAAGAGGAGGGTCTATACTCAGCTTTACACAAGGTTGTTTTCACTGCACTCAGTGGGAAACGAATTATTAAAAAAATAAAAATCCCTTCTGCATTCCACACACCACATGTCATGAAGTGTTTAGAAAAATGTTAAGGAATGCAAAACGCAATATAGAATATTTCTCTCTCTCTCTCTCTCTCTCTCTCTCTCTCTCTCTCTCTCTCGCTCTCTCTCTCTCACTCTTTGTGTGTTTGTGTGTCAGATGAGTCTTCCCTGAAGATGAATTATGTGAGTCACATTCCTCAGACTGCTGCGAGTCATGTAGCAGTGTCCCGAGACGCTTCCCCTCCCTATGGAGCAGACATGCAAAGAGAGGACCCTCGTGATACTTTTTATCAAAGTGAGGATCTTCTGTCTTATTCTCTAACACTGTACTAGACCTCAAATAATACCAGATAAACTCTAAAGTAAGAGACCAAGCACCAATAGACAAATGAATGGGGGAATGTTAAAAACATGGAAAAAAGTTGAAAGTCCCACCCTTCAGGAAAAAAGGCCCAATCAGCTCACTGGTACAGCCCCAAGTATAAAAACCCCTTTGTTGTGGTGGAAAAAAGCATATGCGCAGTAGCCAAAACATGCTTGTGTTATTTGATTCAATAGCAACAGGACATTTGTGTATTGTTTGTCAGATTGTACCAGTGATTTCAAACATGTTTTGAACCATAACTGTGACTTTCAGTTTTAGTTAGTGCTTCCTTCATTCAGAGATAACGGCCCCTGGCTTTGTGAAGATGGCCCCTGAATGGAGTGCCTTTCAAAATATTTTGCAGATGTAGAGACTGGAAACAGTTATTGATCACTTAACAACTTAAATAATATTTTTCCCTTCAACTTGTGAAATGTGGGGATAACATGCATTGACAAAACTGGAATTCTACTCCCTGGAAAAAAGGTGCATTTATGAATATATTTTCTAGTGTGTCAATTTATCCGTTGCCTTCTACTACACAATCTAACATGGATAGATTGGCTGAGATAGCGAATGGACTGAGGAAGACAGAACATATGTTTTTAAAAGAAATGCCTTTTCAAGAAATGCCTTTTCAACAAAAAAATATGTCCACTAACGTTCATATTAGTTCTTAAAAAATGCTCTAACAGCTTTTATTTATAAGTCTGTATTGTAAGAATGTGAGAGCAGGTTGACATTAAATTTTGAACCTTTCAGAAATGCCCCCAGGAAAAAACATAATTCAGTAGCAGAAAACTTAACAAACTGGAATTAGCCATGAATGAACAAAATGCAATCGGTTATCAAGGCAGGCTGAGGGATGCTGACATGTCTGACAGGCTGGACAAAACTACATTCAGGATAATCTGGCATGTACTAAGACTACTTTTTTGACAGAAGGTATTTTGAGAGTTAATGTACATGACACAGTGCCCTTTGCTTGACTTTTTTTCTTTTTCTGAAAGCACTAAAGTATGTGTGTGACCGACTGTGTATGAATTCACAACAGTTTTTGCTGAGGGAGAAAGTGGTAAAAGTTTAAATCTGAGTTTATTATGATTTAGTTTAAATTCTACAGAAAATCTAATAGAAATATTATTATAATAATTTTTGATCATTTGGCTTCTAATAATCTGGAATTATTAAAAAAAGAACTGAATACACAACCACACATTGTTTGTATAATTACATAATGGAAATTGCCAAGTGTTATTTAAAATGAGCCCATACTATTGAATGTTATGATTGACTCTAATATTTAATAGAATTGTATTTAATTCCATGCTTAAAAACAATGTATCACAAAGCTTTAATCCAATTTTACAGCCCCTTTTATGTTGGATATTCATGGCAGATTTTCAGATAAGTTCAATTTAAAGCAGTATTCACAAAGCATAAGATAATGAAAAATGACCCCATCACTGAATTGCATGCTAGTTCTTATGTGTGATGGATAAAGAGTGTCTAGGTAGAAGTATTTAAGAAGAAGATGGAGTATTAATCTTCTGCCTGACTTCTTGGTGTGTTTCTGTATAGTTCCATTGCTGGAAACGTCCCGTTTGTGGGGAGTTTTGCCTGAATGTCCCTATAAACCCAGTTACATCATTAAAGGCTTCCCTTTAGTCCGCTACCAGGGCCTGAAGTTTGTAAGTACTTCTATCAACTATAAAGAATTTGAAAGCACTGTTCTATATTCAGTTAAACTCTCTAACACACACACTGCTTCTGGTCCATATTTTGATGTTAAAATCAAAATACTTGCCTTATTTGCTCTGAGGGTGTAACATGGAGTTGGAGAGTGTGTTTTGTGTAACAGAGAAAACGTTATAATGTGTGTGTTTTTAGCAGATTGTTGCGCCATGTGGCCTCTTCCTCCATCCACTCTGTCCACTCCACATTTCTGTGCACTTTTAGATTTATGTTGTTTGTGATTATGCTTTATTGAAATATGGGTCTGATTCAGTGTTATATATCCTGCAGGTGCACCTGTTATATGTTTATCCCAATGACTACACTCGCCTTACTCACATGGAGCATGATAATAAATGTTTCTATCAGCAGAGATCCTACTACATGGAGAGGTAATGGAGCAAACACAAAGATAGACTGATGTTTGTTCATGACTAATATCAAATATCCTCCCCTAACTGTACAAACATGGCTAAGGTGTGGGAGGTAAAAGTAAACACTCCTGTTAGCCAAAGAAAGCTAAATATTCTTTACATATTTACATAAATCACATACACTTGGCCTTGGAATATTAAATAATTATCTACTTTTATATCACTATTTAAATATAGAGTCATAGGCAAAAGCATACAAATCTCCCTGAAATGTATGTTTTGTGATTGTCTACTTGAAAACTATTCAACACTTCTGAGACATGCATTATTATTTAGTAAATAATGATCTATTATATGTATTAAAAATGTCATTTGAACAGAACAAACCTCATTTTAACTATTTACCAACCTGTTAAAATCAACAGTGATTGTGTTAAATAAGTATGTTCGCTGCAAAAATATTTTACTTAAAAAAAATAAATAAATATATATATATACTTTTTTCAGTCATTTAGTGACATCTTTCTGTCATGGAAAAGAAATGTTAAAAGAGAAATATGTGAACCATTAAATCAAACCGGTGTCATTGTCATGTGGAACCACTGGTCTGTTAGCCCTACAACAGAATAACTCGAACAGTTTACAACTCTCCTCAGGCGTTTTAAACTTTGTATCTTGAGATTGATTGATATCTGTGGAGATTGCAAGTCCAGGTTGCACAGGGTGTAAGGGCAAGGCCATCCTGGTCCACCTGGTTGGAGTGTCTGCACAAGAGGAGTCTGATCCCTTCTGAGTTTAGAGTTCCTCAGAGAACAGGGGGCTGGATCTGTGGTAGTGCACGCAGACCAGAGACCAGGTCCCCATGAGAATTATAACAGTGATTATAGTAGTGTTGTTAAAATAAATAAATAAACTATGGGTTATATTATGTGCCCTGTTTACCACCACAGTGGTACAATGACCCATTAAAATTTCTACATGAACTGTAACATTAATAGTTTTGATTCCACACTTCAGGAGCAGAGTTAGTCTCAAGCAGTAGATGATTAGGCAGTTTGTATTGGTTGCAGTGCACTTGCAGCAGGGGGCAGTGTATGACAATAGATTTAAATAAACAAACATCTCAAAGTATTTTGTAGTGGAGTATTTTTCTGAACAATAATATCAGTTTAGATTTGCTCTTACTTTATTCTTGGAGATATCACATTACATGTCTGTTGTGTGTAATTTAGTATGCTGTTTTACACAGATACGGTTTCTCTATGTATCTACAACTGGACCTGCCAGAAAGGAACGACATGGGCTTCAGATTCAGAGGTACTGCAACCACACACACTGCCCACTTTAGCCACAACCTTCTGACTAATGGCACTATTTCCTTTTCATGTCAGATGCAGCTGATTAGTAAAGACATGTTTGGCATCCATTTGCTCACTTTTATCACAAAATTGTCACAAGAACACCAAAAAGAACATGAACAGAGTATTGCAATATTTATTAGACAGATTATCCTTATATAAAGATATGCTTTCATTACTTGTTGGACACATTAGCTTTATTGCTACACAAAATGACTAACAAAACAAACAAATACAAAAGTCCATACAGGTTCTCGCCATTCTTTGTCTGTTTTCCTTCAGATAATGAAAATATGAGGTGGAGGCAGAAACAGAAATGGGAAAGTTATGGAGAGATGGAGCAAGCAGAAGAGGAGGAGTATATGAATAATGAAGAGAGATTGAAAGGGGGTGTTTATAGTGATTACACAATAAAGAAGCAAAGGAAACTCTTGTATGTCCGCCCGATCAACGAGAGCAGGAGTTGGAAAGAAGTGCGACAGATGAATGAAGCAGGTGCACAACAGCAGGAGAGGTTGCCTGTAACAAACACTCGTGAAATAAAAACACCTTCAGAACAGCACAAAAAGAGCAGAGAAACGGAGAAACAAGAAGAAACAGCAAAACGCAGTCCTAACAATAATCGTTCTCTCAGAAGGAATCGCAGAGCTAAATTCCAGCCTGCTGCAGAAAAACCTAAAAGCACTACTGATACATTGGTGAAAGGTAAAAAGAAGAATGTTGAAGCAGCAGTACAGGATGACTTCAGACGTAATAGTTTATATGAGGGCATGGCAGAGTGGTCAAGAGACACCCAACAATCAAAGTTAAATGGTTCTATTAATAAGGCCTTTAAAAAGGATGAATCTAAAAGCACGGCTGCTGATTTAGTCAGCTCTGACGTCAAGGATAAAGATCAACATCTGGCCGTTTTGAAGGGATTAAAAGACAATAAGATTCCTCTTGCTGTTGATGCACACAGGGTGGCAAAGAATGTGACAGATGCCAGCGTGGATATTTTGGATGAAGCCAAGATAAAGGATGAGGTCCCAGAGAGAAAGGCAGATGTGGCTGCAGGAAGAAACGCAAGTGTAAACTTGTTGGACAGGCCACAGTACAACAGGACAGCAGTTCTGAATAAGAACAAAGGTCCTGAGCATAGAGATACAAATAAGAAGTTGCCTAATTTGGACAAAGAAAATACAGCAATATTGTACATGGACAAGAGGAACAAGGAAAACCCTAATGGCTCTCTGCCGATTGAATTTGTAGATGATACAAACCAAATAAACAAGATAAATGGACTTATAGATGAAGTAGAGCATTATGCTGTATCCCAGAAGGCAAAGCAGCAGGATTCCAAAAAGATAGTACAAAAGTCTAATGTACTAAGCTCCATTAATGAGCACAAGGCAGATGCTGCTCCGATTATTGAACAAAAAAGTAATGCATGGATGAGAAACAAAGGCAGAAAGGAAGAGGAGGAAGATAAAGCTGACAAAGAAATGCAGAGACTGAGCATAGATGAGGGAGAAGATGACACCTTAGATCAGTGGGTGCTCTACGGAGACTTTGAGGATGAACTCAACAAATATGGGATTGATCCAGAAGTGAACTGGGCTCAGACATTCCAAGTCAGCACACTGGACTTTCAGGCCCTGAGATCTGACTGGATCGATCTCAGCTGTAACGTGTCTGGGAATCTGCTGATCAGCCAATCAGAGGCAGAGGCTGTAGTGCAGGCGTTCATGGACAAACTTGATAGAAAATACCCCAGGTAGGTGAAGAAGAAGGAGGGGGAGGGCAATAGTATGGACATGTCTATTATATTATAGCCATGTTATAGAAAAAATATCATGCATTAACATATATGATGTGCAATATATACTTAAGTGTGTGTGTATGTGTCTGTCTGTGTATGTATGTAGGCAGTTCTCTCTCCAGCATATAGTGAATGTCGAGAAGCGTGTGGATGTATCTCGGGGCAGTCGTTATTTGCTAGAGTTGGAGCTGGAGGAGTGGCCAGGTCGCAGAGTCCGTTTGGCTCATTATGTCTATGTCCTGCAGAACCCTGAACGGAGCAAAAGACAGGGCATCAACATGCAGAGAGCTGACCTTCAATTGCGGCTCTGTAACCCACTTGGCTTTCAGTGGAACCCCAAAGCTACCGTCCATTTCATTGTGCCAGGTCTGTCACACAAAAATATATACAGACACAGGACACAAACACAGTTACCTGATTGGCTGGGATATCTGACTAGCATACACCCCATACTCAATTATCCCATAGAATCATTTAATTATTGGATTTATTATCAATGTTTTATTAATAATTTTGCACACACTCCAATATTGAGGATTTTTTAGCTTAAATTTTTTTTATTGTGTTTTAATCCATATTACAAAGTACCTTCAGGCATCCTTTTTCCTTTTTCAGTTATAATACATTAATTAAAAAAAAGAATAATAATATAAGAACAGCAAAGGGACGATTACATTAGGGTTGCATTTTAATATACATCAAAACAAACTAGAAATTGAAAGATATTAAAAAAAAGAAAGAAATAGTATGACAAAGGAAGTATATACTTGCATGTGTTGATTACATAGAGATTAAATCTCACTGTATTAATTAATCTATGACTGGACTCCATCACTTAGTAAACACCATGTTTTGGAGCCTTAATAAGTATGTTATTTGCTCCATTTGATAAATATCCCATACATTTTGGATCCATAAGTTATATGTGGGGGGGGGTGTCTAATTTAATCCTTTTAATGGTGATACACCTCAAAGCTATGGTGAGTTATGTTCTTAAGAGATGTTTCTCAGACTACCCCTCCATACTGTCAGGTTTTGCTCCCAATGTTGCCACCATAGGGTCTTGTTGGATGTTCTGTTGAAATATGTATTTAATAGCGTCAAATATGTCTTCAATATCGAGTATTTGATGATATGTGTTGTAGTAAAGATATCTATGGTCTTATATCCTGCTCAGGTTGTCCAAGACAATAGTGCCCATGCTTATCTTCAACCAAAGTTAAGGAAACACAACAAAGAGCTATTATCATTTTTGTCTGGTGCAGACATACCACATGTTTTCATTGTGTCCAGTGTGATTTCTCCTAAGCAATTTTAAGAGTATCACCATAATTTGGAGACTCATATTAAACCATCAGTCAGCTGTAATTAGCTGTACTTCTGCCTTATCAGCTTTATTGGTGTGTGTACTTTTCTGTAGTAAAGAACCAGGCACGGTGGATGCAGCAGTTCATTACGGATATGGAAAAAATATACAGAGCTACTGCAGACAGCAATTTCAACATCATCATTGTTGACTATGACAGCACAGATATGGATATAGAACAAGCCCTGAAAAACTCCCATCTTCCCAGGTATACAGAAACGTACACATTTAACTTCGCACACCATTTTCATACTTATATCTAAACTGCATTTTCCTACTGACACGTTCTTTACTTGTAGTGAAAGCAATGGTAAACCAGTGACGTTCACAGCTATGCTGTCATCAGATTATTTTTTTATGATGTACAAAAAATACACCCTTGTAATTTTGTTTCTGTCACAAAAACTGAACACTCAACTTTAAAATCAAACATATTATACAAATGATTTGAATTGATGACCCAAATTTATCGCATTACACAGGAGCCCCACCCTCTCAGACAGGGGAGTATTTTACTACTTGTCTCTAAAATAAAGTATAAACCACACAAAAATAGTGTTTTCACTTGCAAAAGCTCTTAAATTATTCAATAAATATTACATTTTTTATTCTGCAATCTATATGACACCATATTTCTTGTTTAAATGTTGGTTTCTGTTCTTACGTGAGTTGTCCCAGTAGTTTCCTTGGTTTTATACAAATACCAGCTTCAGTGCAGACCAACTTCTGGGATTTCCACTCTTCCGCTTTTCCACTCTCAATCCTGGTGTGAAAGGGTTGCCTTGTGTGCTTTGTATTTTGTATTTTGTGTGCGTTGTGAACTGTATTTTATGCTCTCAGATACCAGTACCTCAGACTAAATGGAAACTTTCAGAGGTCAGCAGGGCTACAAGCTGGGATAGACCTTATTGAAGTGAGTGCTCTATGCAAAAATAATTATACATACATAAAACTTCATTTGTGAAAAATCTAATTTGGCTGTTTTGTCTTTTACAGGATGACCACAGCATTTTGTTTCTGTGTGATCTGCACATTCATTTCCCGCTGGGGTTTATTGACTCAGTGAGGAAACACTGTGTTGAAGGACGAATGGCCTATGCTCCCATAGTGATGAGGCTTAACTGTGGGGCTACACCTCAGGAACCTGATGGTACACACACTAACATCTCTTATTTTCTTAAGGGGACATTATTAACAAAATATCTTTTAGATTACATCCTGTCACATTGTGTATATCAGATATACAAGAATATTAAGTATTTTTCAGTGTTTTGTCATGTTGCCAAGTACAAACCGGATACCAAAACCTTTGGGACAAGTACCAATAAGTGGCTGGAAAAAGGAAATTGAGCATATAACGAACAGCCGGAAGACCAAGTATCACTAATTAGGTCAATTGACAACATGATTGTGTATAAAAAGAGCTTCTCAGAGTGTCAGTGTCTCTCTGAAGCCAAGATGGGAAGAGGATCACCAATTCCACCACTGTTGTGCAGAAAGATAGTGCAGCAATACCAGAATGGTGTTACCCAGTGTAAAATAGCAAAGATTTTTAAGTTATCATCATTAACCGTGCATAACATCATCAAAAGATTCAGAGAATCTCTACTGGATGCTCGTGATCTCTGGGCCCTTAAACATCACTGCACCTCAAACAGGAATGCCACTGTCAAGGAAATAACAGAATGGGCTCAGGAATACTTCCAGAAAGCATTGTCAGTGAACACAATCCACCGTGCCATCTGCCGTTGCCAGCTGAAACTCTACAGTGCAAAGAGGAAGCCATTTGTAAGTAAGCTCCACAAGCTCAGAAGTTTGCACTGGGCCAGGAGTTTTTTAAAATGGAGTGTGGCAAAATGGAAGACTGTTCTGTGGTCAGATGAGTCACGATTTGGAACACTGCGATGCCATGTCATCTGGACCAGAGAGGACAAGGATAACCCAAGTTGTTATCAACGCTCCGTTCAGAAGCCTGCATCACTGATGGTATGGGGTTGCATGAGTGCTTGTGGCATGGGCAGCTTGCATGTCTGGAAAGGCACCATTAATGCAGAGAACTATGTTCAGGTTCTAGAAAAACATATGCACCCATCTAGACGTCATTTCTTTCAGGGAAGACCCTGCATTTTTCAACAAGATAATGCCAGACCACATTCTGCAGCAATCACAACATCATGGCTATGTAGGAGAAGGATCCGGGTACTGAAAAGGCCAGCCTGCAGTCCAGATCTTTCACCTATACACCCAGAATATTTGGCGCATCATAAAGAGGAAGGTGCGACAAAGAAGGCCCAAGAAGATTGAACAGTTAGAGGCCTGTTTTAGACATTAAAGGGGTAGTATTCCTATTTCTAAACTTGAGAAACTGGTCTCCTCTGTCCCCAGACGTCTGTTGAGTGTTGTAAGAAGAAGGGGGGATGCCACACAGTGGTAAAAAATGGCCTTGTCCCAACTTTTTTGGGATTTGTTGACGCCATGAAATTTTGAAACAACATATTTTTCCCTTAAAATGATACATTCCCTCAGTTTAAACTTTTGATCTGTGATTTGTGTTCTATTCTGAATAAAATATTAGATGTTGGCACCTCCACATCATTGCATTCAGTTTTTATTCACAATTTGTTTAGTGTCCTAACTTTTTTGGAATCCGGTTTGTATATAGTTACTGGCAAAATACCCTGAAATATTTGTGAATTTATTTTAGGACCATATCGCCCATCCCTATTGTGAGTGTGTCTGTGTTGACTGCCCCTAATCACCAGTGACATTAGTGTCTATTAGTTGCTCTGCTCTGTATTAATAATAAAAATACATAACCTGTTTTATCTATTGCTTTGGATACAATGTAACCCCCTTTCACACTGATTTTAAACGGCCAGAACCCCCACGGGCCACTAGAGGGCCCATATGATTTGGATGGTGGATCATTCTCATCACTGCAGTGATATTGACGTGGTGGTGTGTTAGGGTGCGTTGAGCTGGTACAAGTGGATCAGAAACAGCAATGCTGCTGTAGTTGTTTGAATACTAACAATATTCTGCCAACCAAAGATATCTAGCTACAAATGACTTGTGGAAGGCGTCTTGTGTCCAATAATGACAGCACTGCTGTGTCTGATCCAATCCTAATAACACAAAACACACTAACACACCTCCACATTATAATAGTAAGTGTCACTGCAGCACTGAGACACACCATGACCCCTGTAGCACTAAAAAGATACACCACCCAAATAATACCTACTCTGTGGTTGTCCTGTAGAGGTCCTGACCATTGAACACAGTGAAAGGAAGCTAACAAAACCTAACCATGAAATGTGAATGTGCATTTATTTGTTATTATACAGAGTGTAACAAAAGGTTTTTTCCTCATTTAACCGATCCATGGCAGTGAACAGCCAACACACACTCACACAACCAAACTGCATGTTAGCGATCTATGATTGTCATGTTCCGATGATTCAATTTAAACATGGTTTAAACAAGGTTTAAACATGTATTTTAAATTCCTGTTTTGTGTGAACTAATAAACCCAATGCATTCTGCATTGCACAGGGTACTGGGAGGTAAATGGTTTTGGTTTGCTGGGAATTTATAAATCTGACATGAATTCTGTTGGTGGCATGAACACAAGAGACTTTACTGACCGCTGGGGAGGAGAGGACTGGGAGCTACTGGACAGGTGGGACTATAATCATGTCTAATAACTTAGGTTAATTATAGTTATACACATGTTTTTGGGAATTTTGCTGAGTAATGTGATATAAAAACTGCATGTTTCCTATTTCTGTCTAATTACATGATTATAACTAAATATAATATGTAGTTCAGACTCCTGCAGTTTTATTCATGTGTAATAACTTGTGTCTGGATTTGGTTGATGGAAAAGTTGACTTTCTTCTCTAGGATCCTGGAGGCAGGATTGGAAGTGGAGCGGCTATACTTAAGGAACTTTTTCCATTATTACCACTCCAGGCGTGGCATGTGGAACCATCGGGTTGTTCGTGAAATATAAATATGGCAACACCACATCTTCAAGAAAACAGTCACTGTGGCACTTTAATCATTCTTGATTCTACTTTCTCATTCTAAAACATGGCTCCAGAAAGGATGGGCTATTGTATAATGGAGCTCCGTTTTGCTGATGATGTCCAGTTTGTAATGATAAACTATGTGTATGAAGAGGAAGATGAAAATGTAGAAGCTAAACTTTCAGGAGTTTACTCCTGGTACTACTGAAGATACACACTCAGGAGAAAGACTACTCCAATATCAAGGGCATGTCAGCTTTTATATTTCAAATATTTTATTTTGTTTAGTCATTGTCTTGTTTTGAGAGACTGTATTTTATATGAATGTATTTATTGTAGTATAATGATGTTGTGTGGGTTTGTTTCACGTCCTTATATTTGTGTTGTATATGGTGTACAGAATCTCTAAGGCAGAGCTACCCAAGCTGCTTTAGGGCATCTTCTAACCTCCAAGGTTTAGTGCAAGTCATTCTAAGAATGTCTGCCAACTGGCAGATATTTTCATTCAGCTTCTATCTCTTAGAAACGTGGAGTGACCTATAAACCTGAGCATTTCAGAACATCTTTAGCATCACTGGTAAAATCTGACATAGGCACATCAATAATTTGTAGGATTTGCCACAAATAACACACTGAATATATGTTTTTAAAGGTTTTCTGGCTACTTGCTGCTTTACCAGCCAGCCAGATTTTTTTTTTTATTTGAAGGATGTGACTTTCCTCACAAAAGATGCCATTATAAGCGTTCTCATTTATTGTTAAATCTGTGAACTCTCTGCTTATTTTACAATGTCTATTTAGTTCCAATGCTAACTTTGTTAAAAACAAGCAATGCTAGTGACAGTTTAAAAACAACCACAGTGCCTGAAGAGCAGAAGACTGCCTTCATCCTCATTTTTTTGGGCACCTGGCACAAAATATACGCCTTTTTTCTTTTCCAAAAAAAATATTTAACATCAGTCACTACTGGCTGAGGTTCACATCACCATGGCAACCACAGGTATTTGACCCAGACTCTTGAAACTGTGTGCATGGCATGTTGGGTCAGTTCAGGAGGAAAAGGCCACTGATGTTGCTCTTTTAGCCATTCACCAACAATTACTGTAAGAAAGCTGTAGATTATAATTTTCTGCATATCCTACACACTATTTATAACACATGTCTCTAATGTTTACATGTTTCTGTGGATAAGGGCTGTTATATTGTGTCTGTAACGCCTAAGGACATTATTGAATGTTCAGCTTGACAGTGATCAAACTGAAGATGTGCAATAGTCCTGTGCCTTTAGCCTTGAAGTCTTGATGCAAGTCTCTTGCACCACAGTTATATGAGGGTAGCGGAGTTTTTTTTTTTTCAGCATGTGGAGAGGATGGGATTTACACACTGTGTATAGGGAAATGTTTTTCCTTCATAGAGATAGAAATGATTAATTATTTACATTCCAAAGAGCAGTAGCATCCATTATTCTGACATGTTTCACTGTGTGGGATAATTCAGATAATAAAAACCTGCCTCACTAAGACTTTTAGTAGATTTAAAATAGCTAGAGATTTAACTGGGGTTTTCTAATGTTTAAATAGTTAAATTATATGTGAGTTAGTTGCTGTTAATGAAATGGCAGTTGCTGCAAAATCGGACTCAGGAAATTGGAGTACACCTTACTGGCTCCAGTGTGCCTTTTACTTTCCTTTCCAAAGAGGAAAAAGTAATTGTTGGTTAAAATACTGACTGAGCCATCAGTTCAGTTATGATACATTGCTTTTAAGAATATTTATGTTGTTAAAAGTTTAATAAGGAAATACAAACAAATGCAAACAATAGCACAGCACCTGATGAGAAAAAAATGTGACAGCAAATAAGAAAATTAAACCAAAATCTAATTTTGTTTTAAGAGATTTGATGCTCATCTGCCTTCAACACTGAAATAAAGTTTTTTTAAATAAAAATGTATATACTTATGTTTATAGTTTTAAATGTCATTTGTCTTAGTTAAAAGAAAGATAATTAATGTAAAGCCTCTGTAAATTTTTTGAATGATGGTTTCATTGTTTATTGTGGTATGAAGTTGTGCAGAGTGTACGCTTTATATTTTTTAAATATATGAATAAAATCTGTTTGTGGGGAAGTCTGCTGAAAGTCCCTGTTCCTTTGGTAAAACAGATTGATAAAATTGTCAGGAGTATTTTAGAAGAACACCTGCATGGAAGTAAAAATTTTTAGCTTTTTAAGGATTCTTGGAAATTGTAAAGCCCCTCTTAAGAATAATGTACATTTCTCATATTTGTTCGTAAGTTTACCACATTCAGGAGTATAATGTAGAAAGCTACACCAAGTTAGGGCAAAGTAAAGTCAAAGAGTAGATGATTGTCTTTTTAAAGCATTTATATAAAAGCTTGTGCCCTGTAATCAAGATGCACCCCTCACTCTCACCTGTGACAAAAAGCCCCCTCAGTGAGGCTTGCAATTTGCCAGCTAGGATTTGCAGATTGTTAAACCAATTTGTGAAATGCAATATCGGCATTTGTGAACACACTCAGAAAAACTCAAGGTTTCTTTTTTCTTCCTACTGAAGAAGAGAATGTAATGTACTTTTAGGAAACACAACTGCACTCTAAAACCTCTGCTGTGTCTTTAAAGGTGCATTTATACCTTTGATTGTACCTTTAGTTAATATAATATACTTGTACATTAGCATTTTGTTCTGACAGTGAGATAATCTGAGATAATCCATCATTTTTGGATTTTCTTGAACTTTTTTTAGTTGAAAAGGTGCCAAGAAAATATTTCAAGTGTTTAGATGCCTGCAGCACATTCCAGAAAATTTGGGATAGAGGTGAGGTCAGCAGGCATTACCACTGGCACTGGAGCTAGATTCTTCATGTAGCGAGCGGAACACCCGTGAGATGTGTGCCATGAAGCCTCACACGTGCTCTGTGATTCTGAGATTGCATAGTCTACAGAGTCTTTTTAGAGAAGCAGCCCAGGAGAGCAGTGAGAGAGGCGCTGTTCTTAATTTTACAGGTCAGGGAACATCACAATCAGTTTGGAGCTGTTGTTGTAAGGTAAAACTACACAGTGTTCCTTTAAAAGCAAAGGGGATAAAAAGTGGTGCAGTTTATATTTACAAATACGTTTATATTTACAAAAAGAAACAATGTGTTTTTCCGTAAAAACAACCATCTTTCGGTGTATGTGTCAGTTAAATAAAGCTTCAAAAATGAGCAAATCTCAGATTATTTGTTTTTAATTTAATTAGCTTTTCTGGAAATGGATTTGTACAGTAAGCCCTATGTTTACATGGATTTTTCTTTAAATAACAGTGATAAAGGTGAGTAAAAACCATTTAAAAACAGTGAAAACCTGTACGTTTTAATTTGCACTCAGTGCTGCTCCCTCATACCAGAGATGTTGAAAGATACCATACATACAGCTATGAGTTCTAGCAGATTCTCACAATGTCTCATTAATTCTTGCTGTTAGGAGCATCATTTAAGTCATTTCTTGTTTACACTACAAATTCTCAAATTGCCCGAAGCTTGTCCTGGCATTGTGTTTTGTAACAACTGTATTCATTAGCAGTGTTTATTTGGGAATTTCATAAGGCTGTTTAATAATGGCTCCAAAAGTAGCGATGCTGGTAGTTCTGCAATGATTGAGAAAGTACTTAATGTGCCTACTTTAGAAGAAAGTTAGGTGATATTTGTTTATATATAGTAAATATACACATATAAAAAGGTCTCCTATCTTATGCAAAATTCTTTTGATACATGGCTTACTGAGTGCGAGAGAAAAGGCTCTACTGTATTTTCTTTATTACCTTTTTAAGTCTTTGAATTTGGGTGTAGGTTGGGGGGATATTTATTTTAGAGCCTTGACAGAGTTCTTGTAAATACACATCCAGTTCAGGCATGTTTATTTTTTGCTCCTGTCCTTCAGCACAGACACAGTTGTTAAGATGTTTGCCACAGTTGGAGTATTCAAGGTTAATATTATACATGCCACCCCCACCCCCAGCCCCCCCACCACCACACACACACACCTCTGCTTTGTACAAATTTCAAAATAAAATTGGGGTGCTGTGCAAAATATAAATAAAACAAAATGCAATGATGTGCAAATCATTTGAGCAACACGTAATAGAAAATAGAACAAATGTTCTATTTTGAAAATGTTTTTTTATTTATTAGAAAATGGTGCTCCTTTTTAATTTGAGGTCAACAACACATTTCAAAAAAGTTGTGACAGGAACACAACATCCATAGCTTAGAAATAGAATTCTAAATTTGATTTTTCAGAACCCACAATGCATTTCCTCTTCCTCAGTTGATTTTAAATGAGCTCAGGCCCAGAGAAGGTGTTAGAATTCCTGGATCCTGTTTTCTTCTTTGCATCATAGAGTTTATCTTGCATATGTGGATGCAGTGATGAACTGTGTTCACAAACGATGGTTTTGAGAAGTATTTCTGAGCCCCTTCATGATCGCCACTACAGAAACGTTTTTTTTTTTAATTCAGTGCGAGTATCCTTTGCATATAGAATTTATTTCTGGAGTCTCTGAAACATTTAAAGATGTGTGACAGCAGGTAGTGTCACAGTCACACAGCTCCAGGGACCTGGAGGTTGTGGGTATGAGCCCCGCCCCGGGTGACTGTCTGTGAGGAGTTTGGTGTGTTCTCCCTGTGTCCGTGTGGGTTTCCTACAGGTGTTCCGATTTCCTCCCACAGTCCAAAAACACACATTGGTAGGTGGATTGGTGGCTCAGTAGGTGTGAGTGTGTGAGTGACTGTCGCCTTGTGAAGGACTGTTGCAGCCTCCAGGGTGTGTTCCTGCCTTGTGCCCAGTGATTTAACATAGGTTCCGGACCCACCGCGACCCTGAATTGGATAGGCAGTTACAGAAAATGAGTGCATGAATGAATGTACTGTTGAAGATAAGCTCCTCAGGTTCATTGATACTTTAATTTTTCACTACAGTTTTTCAATTTTCTTAATATCCTCTGATTTTCTCTTTTTAAACACATGCAGAAACATATATACACACACAGCAATATACACTCCTCACTGTCCTCCTCCAGCAGCGTCAAACATCTTCTTCCTGCCCTCCATGCCAGACATAGCCTCCACATTCTTACGCCAGTCGCCTACCTCACTGGTCAGCACCTACACACAGACAGATATTGGAATGTAGTTTTTCCTCATATATATTTACACAACAGATGAACCAGTTTTGACAAATCATTGCTTAAATTATGTCTTGGTGCATGTATGCTCTGATATGTCTGCATCATTTTGGCAGTAACATTAGAATGTGTCTGTCTTATCATGTCAGTTTTTTTGTATTATCTCTATGTGAATTTGCTAATCCTTTTTGTTGAGTGATATTGCATACATTTAATACAACATTTTGGGACACCTCTGGTGGCAAATTATGGTGTAATTGCATGCATCATGTGGAAGTGTGCCCATTGTTCTTCAGACTCTTTTGTACTCTATTGTACACAGTGAAGCTTTAATATATATAAAAAATGAAATATTTCTTAAGTAAACAATTATATATTTAATTGTAAGCTTTATGTTTAAACTTAAATACCTTCTCTTGTTTGATATCCTCTTTCTTGACCGATTTGAGGTTGGCTCTAAGGTCCATGGAGCCTTTGTGTTTGGAACCCAGCAGTGCCCTCATCATCTCATCAGCAGAAACACGCACTTTCCTCAAAGCAGGCTTCTTAAACTTCCCACCAAGGTCCTGCACCTTCAGCTTTAGCTCATGGATCTGAAACACACACAAACACACAGGACACATTACAGTTTTATTATACAAATCAGAATTATATATTTAGAATACACCTTTTAACAATCTCAGCGTTAATATAACACTAATAATACTGATTTAACATTCGTGAATTTGCTGTGTGACACAAGGCACGGGCACTTGTTTTTAAAACTCACTTCTTTGTTGTTCTTGTTGACTTTGGCCTCAAAGTCATACCTTTCTTCATCCGCCACATCGATTTTAGCATGAAGCTGTTTGCACATTTTCTGTAAATACACACAAACAGGAACACAAAACAGGAACCTTCTAACTCTGTCCTTTACATTTAGAGACACCATGATGAATAGACCCACTGTCTATTAATTTATGACACTATTTATGTCACTATCTGATTATTTTAAGCGATGTAATCATTTTGCTTATTTTTCAGCTCTCATGTTTAGCTCGTCCTCACCTGTAGTTCATCTATCATGAGGCCAGACAGCTGTAGAGGAGGGAGGTTTTCTTCCAGAAATCGGACCTTTTCCTCATCCCGAGACACTTTCTCCTGCTCTAGCTCCTCCATCGCCCGCTGGAGAAGCAGAATCTAACACACACACACACACACACACAAATAAATTAAAACCGGGCATAGTTTACAGAAAAAAATGCTATGTTTTCTTTGTAAGATATTTTGAACTTAGAAAATCAATTTATAAACAATATGACCAAAGGTCAATCAACAAAGAAATAAGGAAATATTAAAAATCACCCTCACCTTCAGAGAGAGCTTCCTTGAAGCTGAGATCTTACACTTAGGCTATAAAATAAAACAGATCATTTTCAATACAGCTGATGAAATCTCATTACATTTTATATAACAACAATTATATATTCAGAAAGGGAAGTAAATGTAGATTAAATAATTGAATTTGAGGATGACATGAATGAGTCAACTAAAAGATGTGAGCTTAACAGTAAACTTTTTGTAGAATTGAACATACAACAGCATACAATGTGTTTGAGAATGATTAAAAATACACTTTTCTAAAAGTCTAGGTGTGTAACACGGCAGATATTTCATTGTGTTTAAAATAGAGGTTATTACCTTAGCCTGCACCCGAGGGGCCACTGGACTAGGAGCATCCTGAGAAGATACACAAATTATTATTACATACATTATACTGTATTACATTTATTTATTTATTTATTTATTTATTTAATAGAATACAAAAACAAACAATCCATTCAAACAAAATCAATACTTACCCTGTAGGGTTTAAAGCAAGACATGAAAGAGACAAATAAGTGGAGAACAGCTGATTAAACAGTGTAGAAATGCTCAAAAATGTCTAACTTACATTCAATAATAAGTTTTGTAAACATTCTATTACACATCCATGAGGAATGGACCACTAGAGAATGTTCTCAGAACAGCAACATTGTTCTTAGTACCATCTCTATACATTAACTATCTTAAATGTTACAAATATTTTGCTTTCTTCTTTAAAATCACTATCACAGACACAAGGTTGTGTTCTGAAAGTAATGTTATATTCACAAAAGTAAACTGTACTCACATGTCTTCCATTGTGAAACCTATGATTAGGGGAAAAATATGAACTCGTATCACAATTAACACAACACAGCAAACACGGGTGTCAAAAGTCAAAAATTGTCTGAGCAAAGATTAAAAGATTAAAAGATTCAGTACAAAACAGACATGAGCAGTAAAAAACAGAATAATTAAACAAGCGGAACACCTTTACGATTAAGCACAGATTCAGAAAAGCACCAAACATAAAAAGCTGAGCTTTTTTAAAGGACTAATAAAAATGACTACTTCAGTAAAAAGTAAAGCATCTACATCAAAGCAACATTACAAATCTGTTGAAAACACAGCTCTATAAAAGTGAATACATGTAAGGAAACATTACCTGAGCTAATGTCTTTACGGTGACAGTGAGTGACTTAAAGCACAGCCACAGAGACAATGGGTTTTATGTATGACAGATGGCAGGTAAATAATTATAGCACACAGACACAGCAATGCCAACATACACCCCAGCTGTCTGTGTGTGTGTGTGTGTGTGTGTGTGTGTGTGTGTGTGTGTGTGTGCGTGTGTGTGTGTGTGTGTGTGTGTGTGTGTGTGTTATAAGAGAGACATGACTAGCCAGGCCATACATTTTTGCTCCTGTCACACAAGGACAAAGTAAAAAGCCAGCCATAAATCTTTTACCCCTTTACAACTGACAGCTTTGTATATTACATGAGCACTGCAAAGCCAGCATAGCTCACCCACACCTTAACACAATGCAGAGTCGTCATTAACTATATAACTCAAAAGGAAAGTGTGCAGAGGATATAGACTCACACCTACCAACACCACTGTAAATAGCAGACCAGTCTGAACACACTTAAGCTAGACATAATCATAGTCATAATGTCCACACCTTGTTATATATTATAGACCCTGTTATTAAGTCACTGCCATATTAAAACATCATAAATCCATTACCTCAGTTGTTAGTTTTTACACAACATGAAAACTCCAGCTGCCCTTGACACTGTATAAACATTTCATAATAAATAGACATGTAAAAGTGCAAAGTTCTTTGAAAAATCAAACTTAGTCCATTTTCTCCTCATATCACAAGAAATCCATGTATCAAGACATGATCATTACACAAGGTTTAATTTTTTTTGTCTGAGGTATGAGTCTAATATAATAAAAGTATATATTACAGAATGCTCCATTGCCTTTAGCTACGTTAGTCTCAGAACTGCACTGTAAAACTAAAGAAGCAAACATCTTTATGAACATATGCCAATGAACATGTCTTAGTTTAAAGACTACATTTGTGCTCATGGGAAAACTGTGTAAATGTGATTTTCTGTTAAACCCGGGAATCGCTTCTAAAATGTATCTCCTAATGAATTAACCTTTCAGAGACATAGAGATCACGGTTAGTCACAACATTAATGCATATATATATTAACTCCCTCAACATCATTATTAGGCACATACAAGACAGTCATGCCATTAAAATCATCACATTCAGTATACAAACTATCACACACATAAAGCAATCTTGTAGGGATAATGCCAATGTTCACATTCTTTCAGCTGAATTGGTGACACTGGGGTTCAGTTCTAAATTGGGATTCTTGGTTTATACTTTGAAATTTTACATTTATCAGTTATTCTATCTGTGGTCACCTAGTGACTTGGTTTCTTGGGCTGATAACCACATTGCATTGGAATGTGGGGGAGTGGGAGGGGGAGGGCTTTCTATGTCTGTCACACACTTCAAGCACATCTAGTGAGACATGACAAAGAGTTTTCCCTGCCTTAATCTTTGTGTGTTTGAACTCTCATACTTAAGAATTATTTCGCTTACAGATATCCAAACACTTTTTGGTGTTGTTTTGAGATACAACTGTATACAACTGGGTTTGCTGTAACACACAAGTGTTTACAAACAATATTGCAACAATAAATTAGAGTACAAACCCTGTTTCTGCAAAAGTTGGGGTTTTGTGAAATTAAATGTACACAAGTATTTGGGATTTTTTTTTTCTTGAACCTTCATTTAGCTGACAGAATGCAAAAAAAAATATTTCTCATGCTTCGGCTATTTTGAAAATATACATTTATAAACAGCAGCTGAAAAACACAGGACATTATATACACAGCATATACTAATTCAACTTGAACATTCACACTCAGTGGTGTTTAGGTTGTGCCACATAGTTGATTTGAAAGAACATTTCTTAAAGTATGCGGTGGGTGGAATCTTTTAGTCTAATACAGAGACGACACTTGTCTCGGTTTCTGCACTGAAGCTGCTATTTATTCAGTAACCTTTTCATGGTCAGTGGAGAGCTATGCCAGCTCCTCAGACTATGCAGCTTTGTGCCACTGTGGCCGTCCATCATTCGTCCACTGGCAAAGCACACAGACACACTCCCAAAGCTTCCCACAGTAATAAGGATCTCTCAGGAATCTGTGTTACATTGTGCCATAATTAGCACATGTGCAAATTAACAATGTAAAAATCCCCATAAAGCTCCATTTATGACAAAATCCAACCAAGTGTGTCAGATCTGTCTGAAGTGAGCTTTATGTAACATGAGATTGGCTTAGGTAATTGATTTAGAAATATATGGAAGCCAAACATGACAGGTGTGTGTGTGTGTGTGTGTAGGTGAGCTGGTCAGCAGGATCGCTGAAAATAGAGCTGGCAACAGAGTGGCTTTGTGTAAGTGTGTGCGTGTGTGTAATAATAGTTACATGTAATAATAATGCACTTGTAGGATTTTCTCTCTCCTGGTTGAGAGGCAAAAGGATTAGTCTTTAATACTGTGACTTTACATTTGTGGTACGTGTGAGCTGTAAATTAGTGTAGATATATTAAGTGTTAAAACAAGTCCAGTGAGACTGCAGATGTTGGGTATTTGAAAACAATTCAACCTAGGATCAAATAATCAGCCTCTGCGGACTTCATTTAATCCCCATATCAGGCTTAACTTAAACTTTCAGCCCAGTCAGGCCTCATGTTCTCACTGCTGCCTCGACCCCGGAAGACCTCCCTATTGCTCTCTGCGTTGCCATGTTGGTGGGTTTTAAGAAAGTGTCACAAATGGGTGCTTGCAATATTTGAATCCTGGGCCTACTTAGGGACGAAATACCATATTACATTAGCATGATAAGAAAATTATTTTGTGGTGAATGCTTTGTGATATTTTATATATGTTTTAAATATCATTTTTATGAAAATCTCAAACTTACAAAATCTTACAAAAATAAAACACTGAATCAGAGAAATGTCTTCATTTGTAAATGTCATTCATTTGTTTAATTGCTCCCCATGAGAGAACACGAAAGATATCAGTCTAAAGTAGTGGTGCTCAAAAATTGGGTTTGTAGGGGCCAAACTGCAATGCAATAGGTTGAAAGTCAAATCAAAGAAAGAATTGGGTTGCAAAATTTGTTATTAATATTTTAATTAAAATTTACAATTTATGATTTTATAATTGTTTAAAAAAAGATTCATTGCATCAATATCATGCAGATTAAAGTCACACTTCTCTCCTTTACATAACAGCTCTTAGATATGTAACAGTAAATAAAATGTAGGTGACATACACTGCTGCATGTCTTCTTTTGAAAAATTCCCCTAAATGACACTGGTGTTTTTTGCAAAACCGCAATGTCACATCTGTTATGTATAGCTTAACAAGGGGTGATTAACACAAAGCTATATTTTACGATTGTGTGTAATTTTCCTGTGAATATTTTAGAAAATAGAAGGGTAATAATGGACAGATACGGAACTGAGTAAATAATTTAAGTCCTTTAGACCAGTGCAGTGCCTGGGCTCGTTGATTCAGAACTATTTCCGTTGTAACACTAGGAATTGTGCACTATCTGGCAACCCAAAGAGGACCCTCCTACCTATAGCCGTTGGCAAGGAACACCACTGCAGTGTGTTTATCTCCAGCGACCCTCGTTTTGTACACTGCGGAATTCATCGATATTTTTCGCAATGAACGACAAGATATTTACAGAATTACAGGGGGGCCGTTATTTCCAGTCCTCTGCGGTAGGGGAACTGTTTTAATCTGTGTTATGGGCTCGAAAGCCACGCTAGGCCGATGGAGCGACTGTAATGTCAAATTGAAAACGCTGCTCTATTTTGCAGCTTTGCTGAATTGCGGAGCTCCGGTGAGTAACGTTAGCCTGATGGTAAAATATGAGTATATTATGGCAGAAAGACTCATTATAGGAAGAGTGCAACAGAGTCTCGTTAGCTGGGCTGCTAATTAGCTAGTCAATGAATTGGCGCAAGGTGCAGTCATAGGCGTTGTGTGTATATTTGTGCGTGCACGCGTGCGGCATCTGAATCCGACAACCCCCCAAAAACAGAATCTGACGATGAGTCCGATTCGGCACAACACCGATAACAGGCGGGTGTTTGGCGCGTAGTCACTGAAGAGCACTGGAGCTCAGTCAATAAATCACCTGTTCTGACTGTAATGGCTAATAAGTAGCTAAGCTAGTTATGCTAACTAAGCATCGTGTTTATGTATGACAACAATACTCGAAAAAAATAGTGATTTCTTCATGTTTATCTTGAAACGCGTGAAAGCTAATTGGATTATCTCATTTAAATACCAGCCCAGGATTGGGATAAAATTTGTATTTTTAGGTCGTTTGCTTTGACCCTCCAAAAAATTCCAATAATTGTACACTGTGTATAACATTAGTGTAATGTTATTAAACCATATTAATGTGTCACCTTTCTACCTTATTTATTTATGCATTGTTTTGGCCCTCAACCCACAGCAATCATTGCACCTCAAGAAAACTTTTTGGCCAGCTCTGTGCTTGCCTCTTTAAACTGTGGGATGTAACCTATTGTGGTGGTCAGCTGGTTCACCACGTCCCCCTTTCATGCTCTGCATGAGCTGTTATTTAAAGAGGCAGTGCTATGGAGAGCAGCTAGTGATGCAAGGCCTCTTCCTTTGGTTTGAGAAGACCCTCCTCGATTAATAAAAAGTGTTCACCTGCAGTAGAGAATAGGACTTTGCTAAATTGGTGTCAGAAGTTCAGTGATGCCGTGCTCAGCTCCAAGTAATGATGTAACACTAGGGATGGTAGGTGGAGATGATGGGCAGACAGCTCTACCCTGCTCATGATATGAATTGCTGAATGTGCATGGTATTCTAAGTGCACTGATAGTAATGCTCCAGAAGCTGTTTGGCCTCTGCCATCACATCACACAATTGCTGGCTTTGGCTTCAAGCTCCACTGCTGAAGAAGCAGGGAAATAAGTTGCATGTGTTTGAGGAGTCAGTCTTTTTGTGTGAGAGTTGGTTAGCATCAAGATAATTATCAATAGGCGGGTATGTTAATTCCTCAGGGGCAATGGGCAGGGCACTCCAGCAACACTGGCATTGAACATAGCAAGGTGAACCACAGTGGCTGCAGTGGAGCAGGATTCCCTCACTGTTGGTGGAAGGACAGAAGTACTACATTAGCTGTGGTGTTGGCAGTGAAGAGCACTGCTGCTGTTATAAGCAGATGCTGTACTGTCTGCCCTTAATTGATGTTAGAGCCACCAGGACAGCTCTTGGAGTGGGGCTGTGTGATGTTCATCAGAATACACCATAGTCTTCACTGACTTTTCAGTCTATTGTATCTTCCTAGCATCTTTTGAACAAAACAAAAATGTGCTATTAGGTTTTGTTATGATGCATGTACTCTACATATGTAACGTTGAGTGAATGTATCAGTGGTGATCTGAAATGCCAGTTAAACTAGATAATATTTTTGTGCAGATCTCTAAATTTGTGTCACTTTTCTTCGTCACCTTTCTTCAAATGCACCTCTTCTGTCAAACACAGCTGGTTTAATGTCTATTATTGTCTATATCACATGCTGGTTTGATGTTTGCAGCATATGAGTGTTCTCTTGGTTTGTGTAAATGTTTAGAGATAGAATACAGCTCAGATGTTCTGATTTCATGTGTTTTGTGATTTCAGGCCTGGTTTAGGTAAAAAAAAAAAAAAAAAAGAAAGAAAAAATGCCAGGAAAACTGAAGGCCAAAATTGTGGCAGGCAGACATCTGCCCGTCATGGACAGAGCAAGTGACCTCACTGATGCTTTTGTAGAAGTGAGTCCAGACCTAAGTTTGCACATTTCTAACATTCACACATACAACATATGAAAAGTGGAATGACATTTAGAGCTTTATAACATATTTACAGTTTTATAATAGAGACCTTTAGTGACAGTATTATTATTGACAGGTGAAGTTTGGAAACACAACTTTTAAAACTGATGTGTGTCCCAAGTCCCTGAATCCACAGTGGAATTCAGAGTGGTTTAAGTTTGAGGTAAGTTTTATCTTAACATTCTGTTTTTTTTTTTTTAAGCATCCAAATGAAGTATAATTACTATCCTTTTTAGGTTGATGATGAGGATTTGCAAGATGAGCCATTACAGATAACTGTTCTGGATCATGATACATACAGTGCTAATGATGCCATTGGGAAGGTTTACATCGACATTGACCCTCTACTTTGCAGCGAAGCTGCAACAGTCATCTCTGGCTGGTTTCCCATCTACGACACCATACATGGTACATGTCTGCCATATTTTTTTTTCTTCATTGAAAGTTCAGCGAAATTACACTGCGTGTGTGTGTGTGTATATCCTGTAACAATATTCAACCTTTGGGTGCAGTATGTGTTTATTTCTAGTAATTGTGCATATGTTTTTTAGGTATAAGAGGGGAAATTAATGTGCTAGTGAAGGTGGACCTCTTCAATGACCTGAACCGATTCAGGCAGTCTTCCTGTGGAGTCAAGTTCTTCTGTAGTAAGGCTGATACATGTCGTGTCATACATTTCCTCTATTTTGAACTTTCCTGAAGTTTCTCTTATTTTTGAGTCTCTCTTGTCATAAGCTTGATTTCTGTATCCTTGAATGACATCCTCTGATAATATTTTTAATACCATTTGTTTTCTTTCCCTCTCCGTTCCCTTCCCTACATACCAGCTACATCTGTCCCACGTTGTTACCGTGCTGTGCTGGTTCATGGTTTTGTGGAGGAGCTTGTGGTCAACGAGGATCCAGAATATCAGTGGATTGACCGAATCCGAACCCCACGTGCATCAAATGAGGCCCGGCAAAGGCTCATCTCTCTTATGTCAGGTACAAAAATTCCATCCTTTTTTTTATGCTGCATTTTCTTTGCAACAGAGAAAAACTTTTCTCGCTTTCCATGCATGATCAGTAGGTAAAGGCCAGACATGCAGTGAAAACTGTGGGAGTGACAGTGGTGTGATTCAGATGATGAGAATTGTGGGGGAAAGTAGGGCTGGGCGATATATTGATACATTAAAATATACTGAGATAGAACAGAGCGAGATATGGATTGAGGCTATTATCGTTTATATCAATATTTTAATTTTTTAAAGGTCTAAATCTTGTACAGGGCCATTCTGTGCTCTGCTCAGCTTTGCTCTGCTCACAGCCCTGCCCCCACCTGGGTTTGTTTTTTTTCTCTCTCTCTCTCTCTCTCTCTCTCTCTCTCTCTCTCTCTCTCTCTCTCACACCACTTACAACAGCAGCACAAATTTTTGTATGAAGCTGTTAAGCTCTGAGGTGCTGCTGCTACTGTTCTGAAGCCTTCACGTCCCAGTTCCCCTAAACCAGTTCAGACAGCATTGCACACTTCATTAGCCAACGCTGTGCCTTACGAAAAAGAAAATATGAATTGGCGTGGTATTCCTAAAGCGGTAGTTTACTACGTAGCAAAGGGTATGATCCCCATCTCAACAGTAGAGAAAAAAGGCTCCAAAAGGCTGATTAAAACTTCTGATCCACAATACCTATTGTCCAGTTGCAATTTCTTTGCATGAGAAGCACTGCCTCAGACAGGCTCTTTCCAACCAGCTCACGAGAGTAAAACATTTTGCCTTGATGAGAGATACATGGTCAGGTCGCACCTGTGAGCCATATTTGAGCATGACTATCTGCTTTATTGAAAATTGGGAGATTAAAATGCGTGTCTGAAGACGAGCTGTTTCCCAGAATTCCACACTGGGGGCACATAGCCGAAGCCTTTACACTGTTCTTAATTGCACTTTATTACAGACACTGTAGGTCTGTAAATTAATAAAGTCATTTATTAATTTACAGTATTTTTTTCTTTGCTTTACATGTGAATTTTTATTTTTTTTTTATATATGTACAATTATGGGAATTTAAATATGGGAAGTTAAGACACCCAATGAAAACCTTTGTCTTAAACATACATGGACATTTGATTTTCATTTGAATATTGAGAGATGAGGTTGAGCTAACATGATAAAACATTTTTCACATTATTTTTCACAACATATCGTATCAGTTAAAATATATTAAGATATGATTTTTTTTGTCCAAGCACTTTGAAGTCTGCTTTACTGGAAACTGACTTTTTAAAGAACAAATCAACTTTTTGTTATTTTTGATGTGTATATTTTCTGCTTACAGTTAATAACACAGCTATGAGTCTTTTGTTATGCAGGAAAAAAACATTTATTTTATTTAAGGAGCCTTATTATTTAATATTAGCCAGTAGTTTATTTTTGAGCAATGTCTCATGGACATCTACAGCTGAATGTTAATAAAAGTTCCTGTGTGACATTTGGGACATGTAGCTTTGACTCAGAAGTGCCTTTTTGTTATTATTTCATGAGAAGAAAAATATCGAGATGTATATCGTATATCGCCACTCAGCTAAAAAAAATATTGATATATTATTTTTGGTCCATATCGCCCATCTCTAGGGGAAAGTTTAAAATGACTTAGCTGAACTAAATGCCAAACTTGTTCCAGTGAGAACAGAATATGATTCAGCTTTTAAAAATCTTCAGAATGTTCTATAATAATAATTATTATTATTATTATTATTATTATCATTATTATTATTAGTAGTAGTAATTTTAATAATAGTTAGTACAGGTTATAGTGCCCCTCTGGTAACCAATGTTGCTTTACAATACAGAATATGTTGATATATTCATTATCTGTAACCGCTTATCTAGTTCAGGGTCGCGGAATACAGAATATACAAAAAACAAAAACTATCAAAAGACACAGACTATTAGACAGCACAGTCAGCAGTGATAAGGCAGTCAAACCAGACGCCAATTCACAGGAGCAAAACTGGTTACCATAATTAGTCACACATAATTAAAACAAAAATGGCTCCACTGATCAGTAGGCTCAGCTATTAGCCATTGTTAGTTGGAAAATGGTCTCCATTGGTCCATATCAGCAGCGATGTTAGCGACCACTAGCCTGCAAAGCAAATTTACTCACCCAACAGTCAACAGTCCCAGTCGACAGAGCAGAGACAACAGGCAGGCGGCAGGCAACTGTCAGATCAAAGAGTTAGACAGAGAGATACAAAGAGTTTAGACACCTGGAGAAATGGCACTCAAACATTGGGATTCCAGTACCTGGCTTGGAACTGACGTCAGATAGGTGTGTGACATTGATGGTGTGTGAGATATGTGCTGGGATAAATGGTATGCTGACACTAATCATGGTATCTGGTTCTCTCTGCAGGTGAACTCCAGAGGAAGATTGGTCTGAAGGTTCTGGAGATGGGTGGGAATGCAGTGGTGGGCTACCTGCAGTGTTTTGACCTGGAGGGGGAGTCTGGCCTTGTTGTTCGTGCCATTGGCACTGCGTGCACACTTGACAAAATCAGCAACACACACACATCTGCATCAGCCACAAATCCTTGTAACTCCTCTCCGTCCAAAGACATGAAAGAGTGAGTGATTGCACATTTCTGCATAAAGTGCTCCTGCCTTAGTGCAAGGGCCAAATATGGTCTCTCTTTAATTATGTATGTGACCTTGAGATAAAATAAAATATCCAGCATTGGGCTTGGAAACACATGACTTTTTAAAAATGCAGCTATCCCTGTTCAACCAAAAAACATTTTTGTGATTAATTAGCTAAGTGGAATTACTCGAAATGGCTTCATTAAACAAAATTTTGTCATTATCTCAGGAATGCATGTTATTAGTTAAGCAGGGATACCTCTGAGACATTAAGGGAAAAATAAATGCACTTCCATTGTATTGTGCAATAGCTTGTTTTGTCTGTGTGAGAGGGTTTGTTTGTTTTATGAGTATGTTCCACTGTAATACATTCTCAACACACAAACACTCCACACCTCCAAACATGCCTCCCACCCCACCCCACCCCACCCCGCATGCTCTTTCTTTCTCCTGCAGTTTCCCTTCTCGTTCTCTGTTTGTCTGCAGCTTTTGAATGCTGCTTTTTTTCCCCGTGCTTGCATGTGTGCATTAGTGAGCCGTGATGAAGTATTGCCTCTGTGGTGTGCCGAGTTGGCTGTTTTTGCACTGGTCTTATGTCCACAGTCTGTTACGACTGCATAGTTTTTGTATTTTTTTGCACACTAGCCACTATAATCACCAATTGGTTTCCCCTTGTTTTTGTGGCTGGTACTGGGTGAAAATGCCTTGTGCCTTTTTTATTTTTTGAATACACTTGAATGCTTGTGTTTTATTTGCCCTTCCTGTTTATCTGCTTTCTCAGGTGAATTTGATGTTATGTATGAATGAATGCATGCGTGCATGTATGGTTGTGTGTGTGTGTGTGTGTATTCCCATGTGTATTTGTATATGTATTATGTCCATGTACAGTGCTATGCAAAGGACAGAGACCACTCTTATGAAAATGGAAATATTCCACAATATTCCGAATTTCAGGAGCTGAATATAAACCTTATTCATTTTATCTTTTTAGTGTGTCCATGCTTCGGTTTTGTGATAGCTTCCATTCTTATGAAGAGATTTGTTTTTCGTTTAAGGCATTATTTGCTCTGATTATTTTTAATATTCTGTGGAACTTTTTGTGTTTTCCCTTTATTTCCTTTGCATTCACCTTCACCATGCAAATGGATTATGTTTCATCGCCTTTTAAATACCTGTTGAAAAATTGTGCGTAATGCCCATTTTGATTTTAAATTACATGAAAAGGTGGTCTCTCTAGCAGAGTACTCTGTCTTTTATGTGCTTTGTTTTTCTAAGTGTGCAGTGCTTGAAAAACGTGTTTGAGTATGTGTATGTTGTATGTGCCTCTGTGTGTCTGTGTATGAATGTATGAAACACACGTGTGTATGTGTGTGTAGCTCTCCGCAGGCTGTTCCTTCCGCTCTTGGATGTCGCTCCACTCACAGCAGTCCGGTTCACAGTGCAAGCAGCCGTCTCTCTCAGGGCTTCTCCGTTTCCGTGCCAACCCTGCTGTTCGCCGGTATGAAACACAGACACAGGAGCTCAGAGGGCCCCAGAGCCAGGCAGTGTAGGCAGGTACCCCCCACGATCCCATGACCCTGCCACGACCCTGCAAAAGTTCTCTCACCACCACCCTCCCTCTTCATTGGACAAGATGGCTATGACATCACCAGACCTGCCCTTCAGCTGACAAAGCAACCTATTCTGCAGCTAAGGCTTTGGCCCACGATATGCTTCTGATGAATTGGTGGGCTGCGTTTAGCACTCACTGTGTAGCCAGACAGATTTCTAGATTTCGCTGCAACGTGTGTAACTCGCGTGTGTGGGTTTTGCTACATTTCACAGTTTGGACAAGTTCAGCCATTTCGGGGAGGGAATTATAATTTGAGTTTGAGTTAGTATTGTTTCTGGTACCGTTATCAGAGGGTTGTGCTTTGGTTAGCTGAGCGTTGTGCTTTGGTTAGCTGAAACAAATGCTTTTTCATCTCATCGCTTTGTGTTGTCATTTTTGGTTTGGGTATTGCCTGTTTTTTCCTTCCTTTTTGTGTGGAAATCACTTTTTGTTTGTTTGTATGTTTTTTTGTTTGTTTGTTGTTGTTTTTGTTTTTTCCTTGTTGCCTGCCCGCTCTCTCCCGTCATCATCCCAACAGCAATCAGCCAACACTCTTTTCTCTCTACACCTTTACCTTCCCCATTTTAAAAATTTTCTCCTTCCTTCCCCCTCTCTAACGTACATCTATACACACAACACACAAGCACACACTTCCCGAGTATGGTTGTGGTGGGTGTGAGACTGAGCGTGTTCCTCCTTGCTCTGACAGGGCGGGTTTTGGGGAGGAGACCCCTGGTGTCCCATTGTCCTCCGGACCCCCCACCCCTCTGAGAGCCCAAACCTTCTCCTCCTTCTCCCCCTCCAAGTCCTACAGCCGCCAATCTTCTTCCTCTGACACGGAGCTCAGCCTCACCCCCAAAACTGGTAAGACCATTCCACCCCAGAACTACCTAATGCTCTCAACTCACTGGTCAGTTGACCTTGTTGTCACTCTCAAGCTTCTTACTGATCATGGCAACTACCAATGCTGAATCTTATGAAGAGAGCAGGAGGTACCACAATCCCCCTCCATTTGTTTCAGTTTGGTTTGTGTTTATTTTTAATCATGTTGGTGATTTACTTTCATTTGTTTATTTATTTTTTTATTGGTCCAAAATCCTCCTTATGTTTGTATGTCTGGGTATGTGACTGACAAATCTAGAATATAAAAGTCATCAAAATATAGATGTAACTGAATGATGAACTCATATTGTAAAGATTACTTGTGTTTCTGAGGTACGAAACATTTTTTTAAAAATGTGGCACTTCCCAGCCATGAATTCCGTTCTGTGAACTAAAAGGCATTTGACATGTTTAATCCCACCAAAGCATTCCTCGTCAGTATTGTCTCTCTTGCTATCTTTGTCTTTTGCGCCTCTTGCTTTATTTCATAATTCATTTCTGTCTTATTGTTGCTTCATTCTCATGTGATCTCTCCATTCCTTATCCTCTTTTCTCCATACTCCTTTTCTGTCCTCTTTTCTACGCTCTTCTATTTGTTATTCTTCTCTTCCCTTCTCTTTTCTTCTCTTCTCTTTTCTTCTCTTCTCTTCTCTTCTCTTCTCGTTTCCCCTCAGCAAGGATTTGTCAGTCTCCCAGTTCTCCTACCCTTCAATCTAAATCTTCACCCATTCCCACTACTAAGGCCCTCAGGAGTACAACTCCTCCCCCTCTCCATGTGAGCCTGTCAGACACAGCCATGCTGAGAAAGAGCGTGTCCTTCAGTGAGGATCTGTTACTGGCAGCCTCCGGTAGGACACACCCACTCCTGTCGCTATGAGTCCTTAATCCCTGACTGACTGCACGCAGTATGGCCAACCCAAATTGACCCCTGACAAGAAATCATATTTCTCTTTGGGGATTGACCTAAGGATATTTTTTATATTAATCAGCAAGCTTGGCTTGGTGGTCATTCTCGTAAGAATAGAATGAGCTGGTTTTTCTGTGTGGTTCAGAAGCATTTGTTTTAATTAACAAAGTCTACTCGCATGAAGTTAAAGAATGTGTTTCATTCTGATCCCTCTGAGGCTGTGAGAGAAAAGAACAAGAATATTTCTGATTTGCTGCTTTTAAAGAATGTCATATGTCAAGCTTAGATTTTAGGTGCTGAGACTTTGCCATTTTAGTCATTTAATCTGCATGCATTTTTTTTCTTAGATAAAGTGAGGCTGCATAGGTGACATTAAGTGTGGGATTTTCAGGTCGTTGGACTGTGTGTGTTGATGACAACTATTATAGAGCAATGTAAATATAAAATGTCATACTCTTCTTATGTGGCTAAAGAATGGCCAAATGATAACTGATGGCTATTTTACGTTTTCTGAAAGCTCCTTATCCATGACAGAAATGTATTTATGTCAGAAGTATGGTGCTCTATAAGGTTAGTTGTTTCCAAGTAGCCGCTACAATCTTAAGCCACTTAACCAAGGAAATAGCCAAGTAACATTGCTATAATAACTTGCCATCTCCAATCCAAAGTTTGCAAGCAGATGTTAAACCTGTTTTACAATTTAACTACAAGAAAATGTGTGCAATTGTGCATGAAAACTTTCTTAAAGTGGTCTGTGGTTAATTTCTTTCAGTTCTTTTCTATTTCCTGCATTTCTCTCATTTTTTTTTCACAGGTATGGGCAGTGGGGGCAGTGCTGGGAAGGAGGCAGGACCCCTGAAAGCACTTTTAAGGCAGCAGACTCAGTCAGCTTTGGAGCAGAGGGTACGGACACACAGTTGCACTTGCTAATACAATGAATAACTGTAAAGAAGTTTACTGATTTTGACTTGTGTGTTTTCACTTTTTTAATTATTATTATTTTTATTTTATTTTATTTTATTTATTTTTCTCTGTCTCCTCCTTGGACTTCAGGGGGTGTCATCATCCTCTGAGACATTTGTTAAGATGGGGGTATGTCTACACAGGGCATGTTTGGAGGTTAAAATGCTTAAATTCCCTTTTTAAAACCCCTTAGTTGACCCTAAATTGACTTGAGAGAAGATTCTCCTCCCCTGTTTATGTCTCCATTTCTTGTTCAGTATACACAATGACCTGCATGACTTTACTATTCCTTATTATGTCATGAAGCTACATGATTTGCCCCTTTCAGTGGACCCAGTGACTAAAGTAGGGTTGGCTCCAAAAATTCTGATATTCATTTGTTGCCTAGGTATTTGGTTTTAAGTTTTGAGATCATGATATTTGGCAAATATTTTTTGGGCAAAATGTAGACTATTTATAAAGGCAAACCTCCACTCTGTCCATATTCAGGCTTACCAGCACTAAAAAACAAACAAACAACCAAACAAACAAAAGGACTCATTGTTGTTTCTATACTGACTATTCATAGAAGAGCAATTTGTAGTTCTACATTTAAAGACTTTGGTCCACCGGTTGCTCTATGTACTTCGTTTGCCCCCTTCACCCTGTTCTTCAAATGTAAGGAACCTTACAGGGCCACCACAGAGCAGGTATAGGTGGTGGATCACTGCAGTGACACTAACATGATTGTTGGATTTTTAATGTGTATTGTGTTGGAAACGGCATTGTTGCTGAAGTTTTAAAACACTGTGTCACGTCTACCTTGTTGGTCCACCTTGTAAATGTGAAGTCTGATACCGTAGCTCATCCGATACTGCACAGTGACACAGTGATTTTTGTTGAGCGGTTTAAAAACTCCAACATTGCTGCTGTATCTGATCCATACTTACCAGCACAACAAATTTCATAATGGACAGTGAGTGTAGAAACAATGAGGTGGTCATAATATTCTGATATGACTGTGTATACACATGTGAATATTTACAGAAAGCACAATTAGATTTTTGTTAAACAGAGCAAATAAAATTCAGTAAATCTGAGTTTATATATGCAAATATGTACCCCATTGACGACACACTGTTTTGCTTAGAAAATAAACAATTTAAGGGTATTTAATTTAGCATACAACTGTTGTAACAGTGGTACACTGTCTTGTCTAGCATGGGTTTAATCTTGAAATGTTATGTCTAATGGAGCGGGATTCCTCTGTGTTCTTTCCTGACTCTGATATGACCCTGAGAAGGAGAAGCTGGTAACAGTTAGGGGCACTTATTCCACTTATAAATTATTCACATTTTTAGTGGAGTATTCACAAAAGCTCAAATAAATATTTCAAATGATCTCTATAGAGCATTGTGTCTATATTATATTTTAAAGATTTATAAAAAAAAAATGTCCTTGTGGGTTGCTCTTAAAACAAATGCAGTGCCTGCCATATGTACTGGGAAAGTGATTATTTCTGCTAATATTTTCTAATATTAATATTACCTTACACACAATGTGTATTTTAATGTTTTATAACTATTCCAGTACCACTAGAGTTACCAAACGTCTTCTTTCCTGGGAAGATCATCTGTTTTGTATTTACAGAAGGATAATGGCATGTTTACCCCTAGTATGCCGTTTGCTGTGCTTTTCTTTTTTTAAAACATGAATTTCTAATGTGTAACAGGTAATTTATTTATATTAATATTATTATTTTTTTTTTTTTTATTATTATTACTTTTTTAGGAGTTCCCTTTCTTTACCTTGACCAGTTTCCCTCCGGGTTTTCTGCTTCATGTGGGTGGAGTGGTCAGTGCACGGTCAGTCAAGCTTCTGGATCGAATTCACAACCCTGGTAAGTAAAAATTAAAATGGATAAACAATTTAATTACATTACTGCCGTGAACCAGTTCTTAAGAATAATTTATTTCTCTTAAACTGCTAGGACTTTCAAATATTTTTTTTATGTGACGCAAAATACAAATGAAACTTGGTTAATTAGATGGACACTGCACATCTACTTGGCCCTAGCCTGAAAAAGCATCATTATTTGGAGTAATCTAGCATTATCTAGTAACTGTAGTGAAGTGTTCTAGATTCCTTTTTGATTTAATTGTAATTATTATACTAGTAACATGGAGATTCGGGCAGTAGGTTGCTCTCTTTTCTGAAGGCAAATGGTGCAGTTAAGTGATTGTGGGTAAAAATATCACTTAATTTGAAGCAGGGGGTGAAATGTGGAATCTATTCTGCATCATATGGTCTATTGCTGCATGTCATTTTACAACCACATGACTACCCTGTTATGCAGTTTTCATATATTTTATATTGTTTCTTTGCATTTTTTGTTCCCTTGTTATACATTATGCATCTTTACTCATTATTATTCTTTTTTTCTGCTTTATTCTGTTGGAAAAATGCACACTGAATAATTTTTAATGAACTTTCCAACCCTGTAATCCACTCCACATCTGATTGTCCTAACATTTGAATGTTTGTCACGTATTAGTGAAGCTTACACATCATGCTTAAAAACAAGTCTTTCCACTCTCTCATTTTCACCATGTGCTTTTATGGAATACTCATGGAGTGAATTTCTCACTTTTTCCTGTACATATCACTCTTATTCTCTTACTGCTTATGACCCAATGTCCCATTGTGTTCCATCAATTGCTTCCCTTTATGAAATAGTGCTCAATAATGATGCACATTTTATTCCTAGTTAAACAGCCCAGTCTATTACCCTCATTTCACCCATTATTTAGATTCTGGTAAACGAGCCACATTAAAGGCTTTCAGAAGGCTAACTTGAAGTGTTTGAAGTGCCATTTTTGTAGGAGTTTGCGTTAACAATTTTGACCAAATACACCAAAATTGAGCACTGATACTAAATTCACTCACACAAACTCACATTGTATTTATACTATGTACAAGTCTAAATACATTTTAAAGCCCCCCTGTCTACTTTTAGAATTATTGTCTAAGAATTTTGTGTTCTGCAATAAATTTGCCATGAAATAGCACAATATTATGATTTTAGACATTTTTCTGCTAAGGGATTTTTTTATACTTATTTTCAACTATAGTTTGCTTTGGCTAGATGTTTTTTGTTGGGTGGGCTAAATTTGATTTACATGATTTTAGCTCTGACAAATAAGCAGTAAGTACATATTACCTACCTCAGTATAGTTACTACTCCCCTGCACATTATGAGGCTGACTGAAAAGCATGAAACATCCTTTTTTTTCCCTTTTGTCAGATGTACGGTTGAACCACACTGATCATAGTTGCATGTGTCATATTTAGCTAGCTCATTGTCAGTATGACTCAGTGCCACTAATGACACCTCATAGTTTGTGTGCCATGGTGAAGTCACTGTAGATCTTTATGCAATCTGACACATCCCTGAATTTTTGGAGCATTAAACTACTATTAAATTTCATTACATTTTGAATATATTTTGAAAATAACGTGCTTATTTCAAGGCCTATATTTAGTATTAAATATTTTAGTATATTTAGTATAAAGCCTGTTAACAAGAATATTTAATGAGTTTAGGTTTCCATTCGCTCTTTAGTCTAAAGTAGAATTTTGTCTTACCTTAACTACCCCCTGGCCAAACCAAAAGACAATCAACAATTCTGACATCTCTGTAGCTTCTCATATAAAACCATTCTTAATGATTTTGTTGACATCTTAATCATTTAAAGGAAATATTGACAATTCTGGAGAACTACTGTTCTCACAGGAAAATAAAATCCCACTTGTATTTATTTTAGTTTGTAAGCGGCAAATTTTAAGGTGGAATGATATTTTCTTGTAATAAACTGACTATAGTGTGTAAGAGGCCGATGTTTAACATGTCTGTATCTCAAGCTGCTTATTTTTGTTGCCCCTTCGATACTTTTCCTTCCATGCACTTAGCTGTGTTCTGAATTTGGAGTCAGTTCCGCTCGAAGTTATCTGTAACAGCACAATAAGCAAAAAATTACCCACCTATGGAGCAGAAATAAACAACATTTTCATGCTTCCTCTTAAAAATCCAAATGCCTATGCAACTTCCACAATCATCACACTTCAATGAAAACAACATCAGGAGTATTCGGACAGTTTGAAATCAATCTGTGACTCCTTCTGGTTCAAAGATTAAAAAAAACTCTTTAAAAAAAAATATATAAAATAAATAAATAAACTCTACATTAACCATTTCATGCACTTGAATTACCATTATTAATTTGTGGTAACTTATTATTACCACCACCCCCCCCCACTACAAACACACTCGTCTGTCTTTCTTTCTCTCTCTGGCGTCTGGAGTATTTTAGACAACCTATAGAAATCCAAACTTTGAAAAGCATGAACTTAAATGGGGATATTGTTGTGTTTCTCCTTTATACATGGACAATATTGACATATTTTTGCTGTTTCGCATTATTTAAGGTGAAAATGTCTCCAAATTCAGGATATGGCTAATTGCATTACTGAAACATCTTGAGTAACAAATTAGTTTTGGTAATAATTCAAACAGTGAATGTTAAACTTCAGCCACATACAAAAGGTTTTTATTTTCTTCATGCATATCATTCCACCTTAATAGATGCAGAGCTTCTGAACCTAAAAAATCAGAGAACAGCGTTTCCCTACAATCGTAGACATTCCCTTTAAGGGACTAATCTTTTTAATCCCAGTCTTGACAGATATTCAGCACATTCTTTCATTTCGCAGCAAAGAGAGAGTGTATGAGAGAGAGAGAGAGAGTGTGTATGAGAGAGAGAGTGTGTATGTGTGAGAGAGAGAGACAGAGAGAGAGTATGAGAGAGAGAAAGAGAAGCTTTTTAAGTATTAGTTGAATGTAAAGCATGGTGTGGTAGACGAAGCTGCTTGTAAAATTTTTAATGTGTATGTGCTGATACAGAGCCACTTACTTGGTGACATAGTGCTGCTGCATGCTTCTCTCTCTCTCTCTCTCTCTCTCTCTCTCTCTCTCTCTCTCTCTCTCTCTTTCTCTCTTCTTTCTCTTAATATAACTCTTCTTGTGTCTTTCTTCTCCATAAAACAGTATTTGATCTCCTTCTCTTTCTGTCTCACTCGCACTCTTGCCATCTTTCTTTCTCTCTCGCTCTCCCTCTCTCTCGCTCTCCCTCTCTCTCTCTCTCTCTCTCTCTCTCTCTCTCTCTCTCTCTCTCTCTCTCCAATAACTTTCTTGTATGTCTTTGCAGTTGCTGTGGAGTGGTGTTGTCCAGTGTTGTGCTCATTTGTAGTCTGTGTGTTTTTTTTTTCTTCTTTTTCTATTCTCTCTTTCTCTCTGCTCCTTTAACTGATCTACTAATGTGGTGTTTTGAATCAGCCTTGGGTAACACCAGATCATACAAACTGCTAGACTGGAATAGTTTCACTGCAGGTACTACCCTACCCCCAGTCCTGCATTTACACTCACACAGCCCTTGGCAGCTCAATTTATTACAAGTACAAACACACACTCACATACAGACAAAAATACATGTAAGTCGTTTGTTCCTTTTGGTAGTTACTTAGACCCAGTTCAAGAAATACCCAGTTTTTTTTTTCAACTTAATCTGCTGTCTGTATAATAGTGCCATATGTTACTTATGGGCATTTGCTAAATTCTGTGAATAAACAAATTTGTGTGACTGTATAAAACGCATTCAGTCTAAAATTTTATATAAAAAAAACTTCAAATACTGATGTCTGAATATAGATTTATCAAACTTTTTAAGCTATTACATCTATATCATTAAGCTATTGCCTTACTACTGAAAACCACTATTATTACTACCATTATTTTGGTAACATTACCTAAAATAATAATATTAAGAAGGATTTATTTTATTATTTATTTGAGAATTTGGTGACTTTAATCAAGTTTTTAGTTCTTTGTATAAATTAATGTATGAATATTAGTGTCTGTGACAATACAAGTGACTATACATTTACAGATGCAGCAGAAAGGTATGAAAATGCTGGTGTATTCCTTTAATTGTAGCACTGTCATTTCACATAAGATTATTTTTTCTAAGGCCAACATAAAAACAAACATGGACACAGATTTCTGTAGGCACAAACTTGCACACTCTTGATTTTTCTCAGTAGTGTGGGTTGCATGAGCTGCCATGTGCTGTGCTTGGGGTGTGTGTGTGCGCGTGTGTATATGTGTTTAAAAGTATGTGAGACAGCTGCAGCATGCTTTAGCCGGCTGTGTAGCTGTTCTCTGCTCTGGCTGGATGTTTTTGATTGGCTTTAGCTGTTCCTCACTGGACCCCTTACCCAGCATTTTTATTTCTCCCTGATCACATTATAACATGACCAAGTGACCCAGAGAGGGTGCAGAGAGGCAGGCAGGCAGGCATGTTCATCATCCTGCTTTTCTTTCAGTGAGTGTAACCATGGCAATAACTGTGTCCTCTCAGTAACCCCATCTCTGGTGATCATGATCCAGTCCTCCATGGTTACTGTTGTTTTATTATATTATACAGTGAATGTTTGTATATAGTTCTATAGCGTTTATGTTTACACTGCTATCATGGGCTGTAGGATAAATTAATTGTAGTCATTTATGATGTAAATACTTCTAATAATGCTAAAAATTTCTATATACACTTTAGGTTATGTTATGTGTAGGCTTGTGCGTCACTGTTGCTTGTAAATTTTTATAGATTTTTTTAAATTTAGGATTTCCTGAGAAAACATTTACATTAATTAATCCCGATTTTAAAAATTATTTCAATACAGTTTTATGCAGGTCACAGATCAACCTTAATTTATTAATTTTCAGGCTGAACTGCTAGTAAAAGGTATTTTTCATCAGGATAAAAGGTAGAAAACTAACAGAAACGACACTGAAGACTCAACAGCTGAATTTAATGTTAATGTTTTCAGCATTTACTGTTTCCATGTTTTTAATTTTTTACAGCTGTCATTTATTTTAGGGATTTTAGGGAGTCTACAGGGATATATTACACACCTCCAAAAATCTCAGACATTGGTTGCACTGGTTCCAAACAGGCAGTAAAGTTAAAGACTGGGATCTGCGGAGGTCAGTCTTTTGTTCTGAGGACACCAGGAGCAGCTTTGTTTAATTAGTTAGATTTTTATGTCTATATTCTTTTCTTAACTTACTTATACTACTACTATAAAAATGTACACACCCGTAGCACATGGATGTTTTCTTAAAACGGAAGAAGGTTTGACAAATTCCATGTGCGAAGGATTGATCTTTCTTATATGAAGTTAGAGTAGAGATTTTATTTTTTCTGATGGTGGTGGTTTCGGGGTCTACCAGGTAACACAATTGCTATTTTCCTTTATATCTTAAATATTTTGAACTCAAGTTTTATAAATACCTTATTTACATAGATTTTTATTTTTTTTCTATGTAAATAGAAATAGCTAACATTTCTCCAAGCAGAGGAGTAGCCAAGGTCCACCCAGTCAGCCAGAGCTAAATCCCAGTGTGAGTGCATGTGTGTGGACACACACTCTTTTTTTTGACTTCAAAGTGTTGCCAACTGTCCCATATTTGGACACTACAGCCCGTGTTCTGTTTCGAACCGATATGGGATGTGTTTTGTTCAGTATATTTAAGGTTAAACTGTTAAGACGGATGATTTGTTTGAGACGGATACAAGCTCTGCAGCTCTCCCTCAACTGGAGGGAGATGCATACACTCCAAGGCTCCTAAACAGAAAATGTACTTTTCATTGGTCGTCACTTTTATTTAGCCAATCAGCAGCCAGAGTTAGCTCTCCATCATTTAGTGCTGCAGCCATTGGAGTCACATTCTCTACAGGGGTTTGTTTTGCAGCTGTGCTGAGAGGAGCAGGTCAGTGCTGAAACACTGGGTACTTTTAGCTCTGCTTTAAGATAAAACTTGGGTAGCATGGTTAGCACAGTGTTTTGGAGAAACTACACTTCTTTGTCCCTCAACACATCTGTGATGACAAAGCTAATTGACATTTAGAATCAAAGTAAATCTTTATAAACCAAAATAACATTAAGTGATTTAAGATTTTCAGTAACATTAGCAAAATATTTTTGAGTGTAAGACAAATGTAAGAGTCCTAAAAAAACTAGACTGTATATTACATATGGGACATAAGAGTAAAACACAGCAATTATGTTTTAATGTAATTAATTGTTATATATAAGTTAAATATGGTAAAGAAACGAGGACAAGTCTTTTAGACATCTTAAACTGATAAGGTTCTTTCACTTCAAATCTAATTGTAGTTAATGAACCATTTAAAATAGTACAGCAGTTATACAGTAATACAGTATTTGCAAAATACATGGACAGATTCTGCTTTGACACTTCAGAGAGGGTCACCTTGGGTTTCACATTCCTTAATTCGATTTAAAAAATTTGGCAACTCTTGGTGATGGTAGCGCTAAGTACATGAGCCTGAGACGCTGTGTAAATTGTACAACTGCATCCATCAGTATAGATTTTTTAGGAAAATTATCATAGTACAGATATTGAATGTATTCTCATAATCTCCAAAACAAATATAGTTTAATTATAGCATCAAAAACCTAATTTTGTTTTCCTTTTTATGTTTCTGTTATCACAGTGTCCTTCAGTTTTCAGTTAATGTCATTTCTCCGCTTTTTTTGCTCACCTTTTATTCACTCCCTCTGCTTTTGGCTCAGCCCAAGACAGGGTTGCATTTGTCTTAAGAATTCCTGTGGAAACGCATGACTGCAAATCTGAATGATTGAGATTAGTTGGGAGTGTTTCATCTTGTCGATTTGCACATCCCTAAGCTCAAGAGGATGAGCCATCAGGAGAATAGCAGTATAGTAAACGCATATTATCATCTTCTTATTCATCATCATTGTCATTTACTCCATTCTTCTCCTGGTCTGTTGAAGGGGTTTATGTGTGCTTTCTCTCATGAGAATTTTTAAGAAGCACTTGTTCGTAAGAGAATGTTGGTATGAGTGACAGATTTTGTGCATCATGTCTTTGTGGAAATGTGAGTTTTGCTTGTGTGTCTTTCAGACGAGCCAGAGACACGTGATGCCTGGTGGGAAGAGATTCGTCAGGAGATAAAGTCTCATGCTAAAGCATTGGGCTGCCATGCTGTAGTGGGTTATAGCGAGTCAACTAGCATCTGGTACAGTTCACGACATATATACCTATTAAGTGTGAAAAGTCTGGGGACACTTTGCTTCTTAAAACCTTTGTTCTTATTGATTATTCCTTATTCCTTATTGATTGTTCAATCGATAAACCTTTTTTTGAAAAACATTTTTTGTGATATTTGGGTGCCATTGAGAATTTTGGACATTTTCATAATTCGTAAATATTTGGTGGATGAAAAACTCATATTGCTAAGAAAATTGGAAAAGAAAGGAAGCTGTCCCCAAACTGTTTACATCAGCATACCCCACACTATGCTTTTTTTTCACTAATCTCATTCTCAAACACACTTATGGAGAAAACACTTGGCTGTTTTTTTTTTTTTTTTTTTTGGGATTTTTTTGTGTCTTTTTTCAGTGAGGAAGTGTGTATTCTGTCTGCGTCTGGCACTGCTGCTATCCTCAGCTCCCGCTTCATGCAGGATGGCACCTTGGACACAGAACACAGGTTGTCACGGCAACAAGCACCTGTCTTTACCTCAGGGGCAGAGAAGGGCGAGGGTGATATGGGTAGTTCAGCCTCATTAGGGTAGGTTAATCACATGCTTTGTGCTAAAGGACTAAAACCTCACTAAACATTACTAATGAGGCTGGTCTTTATGGTTGGACAATAATAAAAAAAGTAAAATAAAAATAAATTTCACTGACACTAACATTGTAAACGTAGAGTTTTTCTGTGTGTATGTGTGTCTCTATAAATCTTAGAAACATGAAACAGCTTTATCTCTGTGAGTTCTAATTTTTTTTTTTTTAATTTGTGGATATGGAATATGGTAATACTGATGATGCATGATGTATATATGAGACAGAGAGAGAGCATTGACATTACTTAGCATGCTGTTTATTTCCTGTGCAATATTCAGAAAATGGTGTATTCAGTGTAGTTTGTGTCTGTGTGTTAGGTTTGAAGACCTGATGCCCCCTGGCTGTGGTTTTTGCCACATTCCTTATGATGAGTTGAACATGCCATTTCCAGCTCAGCTCACATACTGTCACTGTTGTCGACGCTATAAAGTCCCTGATGTGCTCTTCACTACTATAGACCTGCCAACAGAAGCCAACATCACTGGGAAAGGCTGCCTTATACAAGCCAGGTGAGTCATACAACCCCCTTTTGTACTACTTTTGTACAGGTAGTCCCAACTACACTGTCTGATACACTGCAAGCTTCTGTAGCCGCTCTGTTTTCTTTGATAATATCACAAATATTTCACAGTATGTTTGTATAGCAGTGGTGGACAGTAACAAAGTAATTGTAATTTGTTACTGTACTTCAGTACTGAGTACTGTACTTTGTACTGTTTAGTATTAGGCTGTATTTGAATCCTCAGAAACTAACATTCATTTATATACATGGTATACGGATCTGTAGATGTCAAAAATCACTCATTGAGGGTGAGAGTCAGTTGAAGATATATTTAACACAATACATGAAGCGAGGTCAAAACAAGAAATATTCGAAAACCAAAAATCAGTAAAGAGAGGAAAAAAAAGTCCAAAAGACAAACACGAGTATCATGCAAAAAGTCAGAAAATCAAAACCGTAGCCTGTTTAAGAAACTCTGAGAGCTTAAAGGAACAATATGTAATATTTTACCTTAAAATTACAGCTTCAAAATCATTGTGATGCTTCGCTGATCTGTAATAGGGAGAATAGTGCCTCTGTTGTTGCTACTCTTGGCTCATCACTGCAGAAACTGCACCTGGTAACTTTTGGAGGAGCATAGGAAAGCCCCCCTTCCCTCCCAATTTCAGTACAGTGCTGTAAAAGTTATTTGCACTTTGGGGGGCCCCAGGAGTAGGAAAAAAAATCTTATCTAGTGTTCCTAAATAAGTAAAAAAAAAAAAAAAACTATGTGCTGGTGCAGCGAACACACTAAAGGCCAATTTATGCTTTATGCGAGTCTCATAAAGTAATTGTAATTTACTATGATTTTTAAATATTGTTTTTATATTATTTCATTCTGTTGTGATGTATTTAAAATAATCTGTATGTATTGCATAGAATATTTCTTTAAATGTATCTTTTTCATTTAAAGGACTTAAGAGGAGTTGGATCATGGTCTTTAAAATGTATTCATTATGACTCCTCTCTCTCTCTCTCTCTCTCTCTCTCTCTCTCTCTCTCTCTCTTTCTCTCTCTCTCTCTCTCTCTCTCTCTCTCTACTTCTGAAGGCTATGTCGAACTAAAAAGAAGGCACAGGGAGAGGGCAATGCCACAGCCATCAGTAACTTGCTGCCATTTCTGGAGTATGAGCTTCACACACAGCTGATGAATAAGTTGAAACTGCGTAGTATGAACGCACTGTTTGGCTTGCGCATTCAGATCAGTGTGGGAGAGAACATGTTACTGGGCCTGGCTGTGAGTTTAGCACTTGTGCTTAATATGAAGCTAATGTTCCATATATGCAAAAGGCTAAACATTTAAATTGATAATCTATGGCTGTTCAAAGGTTTTATGAGAGACATTGATTTGTTTGTTGTAGTCAGCTACTGGAGTGTATCTAACAGCACTGCCCAGTCCAGGAGGGATCCAGATAGCAGGAAAAGCCCCCAGTGACATCACATATGAACAACACATTTCAAACATGCAGAAGAAAATAAATGACACCATTGTCAGAAACAAAGAACTCTATGAGATCAACCCGCCGGTGAGTGTTTTTACATGCTGTCAGTGTCTTGAGGTTGCAGCTTTTGTTTTTAAAGGTTACACTGGGAAGTATTGTGTTTTGGGCTGCAGCCACTGGGCTTTATGGTGGGTGATTTCTGGTTGTTAACTGGCCAATACTTGTTTCTCTCTGAACTGATAAAGAAAATATTCACTCTGGATCCAGAAGCTTTCAGATGCATCAATACGGTACATTCTAATGCATGGCAAGTTATACAGTACTGATAACTTTAATACTATGTAAAGGTCAGAGGCCCTTTTATAGTCATTTTGATATATAGTTGCCTCAACAACCAGACATAAGCTGCAGTTCTCCCTTTGCTGTTTACACCATTTTCTCATTTCAGTATACTAGTTTTCTGTATTTAAGGTAATCCTCAGGGATATCTTTGGACCCAGTTTTGTGTTTTCAGCTTCATAAAATCCAAATAAACCCACCAGCATTCAGTGATGTGGCCTGGACTCCTGGGTGAATTCCATTGTTCAGGAAACACCAGCAGTTTCTTTCTTTACAATTTCCTTTACTCGCTAATTGTTTCTTGAGAGTTAAGCAAGCATTCCAATCCATAGAAAAGGACAGAAATCCCCTTTTCAAATGTATTGTTTTACATTTGAAGCAAGAGTAGGACTCTACATTTATTCATTTATAAGGCAAGTGAATTGTATCAAATGATATATCCTCATATAGATCTGAAAAATTAATGGTCTCTGACTTTTGCACAGTATTGTGTATCCAGAAACACACACTACTAGTTATTTCACTAAAAGCATGAGGTCTTGTCTTTAAACTCACATTATAAGGTATGCACACAGAAATAAAAATATGGATGTTCAGCTCTTATTACTTTAAGTGTAACAGGTGTTTCACAACTAATCTTGCTGACCTACTGCAGAGCTGATGTTTTACCAATTGCTCTTTTATTTTTAGCATATTATCTGTTAAAGGGAATTTTTGAATTTCAGCCATCAGACATTTCTAATTATCTGTACATTTCTAAGTCAACTAATCAAATTTCCCTCTGATTTGTCAATGTTTTTTTTTTCTTTTTTTCTTATAAAGGAATTAGTTGAGGAGGTGATTGGCTCGCCAATCCCTGAACCCCGGCAGCGTTCTCGCCTCTTTCGCTCTCATTCAGAGAGCTCAGACGAAGTCTCAGAGTTGGATCTGTCTCATGGAAAGAAGGATGCCTTCGTTCTAGAGGTGAGGCATGTGCATACAAAAAGGCAGTTTTTGAAATTATTTATAGAGTGTAGATACATGCATACAGTATAAATGTTTTTTTTAAGCAGAACCTTGTACTCATTCAGTAAGACTTGTTAAATTATCTTTTGCACTTTTCCAGATTGATGACACAGATGCCGTTGAAGATATTCACTCTCTCCTTACTGATGCCCCAACACCTCCAGGTACGTTCTCTTCTCTTCTCTTCTCTTCTCTTCTCTCCTCATTAATATTCAATTTATTTGTTTTCTGTTTAGGGTTTTACAGCTGCAACACTGAAATAATGCCTGGGATTTATAACTGGACTTCAGCTTTACAGGTACTTCTCACTTTAGCCTACATTTTTTTTCTATTTTAATTTTCCCAAAAAGCAAAACTAATACTTTGGAAAAGAAAAAACTCACACGGGAAACGTTTGAATGTTCTGTAGTCCAATCAGTGAGAGAGAATTCCAGACACACTTAATTTTACTTAAGTTTACTTAAAAGATATCAGCATGTATTATTTTTAACTGAATGAAAAGTTATGTGAAATATAAGAACAATTCCTCAGATTCCCTTACTCTAGTTGTAGTAAACTACAGACTGGATACGTTTGGTTCTTTTTGCTTCTGAGTTTAAACTGGACTACAAATCTAGAGTTGCTAACAAACATCAGAAGTCAAAAGCCACCAAAAGTGGCATCTTTTTGGTGTAGCTTGACTCTCCAGCAATTAACTAAAGAAAATTACAGAAATGTGGTTACTGATTAAAATACTGACTACATCTGTATTTTATACTCTTGTGTAAAAGTTTATTTGTCACATACATAGTCGTACACGGTACAACTAGCAGTGAAATGTCTCGTCTACATTGGTGTGTTTCTGTACAATTGCTTCTCCCTTTGTTGTTGTAGATGTTTACTTCTGTAAGGGTCTTTCGTCTCAGCAATGTAAATGTGACAAATCAGGGCCTGAACAAAGTCTTCAATGACCTCTGTGAGAATCTGCTTAAGGTGAGCTGACTATCCATTCATCCACCCTGTCTCTACTTGCTGTGCTATATTGTGCAAACAAAGCAGTTTAATTAATAGCATGGGTTTTGTTTAGAGTCTATACTTCAAACTGCGATCTATGGTTCCCTGCTGTCTCTGCCATTTGAACTTCACTGTTGCTGTACCTGAGGATGAGCTTATACAGGTAAGTACTAGCTTAGTGCAAATCTGCTCCTCCTACACTTCCTGTACTCATGCAGTTGATAAATACCCTATGTAGCAGTCCTTTAGACTTTTTTCCTGTCACGATCCAGTAAACTATTTAGAATTTGTTTTGTTTAGCTGGCTCATGAATATTGAGTGGTCTGACTTTCGGTGCTGGATTATGAGCCTCTGTATTACTTTCTTTCATGTGTATTTTGCTTGAATGACAGGTGGCAGTGACAGCAGTGGCCATGAGCTTTGATAAAGAACAGTCACTGGAGAACGGCAGACAAATTGTAGACAAGACACTTATGAAAGGTGAGTGTGTATCCACCAGCACACGTTTAATAACCATGATCACACTGTATGTAGGGGGAAAATCTGTAGACGTCACACTGCCACATTGCTCATGTCACCCAGAGGTAATATGTGTAAAATGACCACAAAATCTTTTTTGTCTCTAGTTTCCTCCTCTATAAAAGCATCAAGACTGAATTAAAAGAAAAAGACTCTTAAGGCAAATCCCATTTCTTAATTTTGCAGCCTACCCCTTGTTTTCAAGTGTTCTCTTGTCTCTTGGAACTGAATTACAAAGTGTGGTGTTTAAAATCTTCCACTTTAAGAGCCTGTTACCTCATTAGAACACATAATAGCAGCTATTCAGTGGTGCTCTTAAGGCTCTGTGATATGAGCTGAATTCAGTTGCATATTCTGCATCTTTTGGTTGTTCCACTTTATATTTAGCAGTAGCCTCAGGTGCTAGAATGCAGTTGCTTTGCCATTTAATGTGGAATTTGAAATTGCAAGACGTGCAAAATATTAGTGATGTTTTATGCTTGTTTTGAAATAAATGGACATAATGCATTGAAACTACATGAAAATAAGATAATACAATGGTTATAATAGTGTATTAAAGGAGACGATACTGCTACATGGGGCTTTCATTGCCTTCTTGCCACTAGTTTACAAGTCCTTTTGTTTGAATTGTTCTGCTGAAAAATCTCAGTTTTAAAAAATCTCAGTTTTAAGTGGTAAGCCTCTAGGTCCGACCCCTTTTTCCCAACAAGAAAAGAGTCACCCCTACCCTTTGGCAAAGCGGAGGGGTAGGGCTAAGGGGTAAAATTGGATTCACTTTTAATGTACTTTATCCAGACTGATATCTGGGACACTTTTATACACTGAACAATCACTAGGTTAGGAACACCTCCATTTTATCAACTCCACTGACCATACAGGAGCACTTTTTAGTTCTACAATTACAGACTGTAGTCCACCTGTTTCTCTGCATACTTTCTTATCTCGGTTTCACCCTGCTCTTCAGTGGTCAAAACACCCACAGAACCTCCACAGAGCAGGTATGAATTGGGTGGTGGATCATTCTCAGCGCTGCAGTGACGCTGACCTGGTGGTGGCGTGTTGGTGTGTGTTGGGCTGGTAGGAGTGAATCAGACACAGCAGAGAACTGATTCTAGAGTTTTTAAAACCCTCAGTGTCACTGCAGGACTGAGGATAGTATACCAACCAAAAATCCAAAGACCAAAATCTCCAATGATGTAGGACTAGAGGACAACAAATACAAACTGTCCAGCAAAGGTTGAGTCATTGTCCCAGACTTTATAACTACAACATGGACCAACGGGGTAGATGTGTCTAACAGAGTGGACAGGGTGTATACATTTATGCTGGATTTATATATTAACTTTTATATTAAATTGTGTGTGTAGTATGTGTTTGTATTGAATGACAAAGTTTATTAAAAATAATAATGTGTTTTTCATCCCTGAGGAAATTTTACAATAGTATTTTCAATTAATTTATTCTCCATCTGAAGGAAATCAATATTAACTGACAAATTTCTGTATGTTTTTTTGGTGTCTGGATGTCTGCAGCAATTACAGAAAATGAAGAGCAACTTCAGTTCCCTCTAGAGCTCACTGCAGAATCTTCCTCCAGTGCTTTCTGCTCTGCCAAAGGTAAACCATCAGCTCTCCCTTTTGACCTCTGAGATCCTCCTCAGCTGTACAAGATGTGCAGTAGTAAACATTCCTAACTACTTGGCAGTTGCATTCAGATTAACTAAAGTAGTCGAACCTTTGTGAAGTAACATCTGTATGTCATAGGTTTGTCTGAAGTTTCCGGTCCTCTGCCAAGCGCTCGAGGTGAGTACTTGTTTGCTGGCTGTTTTCATGGTGGAAGGGTTATTTTTTGGTTTCATTTCTACTCCTTTTGTGTCTGACAGATTGCGGTTCTGCAGCACACACTCCAGCATCATCCATTTTACCCCTCTTTTCTGTTCTTCTTTTTTTCTTTTCTTTGTCTTATTTCCTCTTCTATGTATCCCTCTGTTGTTTGTGTATGTCTGTGTGGTTTGTTGTGGTGGCATGCGCATGTCTGTGTTTTTGTGTTTGTGTGTCTGTGTTTTTGTGTGTGCTCTGCACACATGTCTCTGTGTGTGTGTGTGTGTGTTTATGTGTGTGCCCAGCCCCCTCAGTTGATTACAGTTCCTTTACAGATAGATGCAGCTCCTGGATAGAGCAGCTTAGACTGAAAGCTCATACCATAAGACGTGGATCAATTAAAACAAGTAGGAGCATGTTCATACACACAGTCATACTGTCACACACATTCATACACGCACTTATGCTGGCAAAAACAGGTCATGCCAAACCGACTGACAGAGTGAAAGCTGAGGCCTGCCCCCTAGTGGAGACAATTTAATTAAGAGGTTTGATGGAGCAATGGGGTTGCTGAATGTTCTTTGAATTGGCCTGAAAGATGTGTAAGTATGGCAGCACCTCACAGAATGCTCTCTGTCATGAAGCCTGCATAAGTGTATCATAGGCATGGCTTATCAAAGAACTAAATTACCTGTGATGATTATCTCTGGCATTTCTCATAGTTGCATGCATTCTAACAGCCTCTGTGTGATGTGGTGGTTATGATGCATTATGAAGGCTTTATGTCAGGGCTCTGTTATGTATGCTGAGTGGTATTTGTATGTAGGTCTGGGTGATAAGATGATCATCAAGAAAACTTAAAAAAATTAACTGTTAACTTAAAAATTACTGTTAATTAATGGATTATATATACAAAATGAAATTAGTATCTATTTCTTCAGCTGTTATTGGCAGCAAAGGCTCGAAAATGGGACAGTTGCTACTTTATTACACTAGGTGGCTATATTTGCCTTTTTTCGTCAGTCTAGTAGCTAGAAGCAAAGGCTATTGTTTGGAGGTTGTGATTTTGAACTCTTGTGATGCCACAGTCAGGCGTGGCTACAAGTCTGATGTATATGATTGACCTTGTTCTCTCAAGGTGGGTAAGATGCCCCATTCAATAGCACTATGCTACTATTGTGGATGTGTTTTAGCTAATTTAGTTTTACTCCAATTGTGCTGTGATTTATAAAAAATAATACAGAAAAGTAGCTTTATTGTATAATTATTTTTGTTGTATCACCCGGACCTACAGATGTGTGCAAATGTTTGAGCTGCCCTGTTAAAATTACACATTTTGTGTAATTATTTACTTTCCTAAGGGAAAATAATCATTTCTGCATGGAACAAACAGAAATATGATATTTCTGCACATTTTAAATCATTCCATGTCTAGAAATCTAAAATCTGGCAAGATTCTTTCTTCTTTTTTTTAGTTAGTAACAGCCACTTTCTTGTAGCCAGGTTTTCCTAGTTTTGAATGTGTATGTGATCTTGCATGTAGCATGTTTATTATCTCACCAATTATTTTCAGAAATATTCATGTCTTCAGACACTGGCCATTTTTATTATATATATTAGTTCTCTAGAGAGAGAAAGAACTATAAGTTTATTGTCCTTTTTGGCCACTCATGGCTTTAATATAAACACTAACAGTTTATAAACACACACATATTGCTATGTATTTCAAATATTCCAAATAATTAAATTTAAGGGGTTCCACTCACTTCTATGGCCACAGGGGTATAAAACCTCTATAAAGCACTTGGGCATGTAGACTAGGGCATGCTTCTAAAAAAAAAAACGGGTTGCTCTCAGGACCTCAGTAAATTCCAGCATGGTACTGTGATTGAATGCCACCTGTGCAAATCCCGTTGTAAAATTTCTTCTACTAAATATTCCACAGTCAATGGTCTGTGGTATTACAACAATGTGGAATTAATAAGGTACAACAGCAACTCAGCCAAAAAGTGGTAGGCCACTCAAAATGAGAGAGCTTCTCCGTTTGGCAATCTGATATACAAGTCTGGGTTTGGTGGTTGCCATGAGAATGGTACTTATCTGACTGCGTTGTGCCAAGGGGGGCATGTGATGTGGGGTTGTTTTTCAGGAGTTAGGCTTGGTCTCTTAGTTCCAGTAAAAGGAACTCTTAGTGCTTCATCATACCAAGAGATTTTGGACAGCTTCATGCTCCCAACATGTTCCAACATGACTGCACCAGTGCACAAAGCAAGGTCCATAAAGGCATGGATGAGCGAGTTTAGTGTGGAAGAACCAGAGTCCTGACCTCAAATCAATAGAACACCTTTAGGATGAATAAGAGCAGAGACTGAGAGTCAGGCCTTCTCACCCATCATGATTGACTGACCTCACAAATGTGCTTCTGGAAGGTTGAAGCTATTATATCCGAAAAGAGTGTGCCAATATCATATTAAAGCCTATGGATTAAGAATGGGATGTCATTCAACTTCATGTGCCTGCAAAAGCAGACAAGCAAATACTTTTGGCAGTATTGTGCATATATATATATATATATATTTTGCCTGGTTTTTGCCTAAATATTTGCATTCAACTGAAATTGTATGAGACATCCTAAGGTTCTTGCATTAATCCATGTTTCATAGACATCTGATTTGTCACAGCGTATGCATTTGTGATGCATGATGGCCCTTAGTTGTATATCATTTTCACTTTACTGTGCTTTATAATCATGCAAAACTGTTTCTGCTGCTTGCAAACACTCAAACACACACAGACCCACAACCGTCTTGTCCCTCTTCTGCCACTGTCCTGTGTCTTTTGCCAAACTAATGTGCTTATGAAATAGAATGTTCTCTCAGCGCCATGTCCACTGTCTCCTACTGTCCTTTCTGTATTTCCTGTCTCTTAGTGTCCTCTTTGGAGAAAGCTAGTCCATTGCCAGAGGGTCGGTCTCGTTCTCTCAGGTCTAATCGCTCCTATGCCGGTGGTTCAGTCGCTGTGGTCAAGATGACTCCCCTCTCTTTTCTTCCTGGAACAAAAATAATCAAATACCTTGGCATCATCAACATGTTCTTCATCAGAGAGACCACTTCACTACGAGAGGTAACCCTTAAATTGGCACACTACATATAATGCATTTGATAGTTTTTCCCAAATTCTGGCAGTCAGACTTGTTTGGTGTGAGAGGTTTGTTTGTTGAAACACTGAGGCTAATGTATCTAATGCTGGCCTTATACCAAATTACTTATCAAGCAGTTTCACTGTCCAAAATCGGAGTAAAATCACGCAAGTCGTGCTGGAGTTGCACCACGCTCACTTTGTCTCGATCATTTGGTGTGAGGGGGTCAGGAGAGCTGTCTTTTTCTCGTCCTTGCATTCCTTGCATGGCCACACTGCATCGATTCCTGATCAGGCCACTCTTGACTAAGCAGCTATATTTGACAAGTTGGCAATGAGAATGTGGAAGTGGTGGTCACTAATAAAATTGATGGTGAAGTGGCACACTCATAAGTGACAATGGTGTAGTGTTAGTGAGGTGGTTCCACCTGTCATTTGGTGCAGAGATCTCTACACACTCAGAAATGTATGCTCTACGGTACTGTACAGGTACATTGTTGTCATTAAAGCTACAAGCAGTGTAAATATACTTTTAAAGGTGCAACAGTGGTTTTAGGTTCTATTTTTGTTCCCTAAAGATACATTACATTCTCTTCTCCATAAGTAGAGATGAATATCTGTAACGTTTCATTATAGAACCATACAAAAAATATTAAATCCTGGAGTTGAAATGGGTTGTTTGAATTAACACACTGTAGTCTTTTAAAGGTCTTTTTATAGTTTTCTACTGAAAAGCTCTCATAAACATGTTTGGTTTCTTACATTCTCTAGCATACAGTTGTGTACAATAAAAACAGACATATATTGCTTAAAAAATGGTAATAACTGCCAAGAGTTTTCTATGAGGAAGAGATTTCTATGAGGTATGATCATACTTGTTTGTAAAAGAAACCTGCAGTTGTTCTAGAGTTTTATAGAGGAGAATTTTGTTCCAGCTGTGCATACTAGAGAATGTTTGTGCATTAAAACTAGTATTATATTTGCTGCATTGAAATCAACTTTAGGTTTTCTTTGAAAGATGATTTCAATCTCTTAATAAGAGCATTTGTTATATGTTGTAAAATAAATTTATTTTACATCACATTCATTTTCCCCATTTTGTAAAAAAAAAAGAAAACCTCACGTCCCTGCCCCAGAAATGTATTTTTCATTTGAAAGTCCTAGCTTACATCTTTTAAGCAATACTGCGCAAAATTGCATTACTGTATATGTGTGTTTTAGGAGGGTGGCGTGAGTGGGTTCCTACATTCATTCATAGCTGAGGTCTTTGCTATGGTACGAGCCCATGTAGCAGCTCTCGGTGGAAATGCTGTTGTCTCCTACAGCATGAAGGAATGTGTGTTTATGGAGAATCCCAACAAAAACCAGGTCAGTGTGTGTGCCTCTATGCATGTTTGCTGACATACTCTTGTACAGTCACACATACTTATGTTCTTTTCTTGTGTTTTCCAGGCTCAGTGCCTTATCAATGTGAGTGGAGATGCTGTGATCTTTGTTCGAGAGTCTGAGATTGAGGCTGCTACTCCACAGCCACATTCAGCCAGTGCACATACCTCCAGCAGTGGAGAGGGAACGTGAAGATGAACATGCAGAGAGACACTCACTCCAACCTTACACACTCAAGTCTAATACACTTCAAGTCGAGTAGATTTAGTGTCTGTCTCTGCAGAACCAAGCAAACTTCCAAAGATTAATAATGTAAAGTGAACTTAACAGCTAGAGGAATACAGGTGTACAGTTTTTCAGGGGAACTCCAATATTGACTGGAAGAGTGATTAAAGGACATATTTTATAGAAAGGTTACCATTTGTCTGTGTTGTTACAAAAACAAAGCCTTTTACAAAAAAAGGCTATTTGCAAGGAAAATCGCCATTCTTCTTTTTGTCTGCCGTTTGTAGACATTCCATTTATCCAAGTATAGGCTGAGGCAGCTAAAAGATGTGACGTTTATAGTGTGTGTATCTGAGAATGTCTAACGGTGTCAACCATGAGTCTCTCAGTGGCCATCTATTATTTTACCACCAAAGGAATAAAATAAACACACACTCATGCCTACATCCTGTTCAGTGCTCTGAACACAAATCCTGCCACGATTAGTGTCATTTTAGACATTTCCCATGGTGTACTACTGATTGCATTTTAATCATGTGAAAATGCTGGAATTATTTTTGTTTTTCTTTCTTTAGATCAGGTGCCAGGCTGTATTTTCTGTATACAAGAACTTTGGGATCAAGCCTCCTTGATCCTGGTTTCTTATTCTTGCATGTGCAATGCCAGTTAGTCCTTTCCATAATTATATATTGGGGCGGAGGGATGCCAAAAGCAAGTGCCCAGGAAAGACTTGAATGTACAGATGGAGGGAAAAGAAGGCTGTATGCTTTATAAGGCTGGCAGCTTGCTGATTCCTCTGATCATTTATTGACTGAATACAGTGTATATCTGTCTGTCTGTTTGCCTGAAGACAAATCAAATGATGCACAGTAATTAAATATATATCCATATTAAATATGGCCCTTGTGTGTCTGTGGTGAATGCTTCAAGTAATATGATAAAACTTTGTTGCTGAAAATCAAATACTAGTTTTAGTTATAGAGAATTTCAGCAATGGGTTGTAAATTTTTGTGGCAACATTTTAGTATTTTATTTTTTATAAAAAAAAAAACTATATATAAAATGCTTTAGTAACTAATTTTTCCTTTGGTCTTTTTAGCAACTTTATTTCAAGTATGCCTCATTGGCAATAAATTAAAACTCAGCAGTTTTTTTTAGTCCATATACAAGATGTTATCTAAACTTTTTCTTGTCTGAGAGAACATTGTTACTACAGGAATAACGTACAGAACATTTAACCAAACATTTACACGAGTACAGTAAAATGGGGGCGGTACATAAATCCTATCCCTGTCCGGGAAATTTCATTTTGATTGTATGATTGATTCATGTCCACGTGAGTCTCTTGAGTTATTACCGAAAAGAGTCAATTCTCTGCGTCCAATGAATCGGGACCGGAGTCGTTTCCAGTTGTATTTGTGATTCAGCATCTGTAAATACAATGAGAAACAAAATTAAATATATGAACGATATTTGTTCTGCCGTGAAACATCTAAATCCACCAAAAGGATTTAACTGAGTAGAATCAGGTTAAATATCGCCAGTTCCTCATTAGATATTTTAGCTCATGAACGTTCTTATTATTATTTAGCTCATGTACATTGCTTTGCTAAGGTCAAAGTGATCAGCGGTGTACTCTTTATTCATGCCAGAATGTTGAGTGGCGATTTTGTGCAGAATCGACTCAGTTCATTGGCATCGGAACTGGAGTCGACTCAAAACACTATAAAACCGAACAGCCCCGTTTAAAATTATGACCACGCCCACAACGATGATACGAATAAATTAAACATTGCCATTTTTATTAAATTTATTAAATAAATTTATCTGAGATACGTATTACATAAAACTAAACTTATAAGGAGAAAGTGTTGCGCTGTTTTGAATGTGGCCCGTAGGTTATTGTGCCTCTGTGTAGAGACGCGCATGCGCAAAATTGTCCAGTGGTCACGTCCGTTAAATAAATAAATTAAACAAATGGGTGGACGACGTGTCTGCTGAAGAGTTTACACACTACTGTGCGGCTCCTCAGCTAAATACGTCCAGCAAAACACACTGATTGAGAGAACAGGACTAGTGACATATGCAGGAAAAATGGGAGAAACGGGATTAGCGAGACACATGTTTCTGTGGTGTCTGTCTGCTATCTATATGTTTGCCTTTGCGTCTCTTTACGTGCAGATTCCAGGTGAGACATTAAATGAACCGTTAACGTTATTCCTAAACTCAGAACCTAGAGGTAAACCAGCACTGCTCGCTTATCATTTAATGTCATTGTTGTCTTGGGGGGCGAGGAGTATGTTTCTCTCGCTTTCTGGCTACTTTGAGGAAGCTAGCCATAACTTTGTTCCAGAAGTGTGGCATTTCCCGCGCCTGTTTCTTCTGTTTGTCTCGTTAAATAAATAGCAAAGAAGCTCGCATTATCAAATTCAGTGAGAAGAACAGAACTAAATGCTCTTGTTTACTAAACCGAGGATGAGATTCCATTGTCCAGTGCTCAGATGGAAGGGCGTGTGCACACTGGCCCAAATGAGTCTCCAGCATGGTTTGGATTGTGTTTTTTTATTTTTTTAAACACTCCACTTAAAGGTGCACTAGGGGACTGTATCTTATAATATATCTAATACAAATTAACTTATTTTATTATAGGTAGAATGTGTAAAACGTATTTTATAATGGCATCGACACAAGTGCTATCTGTGCCTGAGAAAATCTTTTTAAAAAGCTGCACTCCAGGACTGAGTGGTTTTTTGTTGATGTGATTTGCCTTTTTAACCACAAGAGGGTGCCTTGAGTGATGCCGTAGTTTATTGGTCAGGAATTTAGAAGCGCGACCTCTGGCGACGAGGTAGATGAACTACAGTAATCCTGTGAGGCCCTCTGGAGATGAAGCCCAGTGCACATTTTAAAAGCAGAGATTTGGAAGTTCACTTAAAACCCTATTAACCTGCTCCTTTCACCCTCTGTTCTGCTTTACATTCTGTTTAGTTTGAGATTTTCTGTTTTTCCCCCCCTTTTCCCCAGAGACCATTCTCTATGTAATTTTGAGTTGAAGCATATTGGGTTCATGCTTCAAATCAAATTCCATTTTGTACTCAAAGAAAAAGCTGTCCTCTGTGGTACTGCTGACTTTGTTCCTCTTTTAAAGTGATGCTGATGTTCACAAAACAACTCCATAAATATACCTCAGCTGCTTTTTGCTGATGTGTGTCTGGGATAAAAAAACAAAAAGGCAAAAAATGGAAAATGCCTAGCCTAAATTTGTAAGTAAAGAGTACTTGGCTCAAAAAGCAAGAAAAATATATATATCATAGGTCAATGATTGAGGTTTGAATGTGTTTAATAGGGGCCCTGAAAAATATCTGCAGTTTTCTCACAAAAGCTGAAAGCAATTACACTGGGAAAAAATGTCAGCTTTAAAGAAGAAGCATGGACAAACTCAGTGCTGAAAAAATATATTTGGTTGTTGAGGTTTTTAAAATTTAATAAGTGAAAGTGTGACCTGAATTTAGAACATGATTCCAGACTTTTGTGTGTTTAAAAGTAGTAGGCTGCATGGTTTGTGGGGTTTTTGTTTTCAGTTGAAGGCAAGGATTGCTGAGATTTCTTTTGACCCATTCTCTTGTCTCTCAAGGTCTTTATGGCAATGAGGGTCTACTTCCTGCTCGGTGGATGCTCAGGGTCTCTGGTAAAAGTGTGTGGGAGCAGCTGAGAGAGATGCCATCTCTTCTGTGGTTTGGTCCCAGACTGGGTCTGGACACTCAGCAGTGCATGGAGCTGCTCAGTCTGACTGGAGCTTTGCTGAGTTTAGCAGCAATGGCTGTTCCTTACCTCAGAGACTGTAGAGTTTACCTGGTGTTGTGGGTGCTCTACATGTCACTCTATCAGGTACGGTTACAACCTGTTTACGTCGTAACTTAAACGTCATTACGTGTGGTACCTCCACTCCTACAGCCACTTGCATTTTCATTAATCATTTTAATGAATTGTGATCACTGTTAATTGCACAGTCATGGTTGCCTGAAGAGTCCCTTTAACATGTATTTGTGTCTACAGATTGGGCAAGTGTTCTTGTACTTCCAGTGGTGAGTACATGTTCATACAGTAACATGTTAATATTTCATTCTTTGTTTGTTGAGGGATGCAGCCAACTGGGGTTTTTTTTCCAGACCAGATTAAAGGCTGACTTCCATAAGATACTTTTGTTATTGTAATTGAAATGTACATTTTTCTGGAAAAACAACCCTAATCTTCTAGTAAGCTGCATGCCCTCCTGGTGTGTGTTTGAATGTAATCCTCCCCCAAACCCCCATCCCCAAAAACGTCCATGTTACTATAAATTTTAGCCTCCCTATACATGTATCTCTGGAGACATCTCTGCAGGGCAGAGTCATCTGTTGCTGCATAATTCGGAGTTGGTCATCCTGTTGCCTGAATATGTTTGGTTGGTGGACTATTCTCAGTCCAGCAGTGACACAGAGGGCTTTAAAAAGTCACCACACTGCTGTGTCTGCTTTACTCATACCAGCACAACACACACCAACACTCCACCACCACGGCAGTGTCAGTGCAGTGCTGACTACAGTCTGTAATTGTAGAGTTAGAAAGTGCTCGTGTACGGTGAATGTAGCTGATAAAATGGACAATGAGTGGAGATAAGGTAGTGACACACACCATGATGTCAAATGCTTTCATTACATCATACAGTCTGTAAGGTCCAACATGCTGCATACAAAAAAAAAGTTTTACAGTCTTTTGGTCTTGGTCTCTCTCACAGGGACAATCTATTGTTGGAGGTGGGCTTTCTGAGCATTCTTGTTGCCCCTATGAACATGCCCTGGGGGTGGAGGAGAAGTTTCCATGACAGCGTGACCTTCTGGCTGGTGCGCTGGCTACTTTTTCGGCTGATGTTTGCTTCAGGTGTGGTCAAGTTGACCAGCCGCTGCCCCACCTGGTGGGGTCTCACAGGTGAGAAAGTAAATAAACATGAATTTATTATTGCAATTATTATTTATTTTATGGCTTTTACAAGAGTGTTTGTAAGGGCTCTGTGTACAATCATGAAAATACATTTTATTACAAAGGAAATATTAAAACCAAAATACACTAAACGTAACACATAATCCAGTTTTATAAAGGAGCCAAATTCAACATGTAGAATATGAAGTAGGGCGGCACGGTGGCGCAGCAGGTAGTGTCTTAGTCACACAGCTACAGGGACCTGGAGGTTGTGGGTTCGATTCCCGCTCCCGGTGACTGTCTGTGAGGAGTTGGTGTGTTCTCCCCGTGTCCGCGTGGGTTTGCTCCGGGTGCTCCGGTTTCCTCCCACAGTCCAAAAACACACGTTGGTGTGTCCGTAGGTGTGAGTGAATGTGTGTGTGTGTGTGTGTTGCCCTGTGAAGGACTGGTGCCCCCTCCAGGGTGTATTCCTGCCTTGCGCCCAATGATTCCAGGTAGGTTCTGGACCCACCGCGACCCTGAACTGGATAAGCGCTTACAGATAATGAATGAATATGAAGTACTTTTAATGAGTTTAATTTTTTTTCACCCAACCTTACAGTTTAAGGCCCCACAGAGTTTTGGGCCTTCTGTTCTGTATATGTCTGAGGTTTATTGTTGTGCTTTCTGCATTCACAGCACTGACCTATCACTATGAGACTCAATGCATCCCCACACCTCTGGCCTGGTTTGCTCACCAGTTGCCAGTCTGGTTCCAGAAGCTTAGTGTGGTGGGCACCTTTGTCATAGAGATTGCTGTTCCTTTCCTCTTCTTCAGCCCCATCCGCAGACACAGGCTCACTGCTTTCTATTTGCAGGTGGGTTTTATTTTCATAATCTGTATTATCAATATATGACATGTTTGTGTCTAATTTCTGTTCTGTGTCTTTAAAAGTTGGTTAAAATGCTCATGTGCATTTGAGAGAGCCACAGGAAGGTGGGGGAGCTCATTGACTGCTGATGTCACAGTCAGAAAATAGGCAGAGACAAACACAAGCCCAGTAGCCAGTAGTGGGTTAAAAGACAGAAGAAGAAAGCTGTAAACAGTATCTTCTAAATATGTGTTTTGACCCTAAGTGAACTGAAAAATCTGTGACTGTTGGCACCAGCTGTGCTTCTAAACAGTGTAGAACTTATGGCTTAATTTTTCTGTTCCTTCAGCACCAGTTGCTGAAATTTGTTCTCTCAGAAACGGGTTTTTATCGTCAACACATGTTGGTGTGCACTGTCGGGCTGTGTTTGGCTAAATTCACTCGACTTTGTGCTCAGATATAAGGCTCAGCGCAGCCTGACAGAGCACCCACTTCGCACGGTAATAGTGTATACTGCGATAATATTTTGAAACGGTATGGAAAATGTGGATACCACCCATCCCTAGTATTCAAAGTGTATTTATTTCCTACATTTTGTTGCAGATAGAGGAGAAAACAGGCCTTTTGTTACAGCTTTCTTATTGTGTTTTTGTTTATAAGTGATTGGTTTGAATTAATATTTATTTTTTTATGTCTGTCTGTGTTATTGGATAGGTGTTACTGCAGGTATTGATTATCCTGTCGGGGAATTATAACTTCTTCAATATTCTGACAATCACATTATGCCTTTCAATATTGGATGACCAGCATGTGAACTTCTGGCTCTGCAGACGCACTCCTCGGAAAGAACAAAGTATGAGCTGTTTCTGCTTTTTTGTCTTTTCTCTTTTGTTCCTCTGGTCATTAGAGTATTTTACAATACTGAGACCATATACAGCAGGGGGTGGCCAAGGCCACCATAAATTAATCTTCGAACACCCCCCAACCCCCCCCCCCCCCCACCACAGCCGGCAACTTTACTGCAGAAACATTTCTGTAAGGACAATTTAACAGCACACCTCCAACAAGTTATTCTCTGAAGAAACACAAGGTGGCGCTGTACTTAATGCCTGTATCAGTAAATGAGTGAGCGATTAAGAAACACTACTAGATCCACGGCAACTTCACATAGGAAAAAGAAAAGGTATGCTTTTCTGTGCCACCCCTGTATGAGTAATAGTCTCAGTCTGGCCACCCCTATGAAAATTGTCTGGCTTCACCACTAAAATGCAGCAAGAAAACTGTGAATAAATCCTTGGAAAATATGTCTTAGAAAAGATGTGTGGTTTGCTGGGTGACTGCTGGCCCCATGAATCATGCTCAAGAAATTCAATATTTTGAAGTCATATGGAAGATAAAACTGAAGAATTATTGACTTTCATAAATGTTTTGCAGCCTCTCTGCAGACAGTCATGTCATGGGTGTGTTTCCTGGCGGAGTTCGCAGTGTATGGACTCATTTTCTACTGGACTGTCCTCTACTTTGACCTGAAAGTGGAATGGGATAAGAAAAGTGTCTCCTCTAAAACAGGTGGTGTGTGTGTGTGTGTGTGTGTGTGTGTGTGTGTGTGTGTGTGTGTGTGTGTGTGTGTGTGTGTGTGTGTGTGTGTGTGTGTGTGTGTGTGTGTGTGTGTGTGTGTGTGTGTGTGTGTGTGTGTGTGTGTGTGTGTGTGTGTGTGTGTGTGTGTGTGTGTGTGTGTGTGTGTGTGTGTGTGTGTGTGTGTGTGTGTGTGTGTGTGTGTGTGTGTGTGTGTGTGTGTCGTTTCTATATACTCCATGTTGTTTACATAGTCCAGTCATAACATTATATAACCACCTCCCTGTTTCAACATTCAATGTACATTCTCTCAGCTTCACTGACCTTCCAGGAGCACTGTCCACTATGTTTACAGACTGTAGTCATTCTGTTGCTCTGAATGTTTTGCAATCCCTCTTTAACCCTGTTTTTCATTGGGACCCCACAGGACCACTACAGAGCAGTTATGATTTAGGTGGTGGATTATTCTGCTCTGTGGGTGTCCTGACCATTGAAGAACAGAATAAAGGGGGGATAACAAACTATTCAGAGCAACACAAGGACAATAATGTTGTAGAATTGTAGAATAACAGTGTAAAGGTCATTGGAGGTAAGAGAATGGACTGTGAGCAGTGAGTGTAAAAACAAGGACTTGGTCGTAAAATTATGATTGGACTGTGTGTGCTGCTTTTGTGTATTTTTATATATTTTGGAGCAACATGCTTTTTTTCCAGACTATGTGTTTCAGAGAAAGTGTGTTTATCTTCCAAGACGTGGCCAATCCACATACTGCAATGATTACTCACCAACAGAATCACGTAGTTAAAGAGAGGTGCTAAACCTGTTCAGATAGACTAAAAACATACAGAGAGGTGTTAGCTGAGGAGGTGATGAAACGCAGTGCTAAACATGCCCCTGTCCCAAATTTTTAAAAATATTTTGCTGACCTCAAATTCAAAATGGACAAATTTTTTCAAAGAGCAATAAAATTGCAACACTTGCAAAGTTGTCTTTGTATTATTTTTTCAGTTTAATGTAAGGTTAAATGATTTGCAAGTCATTGCATTCTGTTTTTATTTACATTTTGCCCAAAATCACAACTTTTTTATAGAAATGGGGCTTGTAAGTTATTTGCAGAGGTTATGCATTTTCTGTTTCCAATTTCCCATAGTTGCTTGCAAAATCTTATACATTACAGGATGTTATTGTTTAATTGGAAAACTAATACTGGGTTTAAAGTGCAATTTTTGAATCTATGAATCTATGAACTTGTGCATTTCCTTCCTAGCATTTTCACATTATGACTTCAACTCGTTCCTGAAGTTGGTCACAGTGCCCAGTATTTGGATTGGGGTTCTCTCTCTGACCTGGGAAATTGTCACTGCCATGTTCAGGTAATGTGTCTTACCTGGCTGAAATTTAGCTACAGGTTGTTCTATGTCAAGTCCTGCAGATGGCACTGTAATGCAAAGTCTCATAAAAAAAATAACTGTGGTTATGCTCTATTGTCAGCAGACCTATAGCCTGTTTAATTAATTATTGGTATACACATTTGATTTTAAAGCATCATGAATGTAATTTCATGTTTGAATTTATTTATAATCCAATACATTGGTGTTAGAAATTCTGACTTGAAAATAAAAAAATAAAATAGACTAACATGGTCACACGACTGTGCTAGAGGCATTACAGTATCTCAAGACCAAATAAAACGAATGTTCATATTATGAATGAGGCTCCAGGAGTATTAGGAAGTGCATGCAGTGTATATGTTGTTTGTGTGTTTCAGAAGCGCATGTGTAAAGGGAGTTTTCTGGCGTTTGTGGAGTACAGTGCAGTGGGCAGTCTTTGCTGCAGCTACAGCATCCATGTTTGCAATCAGTTTGGTCAGTAGATATAGGAGCATGCTATGAACACCATATGCATAGTTGTTTTATACATACACGATTTTAATTTACCTTAAATTAGTTATTTCCCTGTTTATTTTCATGCTGTATTTTTGATGCATGCTTGCAGGTTCCCTACACCTTCATAGAATACGAGGCTAACAGTAATATCTGGCCCGGTGTGCGGAAAGCATACGAGCTGTCTGACCGTTACCAGCTGGTCAACTCATATGGACTTTTCCGTAGGATGACAGGAGTTGGGGGCCGGCCGGAGGTGGTCATCGAGGGAAGTATGGATGGCAGTACTTGGACGGTCAGTAATGGAGTCCAGCTCTTCCCAAAGAAACATTTTTTTTAATTGCTGTACTAGACATCAAGATTTTGCCATATGTCTATTGTAGTAAAGAGCATGAAACACTGCCTTAGTTACATTTTCGGTGGATAACTCTTTATATTAATTAATGTATTAAATATTTCAAATCTTAATTATACAATATGACACACTTTTACTACATTAACAATATTTAGGAGCAAAAGTAGCACAGATTTATCTGAACACAATCTGAAAAAATATTTCCTACAAAGATTCTCCTTAACCATCTCCCACTTTAATCTGTAGGAAATAGAGTTCATGTATAAACCAGGGAATATGAGCGCAGCTCCCCCAGTGAACACCCCTCACCAGCCAAGATTGGACTGGCAGATGTGGTTTGCAGCGCTGGGTCCTCACACTCAGAGCCCCTGGTTCAGCAGCCTTGTCCATAGACTCCTCCAGGGCAAGAGAGATGGTGAGAGGCATAGTAAAGGAAAACTCTAGGTTGTGCAGAAACTTCTTATAGGAATTGTATATGAATGACTAGTTGTTTGTGTGTGTACGTGTGATACAGTGATAAGACTAATTCAAACAGATGAGTCGAAATATCCATTCAGTCAGCAACCTCCAGCATATATCCGTGCTCACCTCTACAAATACTGGTTCACAGAGCCCAAGGAGGATGGGTGAGTGAATATAATATGCCCATTCTCTGTATATTTGCCATTATTTTACATTGTTTCACACACCATTATTAAGTATTTTTGTTTATTTAGGTCATTTCCGCAGAGGTGGTGGAGGAGGATATATGTAGAGGAGTTTTACCCAGTTGTCCACCTGGGTAATGCTTTTCTGGACCATATGCTTGCTCAGCATGGTTTGAAGGTAAGCATCATGAAGTGTGAAAAGAACAAAGGCAGAATTAAAGAAAAGTTCCTTAAACTTTAATCTTCGGTGCTCTACTGTTCATGTTGTAACAAAAAATTAGATATCTAAAATTCTGGATATATATCTGATAAAAACATTTATAAAATGTAAAAAATAGTGACGAGGTCTACACAGAGGAAGTAGAAGTCTGTGCAGTAATTCCAATGTTCTTTAAAGTCCCTTTCTAGTCATACACTGTATGGACAAAGCTATTGGGATGCCTACACATCACACCTACAGGAGCTTTTTATGTTCCACTATAAATCCATGTGAATTAATATGGAGGTCTTCCCCCTACAGCTACTAGAGCTTCCACTCTTCTGGGAAGTTTTTGTACAAGATTTTTTAAGTGGGTTTATGTGTATTTTGTTCATTCATTCAAAAAAGCCTTTGTGAGGTCAGACAATAATATTGGATGAGATGGTATGGCTAAATCTCTGTTCAGGTTCATCCCAGATGTCTTCGATAGAGTTTGTGTCAAAGCTCTATGCGGGACAAACATATATTTCCACATCTAACTCCCCCAACGATGCCTTTATGGACCTTGCTTTGTGCACTGGGGCACAGTCATGCTAGAAAGGGATTTTCTCAATGTTTCCTCAAAGTTAGAAGCAATTGTCTTGGTATTCTGAAGCATTTAGATTTCATCCCTTTCTTCTCTTCTCTTCACTTAATCTAAGGGGCCTAAGCAAACCCCTTAAAAACAACCCTGTAACATTATCCTTCTCTACGAAATTTTACTTTTGGCACAATGCACTCCTGGTCTCCGGATATTCAGCAAACCCAGACTTCTTCATCAGACCGTCAATTGGAGAGACATGATATATATCTCTTCAGCACGTTTCTTATTTCTACTGGTATAGATATGGGAGGGAAATCCTGCCAAAATTAAAATTTAAATGAAAACAAAATGAAAATGCAAATAACATTTTGTCATTCCTTTTTCCAAACGTAAGCAAATATGACAATATTTAAAAATGAAATAACTTAATTTGAAATTCCATTTTTCACTCAAGCATGGGTCAGCACTGACAAAATAAAAATTAAAAAAGCATTTAGCTTTTCATTTTCAACTGCAGTATGCAACAAATGTGACAAAATGAAAAATGGAAAAATAAAAGTCAAAGTGATGGTTTCAGATTCTGAATGGTTAGCAATCCTACACGGGGTTTCTCATCCAGCAAGAAAACTCTACTTCCTGTTGTCCCTTCTCTTGAGAGAATCATGGAAGGCATCTAATGCAAGAGAGAGAGAGCGCCGAGTATTACACTAGGGACATTCCGAAACACTTAACACGACTCACTGGGCGAAGCAGACCCCCGCGGCTCGGTAAGGCAGACTGACTGACTGCTGTGACCAGGGTCTGCTATCACAGAGGCTCCGTAGAGGTCACGCAAGAAGCAGGTAGGTTAGCCCTGTCCACTGTGCCCACTGCTAATCAGCATATATTTGCATGTTGTTCAGTCTGAAAGTTAAAATGAAAAAGGCAAAGTGGGGAAAAAAAACGGCAGTAGATGGTGCTTTTCATTTTCAGTTTCAATTTATCTGTAAAAACGCTTACAGAGCTTACAAATCTTAAAGTCACTTTGACATTTATTTTTTCATTTTCTTTTTGTCTCATTTGTTGCCTACTGCAGTAAAAAATAAAAAGTTATATGCATATTTAATTTTAATTTAAATTTTGACTCTTATCTGCTTCATAAAGAAAAAAAACTAAAAAAACTAAGCCAAAGTGGTGTTTGAATTTTATTTTCCTCATTAGCGTTTTCATTTTAAATTTGACCATGAAATACCAGCATAGTTTCGAAAATGAAATGACAAAAAGCTTTTTTTAATTTAATTTTAAAAATAGAATTGCAAATGAAGTTATTTTATTTCATTTTAAATTTTGTCATGATATTTTCTTTTTATTGTTTTTATTTAAATTTTTTATTTTGGCAGGATTTATTTCCCATAGTGTAGAAATTGTGGCATTCTATTACAGTAAAACGCTCCAGTTCAGTGAGCCCTTTTAACATGACACATTTTTAAAATGTTTTTAAAACAGACTGCATGGCTAGTTGCTTGATTATATACACCTGTGGTAATTTGACTCAGGTCACCCCTGAATTCATAATTGATAAAGTGTTTGTTCGCAAAGTGTAGATTAAACCCCTAAACCTCACCTTTGTTCATCATGTATACATATTTGTATTTTGGAGGGAAAATAATCACGATTCTTAACAATGGTTTAGGTTTAAGTCTACACTTGGCCTTCATTCTGTATGCTCCTGCGCTGGAAGTACCTGGGATTGGTTTCTTTGGTTTATGATTCATGAAACACTGGCCAATTTGAGACTTTCTCTGGAACAATGCACTTGCAAAGTTGCTCAGTCATGAGACTTCACATTTGAAATTTCACATTTGATATATTTTCAAACCTATAAAAGTCCGTATGGGTTTTTCTGCGTGTCTATTTCAGGATAAGGCTCCGGTGCGGCGACCCTCCAAGGCATGGCTGCCACGTTGGTTGAAGTGGGTTGGGGACAATGTGCGGGACATGCCTGCTCCTCTCTTAATTTGGACACTCTTCAGCTCTGCAGCCACAGTGTGTCTGATCAACTCTCTCCGTTCACTCATCTGCTCTCCACCACACTCACACAGACATGCTGCCAAACACACTTCACAGCAGACAGAGAAGAAGGGAAAAGTAGAGAAAGAAATAAAGGAGGAACAGAAGAAGAAGGAAGATAAAGATAAGGAAGAAGAAGAAGAGAAGGAGGATGAGAATGGGAAAGAAAGCGATGACGAGGAAGAAGAGAATGGGGATGAAAGTGAGGAGGAGAGTATGAGAGAAGAGAGTAAAGAGAATGATGAAGGAGAGAACATTTTAGAAGAGAAAAAGCACCTGAAGAAAAGGAAATGAATTTCAGGACATTTTCATTCAGAAGTCAGACTCCTACCTACTTTGCTGGATGAGGAGCTGAGGTTCAATCATGATGGCTGTACTTTCACTTTCTTCATTAACATCAGCACTTAATGTTTTTCTTTTAGATGTAATTTTCTCTTCTCTTGCAGGATTTCACAATTACGCAGTATAATTTAAGCTAAAAACAAAGACTGTCCTAAGAAAAGTCACTTAACTTTACTTGACATTTTTTTGTAACCTATTAATCTAACTGCACAATTTTACTCCTTGAAGCCCCCCAGTTCCAACTCTTAGACCAGTTATTCAGGTTAAAATCTTAACACAGGTAAGCAAGCTTTCTACACTGTTTACACAGCCTGTTCAGCTGTTGGATGTGTTTGACCTGAAAGTTCACCTATTTCCGAATGCTAAATCAAAATGTCTTCATAAAGTGTCTTCAGTATCAAAGAATTTAAGATATATTTATAAAGATTCCAAATTACTGTGTACTTTTTTTACACTCATTTACAGAACAGGGATTGTCACTACTATCACTACACTACACAATCTCTTTCCAAAGATTTATGATTTTAAACTTGTCACACACTGCCTTAGAATTTTCTATTTGGAATCCACATCACAGGATTTTAACTTTGCTTTTCTAGTGTTACTAGTAATTTGCAGTATAACTCTTGAATTACTTGGCTAAAGTTTCTTTTATCCAGTCTTACTTCAGACCAGACTGTTAATAGGGCCAGTAATTTCTGCCTTACTTCCTTCCTTTCAAACATTCAGTAAACCAGCAAATGGCTTTGACATGGAATCTTCTGAATGGAATACACCTGGCTACCAGTTCACAGGCTTGTTCTGTTTGCCCATATAAACGTGCTAAGATGATACACAGTATACAATTTAAATAAAAAAAATTAAATAAAGCAGGTTTTGACATCTTCATATTTAATATAAACATACGAGTCATTCAACCCTAGAAGCAGCTATTGTAGGATTAGTTACTCTGGCTTTTGCTGATCCAGTCAGGCAAGTTTATTTATTATAAGGGAAATCTGTCATAGCCAGTTTGCGGTTATATTATTTGATATATATATGTGTTTGTCTGTTATGATGTTCATCTCTTTAGCAGGAGGCTGATGTGGCTCTCCAGACAGTCTATTTTTAACAAAACATTTGCAATTCTTTCCAGTTTTACTGTGCTTGCGGAGGACAATTATGAAACAAAACACATTTTGTATAATTTATTTATAAAACGTAAAATGCGCTTTGATCCAAAAATAATTTTTACCGTTCAGATATTTTAGCAGCTTAATATGAACTGTTGTCTTATATTTAATAGTCATCTGCTGTAGATAACTCTTGAAAGTACACTGTTTTTCCTGTGCTGGAAGCATGATTTTTGCTTTTGAGTTTCAGGAAAATTAAAGAGTTTGAAAATGAATAGGTAAAATTAAGAAATGAGAGATGCTAAGGAGAGAAAGAGAAAGATGGGGAGGCAAACAATCAAAAAATGGAAGAAGTGTAATGTAGACATTCAAGTCTGTAGATTCCAGTGTTTTTGTCTTTTGTGTTTTTCAGATGATGGGCAGCAAAGCAGCAGATACAATAGAGGTAGAATGATAAAGAGTTTGAGGGAGGTATGATTGAGACTAAAAGTGCATACAGTGAAGGGTGATTATGAGCTTCTAAAGCGTTACTCTTAATACTATAGGATATCAATTAGATTATCACACCATTACTGTTTACATACGTTTTGTCAACACATTTGTCTTTCAACTACATAATTTCATGTACACACAAATATTGCAGGTCAGACAGCGAGGTGTGTGTTCACCAGGACAGAACACCAGGGCAGTACTTGTCAATGAGGGACTGATAATATGGCTTCAGCTGCTCCACATCAGGCAGATCAGGACTTTTTGTGTACAAGTCAAACTTGCTGTAGAGAAAAATGTACAAATTCATATCAGCCCTTAAGTAAAAACGCCAATAATTGAATACAGTTTTGTCATTTGGTGTTTACAACAGTTATAAGGTCAGTGTAGAAATTAAGTAATAGTACTTTATACTCCACCAAATAACAATGGGGAACTTCATGTCTAAATTCACCCACACCTTTATCAAACCTTACTAAGTTGCAAAAGGATGAACTATAATAACCTAAAACCAAGTCCCACATTTTTAAGAGTGCTTTTTTAAAGAGTTTTATAAAAGGTATCATTTGATGTCCCAATCCATATGTTAAACTCAACTGCAAAAACAGCAAATTCTAAAGTCACTGCTTTAGTTATGCCTATTCAGCCTACAGCAATTTGGCTCTGCCCATTACAGTCTAATAAAAATATATATGGACATATAGTGTAAATTGTATATGGGTGTGACCAAGGGGCATACTTGAACTCTTTGACCCAGGGCAACATCTTCAAATCTTTATCATTGCAGAGGTGCATGTAGTTTCCATGTGTGTGCCAGGGGTAGAATGAGTGGAAGCGGATCATATACAGACCCTAAGAGAGAGGGAGAGAGAAAGAGCATGGTATAAACCAGGGATATACACCAAGGGCCGGTGTGGCTATTGGTTTTTGTTCCAACCAACCAGGGGGTCACATGATTAGTTGTTTTACTGAGACCTACTAATTAATTAAAGGAGTGAAATCGTGTGTGCTCTGGCCTGAATGGACTACAATCCTGCAGCCACACCGGCCCTTTGAGGATACGACTGCCCACCCCTATATAAACATAGGTAAAGTTACTTTACAGAGCAAACATTCCTGAGTAAATACTGACCTCTTCTGGGATGGGACACTTGTTAAACTTCATCACTTGGTACATATACTCTGCAATAGAGGAACAGGTCATTTTTTGGTTGTTTGTCATTGTGTATTTCAGCAATAGAATACGTTTTTTGTTTCTGTGTATACAGGTGAAAGGTGAAAGCCAGGAGTCAGTAAGGTCATTTAGGTTCAGTGTGAGTATAAATACACTTGGACACAGTTTTCTTGTGAGCATGCGCTTTCGGTACTCACCATCATGTCCCCAAGACATGAAAACCTTTTCAAGACCGCAGTGTCTTTCATAAATCCCACACTCTGTGCTGCAGAGAAAGAATTGTGTTGAGAAGTTAGATATTTTGCACTTTTACAGTCTTGGTTTATAAAACTCTGTTTTATTGATTTGAATATATTGAAAAGATTATGCTACAGTTCAGTGGCTGTTGAAGTCATTTATGGAAACAAAGCCAATACAAATAATATTAATTCTAAATCAAATTTTGAAGACAGTGGAATAGATGAATCCTACAGTAGACACGGCAGATTGTCTGTCAGTGGATATTGGTTTTGGACTGGTTTCAACAAATGTTACGAATGTTCCTTTTCCTACCATTTAAGTGATTTTTTTTATTTTTATTTTCTTTTTTCTTTCTCTGTTCATGCTACTAGTATGTCCGATTCTGAATAAGTATCTTGAAATAATGCCTTGTAGCACTATTAGGTATCACTGCAAGGCATTATTTGTGTGATTTGTATCAATATACTGCCTTATTATTCCAAAAGATTAATTTATTGTTTATTTCTACATAGCAATTTAAAACCTCAAGAAAATTAGTTCTTATCTTTAGAATATTAATATTTTAACATACTGCTTCCATGAACGGCTTTTTGCCCTCTACCTGATATCAACTGGTTAATTGGTTTCCACAGAAAATGCTAAGCCACATACAGAAAGGAAAGAGAATGAATCCGATCCAGCGTTGCTGATTTAGTAGAGTGTTTGAGTAGCTTGAGCATGGTAACATACTTTGTATTGATTTATTTTTAATTAATATTTATAGACTCAGTATCAGCCCTTACTCCCAAGTTAATAATGATACTGGAAAAGAAAGTGGTTTCATGTTACTCTATAATACTGTATATGGCTGTGTGAGAGGAGGGTTGACAAACTTCAGGCTGCTGTTCTTGTCATCTGGATTTTCTGAAAACGTAGAGTCTCTGAAAACGATTGAGTTCTGGAACAGGCAGCCTACAGGAAAGGTGTCTCCAGCCACTGCCCACTTAAACACATCCAAACAAGGCATGAAATCATCTACGAGTTCTAGGATCAGCTTAATTATGCTCTGATATATAGAGCAGAGGTGAGGAAATGATTTCCCTGCTATAACACACCTGCTCAACATTACGGATAAATGTTGTATGATGTGTTTAGTTGAGCAGGGAAGTGAGCCCCAGCTTACAGTGTTACCCTACACTACAGGGTAGGCCATTTATATGAATACACCTTAATAAAATGGAAACGGTTGGTGATATTAACTTCCTGTTTGTGGTACATTAGTATATGGGAGGGGGAATTATAGAATGTGTTCAAAGTGCTGCCCATTGTGTTGGTTTATCAATGCAACCCTCTTCTCCCACTCTTCACACACTGATAGCAACACCGCAGGAGAAATGCTAGCACAGGTTTCCAGTACCCGTGGTTTCAGGTGCTGCACATCTCGTATCTTCACAGCATAGACAATTGCCTTCAGATGACCCCACCAATAAAAGTCTAAGGGGGTAAGATCGGGAGACCTTGGGGGCCATTCAGCTGGCCCATGATGACCAATCCACTTTCCAGGAAACTGTTCATCTAGGAATGCTCGGACCTGACACCCATAATGTGGTGGTGCACCATCTTGTTGGAAAAACTCAGGGAACCTGCCAGCTTCAGTGTATAAAGATGAAAACACATCATCATGTAGCAATTTCACATATCCAATGGCCTTGAGGTTTCCATTGATGAAGAATGGCCCCACTATCTTTGTACCCCATATACCACACCATACCAAGATGTGCAGCACCTGAAACTGCGGATACTGGAAGCCTGTACTAGCATTTCTCCTGCGGTGCTGCTATCAGTATGTGAAGAGTGGAAGAGGGTTGCACTGACAATCCAACACAAGTGGGAAGCACTTTGAACACATTTTGAACACCACTTGAACACAAGTGGTCAGAAACTTGGAAATAACTCATGAAAGAATAAAGTTACACCATTGTTTTTCTTGTGAAATTCCCAATAAATGTGATGTGTCACATGACCCTCTTCCCATTGAAAAAACAAAAGTTGAATCCAAAATGGCAGACTTTAAAACGGCCGCCATGGTCACCACCCATCTTGAAAAGTTCTCCCCCCTCCCATACACAAATGTGCCACAAACTGGAAGTTAATATCACCAACCATTTCCATTTTATTAAGGTGTATCCATATAAATGGCCCACACTCTATAACAGCTAAAACTAAACTTCACAATTAACTGCTGAGTTTATCAGAGTTCCCCACCCCTGATGTAGAACATTAATATTTAATTAATCTCTCAGTTACCTGTGGCTCTCCCCATAGGGCCATGATTTTGCCAATGTCATGGATCAGACCAACCAACTGGAACCAGTCTGGTGAAAAAGAGTGGTGAAAGAAATAAGCTTGATGACTATAAAATTCATACTGAAAATTTATTAATTAAAATCTATTAATGTTAAGGCTTTAGCCTTCCCCAAACATTCAGGATATTATTGATTTGAACTTTTGTAAATAACGTGGTAGCAACTGAAACCCATGCAGGGCACAGTGGGGTTATTGACATAATGTTCCCTCACCCTTATCTGGATGTTCCCTGCGGATGCCCTCAGCAGTCTGGAAGGCGTGGTAAGAGTTTGGGAAGTCAACGTCAGGGTCAGATTCATCGATCAGCTGGTCCAGACAGCCAATGCACTCCATCACCGTCATTCGAGAGTGAGTGCAGCCAACCCATTCTGCGTGCTGGATCACAGGTAACATGTCAAGGACAATTATATAATATGTATTTATTTATTTTTAAATAAAGAAGTCCTCCTGGTTCTTAAGATATGTTTAGTAGTGTCCAACTATCAGGAATTTTGCAGTTAACAGAGAATGGAACTGTCTAAGCTTCAATGTATCATTTGTTGTGTAATAATATGATACTGAGAGTATTAGACAAGTTTCCACAACACAGTGGTTTTTAAGCATTGTAAACTCAATAGCAAGAGGTCAGTTAGAAAGGAGAGGAGTTAGGTAATGGTTCTGTGGTCAGATAAACAAGAGGACTGGCCTCTTATATTGATAACCTCAAGTTTCACACTTACACTGAGATGCAGATTTCTGAAACTTATTTCACATGTCTTCATGATTTGTTAAACGTTCTGAGTAGTCACATGTTACTTACTGATCAACACTGACACTGGACTCATACAGTAAAGCTTTTTAATATATAGTAATGCTAATGATTATTTGTTATATAATTAAATGTAGCACTGTATAATTATATTTTAATATACAATACACAGCACACTTACAATGTAGAGTTCAATGTTGGCAGACATTTCGGAAATGTATTTCTGTTCATTAACTGACTTTCTGTTTGGTTGTATGTGTGAATACCTGTGCTTGTGTTTCTGAAGGAATGTTTGCGTACTGACCTTCTTTTTCACAAAGTCCAGGGTCTGATGTGTGTGCATCAGTTTGTATGTGTTAAACACACGGTCATAAAAAATGCCACTCTGTCTCATACATACACACAAAAAAAAAGCAGAAAAGACATGTTTATTATGATGTCATTTATATGTCTTAAGATTTATACTGTTTTAAGTTTTTACAGTTTTACTTTTGGAGAATGGAGCGTATTAGACTATATTCTACCTCAAAATTCCTGAATTCACTTTTATCTTTGACGTCTGCCTGCTCAGGACGATATGCTAGCGAGGGGTCTGGACCCTGAAACAGGACAGAAGTAAGAGGCTTTTTAATAATATGAGAAGTATTGATGATGGTATAGATTTTTTTTCTGTTATTTCACTAAGTTCTAAAAATATAATACCACTTGTTGTTCACTGGAAATAATTCTTGATCAAAATAAATATAGACATATATAATTATATATGATAAAAATAAAAAACTACAGCATATAAACAGCTACTCACCAGGTTAATCACTCTCATGTTGACGCTGGGCTCTCTGATGTTTTTACAGTGTAATGAGAGGAGATGCTCTGTTTGTGTCTCTCTCTGACTGCTCTATTTATGAACACACACAAACACACTCCACCCAGGAACACTCCAAGATTTGGGACAAATGTAGTGATACTTTAACTTCCACTCAATTACAGAGGAAACACTCTTACTGGAAAGTGGGTGTACGTGCATTTTTGTGTGTGTTTGTTCTGTTGGCTTCCGCTATGGCTTTACCTTCAGTGTTGGAGTGACTAAAGAGGTTTGGGAGATGTTTTTAAAAGCAGCTCATTCAATGATTGAGGAACACCTTACTAGGCTTTGTGTGAGTGTGTGTGCACGTGTGTTTGTCTTGGTTAAAGCTGCTTTGGGTTTTTACTGTTGAGCTGAGGTGTCTTTTTGTCCTTCATTCAGCTTAACCAGATTGAGTCCATTAGAACATAGATGTTGAAATAACATGCTGCATTCGGTTACAAATACAGTTTATATATTGTCAGTATCCAAAGAAAAAAAATTGGTATCTCTATTTTTGTGGATATCTAGTCTGAATACTGCAGCTTTCACATTGTGTAAACATTTCATGGTGAATAGGAATGCTCCTAAATTTCTTCAGTGCAGTTTCAAGTCATGAGATTCATTGAGAGGTGCTCAAGATTTAAGCAAGAATGAATGAAAATCACTTCCTGTGCAAATTATGCTTCTATATTTTTCAGAGTTATTTATTTATTTTTAACTTTATCTGTTGACAAGACTTAGACTTTGACATTTATCTGCAAAAAAGTGAACTAGGGTTAAGGTTAGGGTGGGGTACACTGCACATCAGTGTAAATATCAGATGTAATCCAGACAAATATAAATAACATTAATGGGATTAAAATATTTTCTACAAGGAACTGCATGTAGTGTTTCTTTGTTTCCTTTTTTCAAAATAGTCCTGCTTCAGTGGAGTGTTTGAACCTGTTTCATGTTCATAGCTTTAGAGACATTTAACACTTTAGACATCTAGCTCCTATCACCAACACTGTAAGCATTTCTGAATCTGCAAGTTTCTCTAAAACAGATAATTTCACATCAAACCTCTCTGGCTGATGTTTGTTTACATTTTATACAGTGATTTAGGAATTAAACACACAGACTTTCTTGCTATGTTTAGTTCTTGAAGGAATGACTAGTTACCTTATGTTTAGTTGTTTGCACTTTTGACTGAACCCTGTTTGAGCTGGTGGGGGAGGGGAAGGAGTGTGTGTGTGTGTGTGTTTTCCTTTTATGAGGGTATAACACCCCTGCTTGTTATTGGCTGTTGGTTTGGGGGTGAGACACCAAAGTAATTGTGTCACTATATCAGAGGTGCTGAGTAAACAGTGTGGGGTCAAAACTCAAAATGCACTCACCATATAGAAACCCACCATTAACCACTCCCTCTAAAGCAACAGGGTCAAACTCAGACCTAGGTGACTGCAGCTCTGCAGACTTTTCCTTTGTCCTCTCCTAACATTGTCAGTTCAACTCATAAAGACATTAACTAAGATTCTGTGAGTTGAAATCACTAAGAATATCACTAAGAATATTTCCCAGTGACATATTTAATAGCCAAATGTTATTGAACCCTTGCCCTTCCAACTTATATATATACTGCTCCAGACGATGCTTGGCATTGAGCATGATGAGCTAAGGCTCATGTGAAGGTATTAGACATGTTTTAATTGTCATAGTCATTGCTTGGATTTCTTCTTTTTAATTACTTTCTCTAGGAAAAAAGAAAAAATGAGCAACTTTGTTATAAATTTGTATCAATCTAGGAGATTAGAGCTTTTTGGTCTTCTATTTATGTGTGAAACTGTCAGGGAATTGTTAAAAACAATTTAAACGCCTAAAAACATTTGTTTAAGAAGCACACATGGTTATATTTTGTTTTTCATGTGTTGTTATTTAGTGTAGAGTCTGTATGTAGACTCCAGAGGGCAGTCAAAACACATTCAAGATTCCCGGTGGTTTTTGAACAGATTTTATTTAAGCCATAAACCATATTGTACTAATACATAATTAATGCATAATATATAGCCTGTTTATCTCTCATAAGTGCTATTTCATTTTGCATTAACTATTAGTCATATCTGTTACAGGTATAAATTATAATGCACACATTTATGGCATCATAGTTTTGCACTGTGAGTAAGGTTGGTAATTGTGGCTTAGACCAAAGGGCAGGTGACTTAAGGAGATTTATGGTGATTTCTATGCATTTGTGGTACTTTTAAATTGTTTGATACAGCTGAAATTTGGATTCATAACACAATATGCTTTAGCGTATATGCTTCAATGATATTAATAAAACCGACCAATCTGAAAGCAATCATATTGCCACAGAAATATTCCAATAAATAGTGTAAAAAATCCTTAGACAGTCTTTATCTGTAGCTAATTGGAGCAAACTCTTAAACATTTTAATATCCTTTGATTCATGGAATAAAATTGTGTGAACAGGTATCTATAGAGTAATAGTTTTGACCCTATTGTGTATGTAAAGTCATGACATACAGGTGCATCAATAAATTAGAATATTACCAAAAAGTTAATTTATTTCAGTAATTTAATACGGATTTTCATTTTCCAGCAGGACCTGGCACCTGTCCACACTGCCAAAAGCACCAAAACCTGGTTTAATAACCACAATAACACTGGGGGAAGAGGAGAGACACCAGACCCAACAATGCAGACGAGCTGAAGGCTGCTATCAATTAATGATAATGAATGAATGAATGATTGAGAGGAAATCACAAATTTAACTATTAGAGGTCCACATATGGAACAGTGTTCAAAAAACAGCATGTGAAATGGCACCTGTGAGCAGCATGAAAAAGATTTCTTTGTTTGGTATTTTATGTAGGCTTGTATATGTACATATATTGTTATGGGGGGAGGTTATTCTTGAGTGGGGTTATTCTAGAGTGGGATTTCTCTGTAAGGAATGACTTGCTCAGTGTTTCATAACACACTGTTTTTGAAGGTTTGATGGTGCTTTTGAGACGTTTAGTACATTTGAGTATCACAAAAATGCCCCAGCAGTGTGAAAGAACAGAGGATGAAGGCTATATTGGTTATTGGTAATAAATTATATTTTTTCATGTAATTATGATAAGGATTTGGTCACACTAATATTTGTACACATACACTTCTCGTGTGGAAAAGGAAGAGACTGGGCTGACTTTTATAATGAGGTTTATAATGCCATATATATGAAGTGTTTGTGTTACGCCCTGAAATTGTTTGAGTGTCACTACATATTGTCACCAAGTAAGTAAACAAGAAAACCTTCCTAGTGTGGCAGTAAAGTAAGTGTGTCAAGGGATTTTATTGAATACGACTATGAATAAACATGGTAGAGAAAAACATAACTACATATATTAGAGAGACACTTGAGATGTTGCTAAAATATTTACATTGCAACACGTTTCCATAAATTAAATAACGTTTTCCATTCAAGTCATAAAGCAGTTAATGAAAACATTTTTCCTTTAAAGTGCTTTCACATCTGAAAAATAAATTTGACCTCCTTGATTAGTGTGCACATGAGGACAGCACGCAATCCTTCATGGCTTCACTGCACAAGACTCCCTATTTGTATGTGAGTGTGTATGAAGGTTTTTTTTCTGTTGTATTAAGTAATCTTGTAAATTTAGGTTATAAGATGATTTCTCATTTGTGTGTTTGTATTCAGTTTGACTTTGGCAGGCTCAGTCAAGGGTGATTAAAGAGAAGTGGGAGAGTGTTTTTCTAAACAACCAGTACAGGATTACTGTGGGGATAATGCAAAGTGGCCACTAGAGAAAGACATTTGGTTATTAAAGGGAAGGAGAACAAACTATTTGAACAAACTGTAGGGCCACACCATGAGTATTTGAGGCTTAATGCCAAGGGCACCCTGTGGTTGCATGTGATTTGTTTTTCAGGTGCTGGGTGAAAAATGCCAGATACAGTCTTATCCATAACTGTGAGGACTTCTCGGATTGACTGGAGAAGACTCTTGTCTTCCACTCTGACCAATGAGCTGGTAGAGACGATGGCTGAGGTTCTGGACTTGGCAGGTGCCTAATACACAGCCCACGCGCATTAGCTGACCGTGCCCATGACCTCGGACACCTGGAAAGATATGGCGTCGGGCCCGTCTGTGTGTGGCAGAACCGCTGGTGCTGTGCAGGAGCTCTGTGAAGGAATGCCTCTGTGGGGGCTCTTTGTGCATGAGACTTCTCCAGACCGTGCGCCGTTCACGGATCGCTTCATTGCCAGCAACAGAGGGCTTGGAAACAGTTTCCAAGGCCATATCCCCTCCCATAACCTCCACCTCCCAGGGCTTTCTGGGAAAATTTAGTCTGGGACAGAAAGGAAAGCGGGGGATTGAAAGTGAGGGTGAGTGGGAGAGAAAGCGAAACAAGAAAAGATGGATGGAATAGTTAGCAGAGAGCACAGGCATGTGCTGATCACATTTTAAACCAATAAATCCAACCAATATAGCATTATTGTAACTCTTACTTTGGTTGTGATTTGGTTGTCATTCAACCAACTGATCTTCCTTTCAGTAAAGGAACACAATTTTAAGGTCATATTTTTAACTTAGAATTAAAGTTTCAAAAACACTAACACTATGCTGCTTCACTGACACATTTATGGAGAATAGAGCTTGTCTTTGTTTGCTTCTCTGGTCTCAGCACTTCAGAAACTGCACTAACAGAACCCACCCCACCCAATTGATACACTACTGTGCTGTAAAGATGAATTACACTAGGGGGAGCAACAGGAGAAAAAAAAATCTTATGTAGTAGTGTTTGCATGCTATATAGTAGATATGCTTAGGTTTCCATTGGGACTGGGGTGTCATTTCAGACATCTTCCCACTTCATTTTGACCAAATGTATGTCATGAAAACATTCCTAGAAACATTAATCAGGCTGTGCTCATGGTAAACACACTGCGATTAGTTAAAGAGCTCATTTGGTTATAGAAAGCCATTTCTGACATTTCAAAAATAACATATTGACACAAAAACACAATGGGCAAATGAGACCGAACTGTTGTAACAAACACACACACCAGATACAGACATATTCAGTTTCACAGGGAGGATTTCTTCAGCCCTTTTTTGAGTTTTCTGTGGCATGCATTAATATAACTTGGACTTTCTCTCAGACTAAGAGAGAGAGAGAAGTTATGTCTGGTTTGTCCTCCCTCAGACAAAAGCTAGGTTTTATTCATGGAGAAATGTGAGTGTTTCTGGGCAAGACAATGAGGTGAAAAGTCTTTCCTGAAGTTCCTCTTGCGTCAGTCTCTTTTCTTTTCATTGAATAAAAACCCTCCTCTGTCTCTAAATACCTGGCTGTATTATTTCTTACTATTGTAGACAGAGGCGCTATAGAATGTTGTGTGAGTAAGATCCACAGAGGGTTAAGTTAGATAGGATACTCCTGTCCTAAATTCTTCTTATATGTTAAAACCCAGATTTTTCTATAATGTGATGCTGCTTTCTATTAATTTATCTGTGTGGTGTTTTGTGAAGCTTAGAGAGCTGCTGACGCATCAGAAACAGCATGAAAGGGCTGCAACACAAACACTCTCTCTCCTCTGAGCAGTGCCAGGCTTTATATCTGAAAGAGAGACTAGGGGTTATGTGATACTTAGCGTTAGGACCAGACTTGCGCCAGCTTTGTTCCACAGACCCGCCTTTACAGGGATTAACACATGAGTTTCACTTTAGTTCCATAAATCCATTTGACCCCAATTTACTTACCAGGTTATTAGTGTAAGAGTGCAAGTGATTTTACTAAAGGTTTAGGTGTCATGTTAAAGGAACATAATGATCTCGGGGCATGTTTTTCTTAGTGATTACATACAGTGTGTGGCTCTTATGGCTCTGTAAAGATAATAGACTCACAGCCAGGATTTGTGGTGCTGAGGAGGTGTACCAGCTATTCATTTCTTCATAGAGTCCCATCTTTTTTTTTATTAGCACACGGAATAATACTGTATTAACTCTATGTGGTAATCCTGTATCGGTTTATTGCAGACTAAAAATTATGAATACCAAAGCCGTTAGGACCATATGTTACCTTACTCACATATATACACAACTTACACTTTAACTATTACATATTTCATTGTGCTTACTTTTTAATTCAGAGTAATTACTTAATAATAGATCTTATGAAGAATAATTCAGTTATAAGCCTGATTTTTAAGAGGTTTTATGCCAAAATGTAGTAGCTTTGTGTAGGAGTTTTCTGGGCTACTATATAATCTGAACTTCATGTTTATGCACTTTTCAATTGGTTGAACCTAATCCATTTATCCCCGAGCTTGTTTTTCAGTAACAAATTTGACTAATATGTGGGATCATACACTCATACTTTGCAAGTGTAATGGGTTAAAAGGAGCTTAGCCATGAACCCTAAGGTTAATATTGTTTTTGATGCGACATGTAGCATATAGAATCTTTGTTACTGAATGGCATGATATGGCACAATATAAACAGGAACAAAACAGTAGCATATGACTGTGCTCTGAAGTGTATGAGGGACTGGAGGATATAGGGCAATACTTAGGTCTTACTAATCCCTAACAGAATGTGTCGAAACTGGATCTTACTAGAGCTTTTCGCATTATAACAGGCCAAAATAACAGACCTTTAGGATTAAAGTAAATGTAAGTGTTTACTGCAGAGATTCTGTCATGTCTTAAGCAATAGTGATGAAAATACTTGATAAATCATTCAATGATCTTCAGTTCAGGGCTCTGGAACGGTTATCCCATACTGTACAAGTTCATTATTGGAAAATCATCCTTTAGTTTCTTTTGAAAATGTCCCCCTTCCTTGTGCTATTTAATGATTTCATTTCTAACTTCTTTGGAAAATTAATACATTATATTTGATGTCTGCTTTTGGCAGGAAATGAAATGAAGAGTGCACACTGACTGGTCGGCAAGAGAGCGACACCTGACTGACTGAAATATTGAGCTGAGTATAACACTAACTCTCTATTACTACCATAGGGCATGGATCTGTCTGTGTTTGTGGGAGAGAGTATGAAACTGATGCTGGATCCCTGATTTAACTCCAAGCCTCTCAGTCCCCTTGTAGACCACCAAGAAGTAAAAAAAAAAAACACTACTAATGCATCTGTCAGTTTGCAATGCCTGCAGCAAACAGCTCAGTGAGAACATAAGGAAAGTTGGACAGCTCTGTTGCTGCATGATATAACACTTAGGAGTGGACTGCAGTTATTTCTTTCACAATATTAACTACCACTGAATAATTGTGTATCTAGCAATGTACTGGTATTTGATACCATATATTCAGACAAGCTGATGTGGTAAACTGAACAGGCAAATTATGACGCATGACTTCTTTACACTCTTTGTGAAATGGCTAGTACATATTTGCAGTTACGACACTTGTGGGAAATTAAAATGTACAGATAAAGATTAAGCTGTAGTATGTTTTGAAATTTTAAGTTGTTCTTATACCTGCATGTTTGATTAGATGGTCACACAATCCTACATATTCGGGCTCTAAGAGCGGATGTTCACTGTATTTCACGCATTTCAAGCTTATTCCCATACAAAAGGTATGAAAAATACAATCTGATTATTTAAAATTGAAAATAATGGACTTGTACATCATGTCGCTGACCCAGCTGCATGTGTAGGTGTGTGTGTCTGTGTATACATGACTGTGATTAGCAGGTTCTTATCATGTTCATTCGGTATTACTGTAACCCTGCGACACGTGATTAGATAAGAACCGTCTCACCTTAATAATCAAAGTCTGCTATGATGAAACTGGCCATTAGGAATAGCCTCAACCGAGCACAATAGAGTTACACAATTCACCCCAAACCAGCTTACACCCTGATAAGCCGTACCTCCAGCTAAAGTCTTTTGGTTTCATGCTCACATTGACAGAATGTAGAGGAACGTGCAGCGTTTCTCACAGACACAAGCCTTCTCTGTTTATGAACACGAGAGGAAGGAGAGTGTTAAAGTGTGTGCTGGCCGGAGATGGACGAGTTCAAGCATTGTTATGTTCCTTTGGCCTTTGTGAGCGAGCGGAGATGGGGAGAGAATGAAGGGGAGGGTGCATTAAAAACAAGGTGAAAAGGGTCTGAAACTGGTTCCCACATTTACAACCCAGTAGGATTCCTCAATCTCATACAAGATGCAAAGATGCTAAGATTGAAATGACCACGTTAAAACCTCATCCTCCTATTAAGAAAAAAAGATGTGTCAATCACAGACCTGTTTGAGGCAGAGGCTAAGCATGGACAAACTGGAAAAACTTTAAGAAATCCACCTTACATAAGGTGTGTGTTTGTGCTTGAAAGATTTAATTTCCTGTTGAACATTAATGTCCTAAATCACTTCAATGTTTGTACGAACAACCTCAGCTTGCTTGCATGACCTTTTCCCAAATTTATATCTCCAGCTGAGATTGATACTGTCTTGTCCCTTAACCTTAAACAGCACCAAACCTTTCCCCATGGCCTTGTCCTTTGTCCTGCTGGCTGTGGGAGGTTGTTAGATACTCTTTTATTATCCTTCAAATTGTAACACATTATCTGTCTGTCTGTGATGAGTTAGGTGAGTAAGGTTTTCTGATGGTAATGCTCAGAACTAATAAAGAATGGCATGATGTACTCCATACACTATTCAGTACACTGTAAACTGTAATAAAAAATGTAAACGTATTAGTAGCTCAGTTACCAGTGTTTATATACAGTTAAAATACAGTATTAACTTACTTCATTATTTTTTTTGTTTCATAACACTGTAACACACAAAAATCACAGGAAGTTTCAGCAGAGACCCAGTTAAACCCAGCCACACATGTACTGTAGCTATAGCTCCATCCACAACAACAATCTTATTATTCACCAACAATCAATCTATTGCTCCACCCAGAACTTACAGTTTCACTGACTCCACCTCTTGTAAATACACACACACACACACACACACACACACCCACACCACACACACACATAGAGAGACATGGTCATCTACTACATGTTTACTAACTAACTTTCCTATTTTTTGTATTTGCTAAATCATCATTTCATTTCACAGGAACTTTCTGTAAAATGTTAAGGATAGTCAGATTTATAACCTACTATAATTTAAGATTACAGTGTGTTGCTGTAAAAAAAGCAGTGCAGGAACTGTTTAGGATGTAGACCAATGTTACATTTACCCAGTTCCATGGACTCAAGTCAGTTTTTCATTTGTATTTTCTTGACTGTTCAGGACTGTTCATTTTCACCTCTGCTCAGAGTTGTGTAAAATAAGTGAAAATACTTCAGCAAAATCAAAACTTAAGTGAATTTATTTTCTAACACTAACACTTGAGTACAATATTAACGGCATTATAAACTGCTTATAGTAAAGAGTTAAGAAGTAAACATGTTATGATTTGAAAACAACAATTTTTTTTTTGTAATTTAATGTAAATAGTTACTACTCACCTCTGCCCACCTTGCACTTTTTAACCATCCTTCATAGGTTTAATTTCAGTTTTTTGTTGGTGAAGCAGCCGTATCGATTCTGTACTGCTGTGTGACCGTGTTTAGGTTTGAACTACCTAATCTGCTACTCAGCCCAGCAGCTTTAGACAAGGTATTCACCTGGCAAGCCTTTTATGTTTGCCTACACCCAAGCACACACACATTTGTCTTATTTGAAATCATTTCCTTCTGAGGAGATTTCATTAACTTAGTTTGTTACCAATGTGGATCTTTAAAAAAGTTAGTAATTGTGTGTTAAGGACTTTTGTGTCTTATAACAGTAACAGTTATAAACTACACATATTATAAAAATATCATTTTCCCACAGATGTTTTAAAGCAAAATACAAATGTAGGGACCTAATCAAATCTCAACATTAATCTCATGAAACTTAAGAGCTTATTTACTTTTTATCATTCTGGGCATTTCTGGTTCCCAAAAATGCTAAAGTGCAGGCATGCACACACACACACACACACACACACACACACACACACACACAAAGACAGACAATCATCTGTATTTAAGGTTATTCCCTCATTTCCATGTGCATGCGCTGTGTCTCTCTCAATACTACACTGCCAAAACTGCCAGTATGTAGGTTGCGCCCATGAAAACTTTGCCAAATGCCAAACAGTTTATTCTGCTGTTGACTCATTTGGACTTTGATGGACTGGATTAATGAATTTTGAAGAAGCAAGACATATTGGCAATTTAACAATTTATTCATTTAACAAACAGGAGCCTCAGTAGCGTGTGTAAGAACCATACACAGCCACAACAGCCTCCACCTCCTCCTCACGCTGGTCACCAGCCTGGTCACACACTGCTGTGGGATGGCATCCCATTCTTCAACCAGCATTTGCCACAAGTCAGCCAACGTGGTTGTGTTGGTCACTGTGGCACAAACAGCACACCCAAGCTGATCCCACAAGTGTTCAATGGGGTTGAGGTCAGGACGCTGACAGGACGTTTCATCCTCTCCACTCCCACATTCTGGAGGTAGTCTCTGATAAACAGTGCTCTGAGGGTGAGGATAGAGTTCGGTCTCAGACTGTGGAGATATGGGATGGCCACTGGTTGCAGAATTTCATCTCAATATCTCTCTGCATTAAGACTGCCTCTAATGATGACAAGCCTCATTTTTCCAGTGAGGGAGATGCCGCCCCACACCATCACACAAAATAAGCTGTTTGGCATTAGCAGAGAGGGTTTGGCAAATTTTTCATGGGCGCAACCCACGTGCTCAGCTCAACTGCTCATCCCACAAATGCATGTTCCTTACAAATGTCGCACCATTTAAAGAGAAATTATCAGGCTTTCCAACGATGTAGGATTTATTGCCACGAGGCATTGTTACAACAAAGAAATAATCCACCAAGCACAAATTTCCTTACTTTTTGTGCTATGTTTACAACTCCAATTCCCCACAAATTGGGATGCTGTGCAAAATGTACATAAATATAAATAAAATAGAATGCAATGATTTGCAATTCATATAGACCCACATTTTATTCAACAAAGGTCATAGAAGGTCATATATCAGGTGAAAGTGAAACATTTAGAACCTGATGGCACAACACATCTCATAAAGGTCGGATGGGGAAAAAAAAGGCTGGAAAAGTAAGCGGTTGTAATAATAAAAACAGCTGGAGGAGCAATTTGTAACTAAGTCACATGACTGGGTATAAAAAGAGCATGCTACAGAGGTACTCTCTCAGAAGCAAAGATGCGCAGAGGTTCACCAATCTGCAAGGAACTATCTAAAACTTGTGGACCAATTTTAGAAAAGGGGAAAGACTTTGAATATCCCACCATCAAGAGTAGAGTACATAATATCATCAAAAGATTCAGAGAATCTGGAGAAATCCCTGTACGCAAGGGACAAGGTCAACAAATCCAGTAAATATAACCAGAACTGTTAAGCAACTAGAATCCTACATCAGACAGGAATGGGACAATATTCCTCTCCCAAAACTCCAGCAATTGGTCTCCTTGCCTTCCAGATGTGTACAAAATGTTGTTAAAGTACTTTCACAGATGAGCAAGTCACCCATGCCATGTGCACTAATGAAAAATAATATTTCTGACCAATTTTCCACTCAGTCTCAGTCTATTTTATTGCTTATTTGTGAGTTTTAACTTGTGGATACTTTGACAAACTTTGGTTTTCTGAAATGTTTCTAAGTCCATGAAGTGATTTTGTCTACAGAATCGTGTCTGATTTGAATTCAATGCCACCTTAAGGCACATAGATCAGCTCCAGCCAATACTGTGTTAGGCCTTGTCTCTTGCATATAGAGATTTCTCTGAAACAATATTTTGTTGTGTAGATGAAGAAATCATCTATTTGCCCACAAAGTTTTTCACAGAATAATGAACCCATCTCCAACATTATTTTAAAAAATAGCATTTTTCCCCCCATTCATTCATTAATTTATAGTCTGAATCCACTTATCCAGTTCAGGGTCACAGTACGTCCAGAGTCCACATGGAATCACTGGGCACATGGCAGGAATATCTGGATGGGTCTCCAGTGTAAGACAAATGTTTTGCACATCATTGCATTCGGTTTATATTTATATTTTGCACATTGTCCCAACTTTTCTGGAACTGGATTTTGTATTTGTCATAACTGCTTATTAAATACATGTCTATGTTCAAATGAACAAATAAGAAACTAACATTAAGCCATTTGTAAGCGTGTTTTGTGTGTGATATTTCTTTCTCACACTGTGCCACCCGCAATTTCTATATTTCATTCATTCTCTCTCTCTCTCTCTCTCACCTGTTGGGCAGAGGTACGGCTCCTCGTGGGGTCAGCAGGATGAGCACAGCGCAGCATGCACACAGCAGTGATGGTGCTTTCATATTTCTGCTCCAGATCCTACACACAGAGTAAAGATTCTCCTTTTAGAGAGTGAACTTGAGATATTTCGTGTTTCATTACACAAAGGCCAGTGTAAAGTACTTGGCTGGCTCAGGGACCAGTGCACGAGGCTTTAATTGGCTTCTTATTCAGATTTTCCATTCCACATCAAATGGTGCAGCAGTTGCATTCTGACCTCGATAAAGTAGAAAAATGACTTGAGAAAATGTAGGATCATTTGATCTGTGCCTCCATATTCAAGTTATTAAAATGTATTCTTTAATTTAAATTATACCTCCAGTGAAACTTGTTAATACATCCAGCATCAGCAGTCAGCAGAGGGACCGAAAATAATTTGTATGCTGTACTTTATTATCCTGAGGTTTAAAATAAAATACTAAAGCTCATTAAAAGAAAAATCATTATTGGCCAGCAAGTAAACTGGTCACCAGCAAAACAAAATAATATATACTTTAAGAAAATTAAAAGATATGTAACCAAATATGAACTAACCCAATATAAATTACTATAATGGAAAGAGCAAAATGTAAACTATTTTACTCACTACTACGCTACGATTTGAAAAGTAAAAAGCAGTTATAATGTCATATGAATTGGTGTAACTACCAACCGTTCGTAAGTTACGTCCGTTTTGACTTTTTTTTGCAGTGAGTAGAGACCCACTCACAACGCGGTACAGATTCTGTCATTAGCAACACGCAATGAAATAAAACACAGGCGGTAACCGCTGCCCTGTTTAAGGCGGAACGGAGAATTCAGGTAAATCCTAGTGAGGGTAAATCACAGTAAACGCAGGGCGGGTGTATCCTGAAGTGAGTGTTTAGGGCTCGTCCTCCTGGTTCTGCTGCTTGACCGTGTCCACTCACCTGCGGCTCAGGCGCGCTCTGGTCACTCCTTCTCTCCTCGGACAGGTCAGTGAGTCGCGAGTGTGCGCGTTCACGAGCCGTTAAATACTGAGAGGGCGGGGCGCCCCTGAAAAGACCTAAAAGTAGCACCAAAAGAAAGATTGATGGAGAAAAGAGGAGCTGGATGAAAATGTTCGTTCCCCTCTCACCCCGAGGCAGGTTCAGAAGTCTAAACTGACACTCGAGTAAAAGTATTGATAGTTGGGTAAATAATGACTAATGAATTTCAAATGTAGCAACTCAAATTTCCTAAGTAGGTCTAGACACTGAGTAACCTTTAGAACTGCAGTGGGATGTCTGCAGTCTTGGACTAAATTTGGTTTTCTATAATCATGGGCCCTGTAATTTTGTTGCTGGGCTATAAAAAGTTGCTTAGGGAATCCAAACCACCACTGGATACGCAAGCGTGTGCATTTTAAATTTGTTAAATTTCAGTTTTAGTGACTCATGTTTTCTCATGGTTGCAAAACAGCTGATGACAGTGCCACACAGCTCCAGGATCCTGGGGTCGTGGGTTCAATCCTCACCTCGGGACACTGAAGTTTGGTGTGTTCTCAGGTAGAGTGTGTGTGGTTCATTTGAGCTTGGCACTAGAAGTGGTGTCTGACTTGGGCCAGTGGTTTGAGGTGAACAATGCAGTAATTCGATTTCTTCTGTGCAGTGCTCTCTCTGTTCTGCCTGTGGGTTTCCTCTGTGTGTGCCAGTGTACTCCTACAGTCCAAAATCACAAGTTTTTATGTTCACTGGCATTGAGTGTGTGACTGACTGGGTGAGAATATGATGCCCTGTGATTTACTGGTGAACAGTGCAGGGTGTGTCCATTGAATCTGATTCGGTTCTGACCCCACCATGACCCTGCTCTTAGCCCTGATGATAACACCTACACTTCTTTCACACCTCTCAATTTTGAGGTTTAGAATTTTATGTTTTAAGAGCAATAGAATCCCAAAAGGGGAAATCTAGAACCAAAACAGGTTCTTCTCTGTGATGTGGTTGTGCTAATATACGGATAAAATACATTTTCACATTAGTACAATGTGTGGGGGGGTGGTGAGGTCATGCCCGTCTCTGCCGTTGTATGCTTAGCTGAACCTATGTGTGCTTTTAGGTCCTTTACACCTTTATTTGTTACATAAAACATGGGAATTTCTTTTTTAATTTATCCGAGAGCATTTACGTTTCGGCATAGCTGCTCGAGATGAGGGTGGGTACAGGAGCTTTGCCTGACGTAAACAAGGACTACTGACGTGCAGACTGACCAATTAAATGTTTACAGAGAAGGTTATCGACCAATAACGGTAGCTCTACAGTCAGATCGTCCAATCAGAAGATTTTAGGCTACTTCACTACGCCCCCTTCTCACTCAAGCGAACCAATCGGAGTAGGGGAGGGCGGGACTAGTTTGTGAACGAAACGCTTCTCGAAGTTCTATGTAAGCTCTAGAAAAATAAAATCCCGGACGTTTGTGAAATTCCGCCCGGATATTTTTTTAAGTCTAAAAAAGAGGACATGTCCGGGTAAAAAGAGGACGTCTGTTCACCCTAACATATCTACATTGGCTACATCCTTAGACTGTATATGTGAAGGAGAAATCGCGTGTATTCTTCCCTTCCTCCCTCCTGTACTGCTCAAACACACTTCTGCTCCTATAAAACCAAAACACAAACATTTTTATTAGAGCTTTAGGAACAGATGTAACCTCCTTGTGTGTGTTATGATGGGACGTCTCAATGCCTGAATATTGATATCTGATGAACCTGCTGTGTATATAAGTGAAAATGTAAATGTGTTTGAACCTTATGCAATTAAAGATTATATTGACTAGACCTTGATCTTTTTTGTGAGTGTTTTATCAGTTTGCCTGACCAAGAGCTTAATAAGGTTACAGGGCATCATAGAGCAGAATGTGTCTGTGTCTCATTTTATATAAGGCTATGACTGAAATGTCAACCAAAGCATTCCGGCCAAACATGAACAGCTTGTGATATTGTGACATGACTTGTTCCCATGAATATACCACAAGGATCCTGTGTAAACAGTTATATTCAGAGTGACTAGTTTCAGCACCAGTTCCTTTAAATAGCAATGAGCCACACACAACTCACCCCTAAGCAAGCATCAGTCTAACAAAGCACACAGGGTTTTTTTTTACTTCTTTGCTTGGCCCTCTCATTTCTTCAGTCTCATATTGTGTGTTTTACATGGTCTAAGCTTGTCCAACCCCGCAATTGGATGTAGGTAAATATATATATATATATTTTTTTCTTCAGCAGATAGGTGTCGCACTCACACAGCTCCAGGGACGTGGAGGTTGTGGGTTCGAGTCCCGCTCCGGGTGACTGTCTGTGAGGAGTTGGTGTGTTCTCCCCGTGTCCGCATGGGTTTACTCCGGGTGCTCCGGTTTCCTCCCATGGTCCAAATACACACGTTGGTAGGTGGATTGGCAACTCAAAAGTGTTCGTATGTATGAGTGTGTGTTGCCCTGTGAAGGACTGGCACCCCCTCCAGGGTGTATTCCTGCCTTGCACCCAATGATTCCAGGTAGGCTCTGGACCCACCACAACCCTGAATTGGATAAGGGTTGCTGATAATGAATGGTTTGTCATTTTTCACATTTTGTGGGTTGGTAGGGTCCAGGTACCCAACTTAATTTGCAAATGCATTGAAAAAGTGATTTAGTCATAATATGTCCCCTTTAAGGGTAGAGGATATTACTGTGGCAAAGTTAAGCTATGGGGACAAAGAAGAAAAAGACTGCTCAGCTAGCTGGTGTTTGTTAGAAAGAGTGCTCCATCCCGGTACAGTTCCAGAGTTTATTCCAAGGCTCCCTGAAACCTCTGTGGCAGCTCATGGTGTTTCAAACCTTAGAGAGTTAACAGCGATTTTACACATACTGTCCACTACAGTGACACATTTTACACTGAGACAAATCATCAGACTCCACTTCCTCCATGTTATAGGTGAGGGATTGTACTTTCAGGCCCTGCTGGACAAATCTGCAGGGTCATGTCAGCTGGTATCTACAAGTTCACTGCTCGTGTGTGTGTGTGTGTTTTAGTGTATATCTCAAGTTGGACAGCAATTGGATATACCAGTCTTCATGCACCACTTAGTTAAGACAGAGCCAACTGCTTTTGTTCTCTCTCTCTCTCTCTCTGTGTGTGTGTGTGTGTGTATGATGTCCCTCCCCTACTACCATACACTCACCAGAAATTAATTAAATGTTCATCATACACTCATCAGTTTTAATGGAAAGTGATTAAAATGTCATTCTAATAAGAATTTGCTTTTGGAAATACCTGGTGTGAGAGTAATTTTAGTTTGGCACAGCAAGTGGTGTCTGACCTGGGCCAGTGGTTAGAATGTAAGAGTGTAGTATGCAGTAAGCTTATATCAGTGCTTAGATTTCTTTGGCTGTGCTGTAAAGCATTCAGTGATTATTTTGTGCCAGAAAGCCTGGTACCAGGAGAGAAATTGCTAAAATAAAAATATTTAATGCAAAATTAGGTTGTGATGATACTGTGGATGGCTCATGTTATATGACGTGGTGAAATTTATAATCGTGTGTGAAGTGTTTCATTTATTTAAACTTTTGATAAGCTTGAGTGGCAGGCTGGCCACCTGAGGTCTTTTGTATAGGGTAGAGTCAGAGTCAGACACAGGACCCTCTGATCTCTCAAAGGGCCTTTCACTGGACCACTGCACCTTCCACACAGCAGCTGAGAAATATACATGTCACCTTATCCATAATCTCTCTCTCTCTCTCTCTCTCTCTCTCTCTCTCTCTCTCTCTCTCTCTCTCTCTCTCTCTCTCTCTCACTCTCTCCCCCCCCTCTCATTTAGTAAGTCTCGATTAGTTACTTTTGTGTGCACGCCCCTTAACCTTATCTAAGCAAATTAAACTAGACCCATTGTGGGTTTTGAGAGATTTTTTTTTCTGTCCTCATTGGAGCAAAGCAGGTGCTGCCCCCTGCTGACAATCTGAGGTCAACATGTCACCAGCATGTCAGAGCAGGTATGGAGCTAAATAACTGATATAAGCATGTAAGTCTGAATTTTAAATATTTTACTTATTTTAATCTTTCTTCTTCTTCTTCTTCTTCTTCTTCTTCACTGCTGACCTCTGATTGTGTCTTCCTGTACCTGGCAACAAGACATTAGCAGCAGATACTGCTTATGCCATGTTTCTGATCCATTTATTTCAAAGGTAGGTACTTCATAGTTCAAAACGTTTTTTCTGGCACATGTACTGGAAATCATGTACCTCAAATCATGTACCTCAAATCATTTCCGAATCATTTTTGAAGTGTGTAATGGGGTTAGGGTGTAATGTAGCCATGAAGGCCAGCTGCTTCCATTGGTCTGTGGTTGAGCTCTGATGGTTACATGCCTATTGTATGTGCTTTCAGCATTGGACTTTGAACTGCATGGGCACACTGACCCATTTTTGGCATATTCAGCATGAACGTTTTCAGCTGTTTGTGCTACAGTAACTTTTCTGGGGATTGGACCAGAAGGGCTAGCCTTCAATTACCATGCTTATCAGTGAGTCTTTGGTGACCGTGACCTTGTTGTCAGTTCATTGGTTTTCCTTATTTGAAAAACTGTTTGGAGACTCAAAATATCTTGTGGCCTCAATATATTACTTTGTGTCCTCAAAATACTATATAATGGCCTCAATATATTACTTTGTGGCCTCAAAATACTATATAATGGCCACGACTTGCTAAATCATGTCACCTTAGGGGCTCCGTAATAAATGGGTAAATAGTAAATATTTTTTATAATACCTATATTTTCAGTTCAACATCAGGAAAGTGTGTTAGATTGTGAGGAAAAACAGGCTCCTGCTGTGGTAAGGAGGTACGAACAATGCTTTTAATTTATAAATTATAAAAATTTCCCAATGGAAAAGTACATATCTGTACCCTTTCTGGACATATCTGGGAAAAGTAAAAGAATTATTCATAGTTACAATTAAGTTCTCTGAGTAAATGTATGGAAAAAATACCACAGTTGTGAGGTACATATTTTGTGTTTGATGTGTTTAGTGGTGTGCATGTATGAACAAAAGACCAAATAAAGAGTAAAAGTTTTTTATTTCATATTGTTGAGCATTCATTAACAAACATGGCCATACATGCTATAAATAATTTCCACACAAGATAAAGGGGTAAAGTGAAGCGCGTGTGTCTGAAAGGATCTTATTCCTCTTCAAACCAGTCAGACAAGATACTCAATGCAAATAGATTTATAGTCCAAAGCAGATGTTTTGTGTGTGTGTGTGTGTCTGTGTGTCGTTAACATGGTGGCCTTCTCAATATTTACAATAGGCCTTTGGGTAAAGAAAGGAATCTGATCTGTATACCTACATACACACACCCAGGACCACTGTCCTATTGCTCCATTTGTCCATACCTTAGTATTCATACCCTAGTCTTTCTTCAGAACTCTCTGAGTGGTCTCCCACAGGGTCCATCATGCTGCTTATAATGACAGTTCAGCAAAATTGTGCATTTTTTGCCTTATCCCAAAGTTAAATGTCTCTAATCTGAAGCACAAGGCTAAAGTAGCTCAGTAATGGAAGCATATTACCAGTAATTACCACTGCGAAACCACAATGTCTAAACCGTCACTCACTCAACTCAAAATCTTTGGAGTTTAATATCATCAGACAGATTTGCTTATGTAGTGTCTGATATACATATATACGCAAAATATGTTGTATAGATAAAAAGAATATTAGCAGCCATTCTGAAGCTTGAACTTTGTCTTGTGAAATTCATCAAAGTATCACCTTAACTGGCTAGTGTCCACACAGAGGTCAGCCACTGCATCTACAGCATGGTCCAGCCTCACCAGAACTCACCTTATAGTGAAACACTGAAGTACATTTCAGTCAAGGGACACAGAGACCATATTTTGTGTGTGTGTGTGTGGTGCCAAATCAGAGACCACACTTCATAATTTCCCGCCAAAGCAGCAATTATATACAAGTTATTCATTTTTAAAAAAGATTAGAAAATATACAATTTAATAAGAAAACTGCTTCAATAACTAAATCTGATTTGAAATATGTAAATTAGTGCTTATTATGTTCACACATTGCCTTTATTTTATCTTCGAATATTAAGGTATCAGTTTTTCCTGAAATTTCCTGCCATTTTTTTATACTGCTCTAAAATTTAGTCTCAAGAATTTAAATGTATTTTCTGCTTCTTGTGATCCAAGTAATCCCAAACAATAGACAATACTGTGTTCTGGGCTCTAGGATTGTCCGTCCATTTTTACATATCTCTTTCAACAATTTTTTCCGATAGTGGAAATTTATATAATTTTAAGTGCTTTCTTTAAAGTTTCTCTTCGATTATGAAACTGCATTAGCTAAGTTTTATAAATGGCTGTTTTGACTGGAAATGAAATAAATGTAGGGTGATCTTTGACTTTTGCACAGCATATGTGTGTGTTACAGCAGAAGAGCTGTGATCAGGTCGTCAAGTGGTGCAGTCTCCGAAGGCTCCAGCAGTCTGAATGTGTGAGTGAAGGTGATGAAGTGTGTGAAGAGTGTGTTGAGTTGTGGGTGTATCTCCATGGCAATTGCGTCTCTGTAGTGAGCTCTGTACAAGTGTGCGAGGGTCCGGAAGAGCAGCAGAAACACCTTCTGAACCAGGAACATGAATCCTGGTGGGAACTGTGCACCTATGAACACAAACACACAAATAATGACTTAAAACGTAAGCTTGCAGTAATTATATAAATTACGTTAAATAAAATTATGATGAAATACATTTTAAGTGATTTCACACCATTAAAATGCAAATACTGCTGTATTCTGTGTGTGTGTGTGTGTGTGTGTGTGTGTGTGTGTGGTGTTGTTGTTGTTGTTTTACCTGCCCTGGTGGGAAACACATTCTCGTCTGTGAGGAGTTCCTGAATGTATGACAAGGCATAGTCAGTGTAGAGAGGAGCTGAACACTTAAGTCTCCTGCCCTGCTCATCTGTCCACTCATACACCCTGCAAAAAAACACAGTCTAAATAAATCTGCACAATATATTAACCTTAGAACTGCCTTCATATCTAATTTCAGCTCCTTATGTGAAGGACAGACTCCTGTTCCTGTTCTTATGATGTAACAAACAAATAAAATCCTGAAAAATTTAGATACTTGGTTTTCAGTGTACAATGATGATATATTCACACACACACACACGTTGATCAGCTGTAACATTAGGACTTCGTTTCTATATTCACTGTCCATTACCTCAGCTCCACTGGACATACAGATATACTTCATTGTTTTATAGTTACAAACTATTGTCCATCTGTTTCATTGCATATTTTATTCGCCACTTTCACCTGTTGTTCAATGATCAGCAGCCCCACAGGGCCATCACAGAGCAGGCACAAATTGGCTGTTTGATCATTATAACCACTGTAGTGACACACACACACACACACACACACACACACACACACACACACACACACACACACACACACACACACGTGTGTGTGTCCAAACACAATGCAAAAGGATAAAACTAGAAAATCCAGCAGAGACAGACTGTCCCCATCGCCCTATCATTAACTTTTATTGCATTTGGAGAGATGTCCTTTTTCTTACAGTAGTTAAATGTGTATAATATACAAGGGATATATAAGGGCCCCCACTGATGTATCAAACAGTTTGAATGTGTCTGTGATTGTTGAGATTCCTCACTTGTTTCCTGGGCCACTGGCTGTTGGGCAGGTTGTTAAGGTGCAGAATTCAGAGAGAGCGCTGGAGATAAGTGTGATATTCTGGAAGAAAGAAATGGCTGAAAAAAAGCAGGAGAGAAATTTTAATTCTCATGTAAATTAATTCTTATTCATTTATTTACTTAGTTATTTTGAAAATTGTGTGAATTCATTTCTGATAATGTGAACTACATAGTAAGAACAGAATTATCTGAAACCAAAATATAGATATTGACCAAGTACAGCACTGAATTGAAGTATTAAGACCATTCACAGGTGACATGAATAAAATGGATCAACTTCTAACAACGACCCATGTTAAGGACTGTGGTGTACTCTATTAGATGTTAAGCAAGTATGGTTCTTGTAGTGACTGTAGTAAACTGTATAAATAGATTCTACTCTTCTAGGAGGCCTTTATATTAGACATTGGGACATTTGTTTGAGGATTTGATGCCTCTCCAACAAGATTTATAAATTCAGTTTCTGATGTTTGAGAGTTTAGGATTTATTTTGAGTCACAAAAGCCACTCTAGCTTACCAATACCAAATGTATTGGGTGGAGCTCCTTCCCTCTAGAGAACTAAGTGCCAATGTTCCCCAGCCCAAAGCTGGGGGTTATACGTCTATCTACTCAGTGCTTGACACACAGTAGGGTGAGCTTAAGCTTATGTGCTGATGCTGGTCTTTGCATTTTATGTTTCTAGACATTACCGAACTTGTACATGTAACACTGAGTGTGTGTGAGCTCACTGTTAAATGCTATCCACTCCTGCTGCTCAAGGCTGTGTGGTAGAGCAGAGAGTGTGAATAGGTCAATGTCAGCAATGCGGTCTCTCAGGAAGTGTTCTTGCAGGTATGGCTTCTCCTCCAGTGATGGAGCATTCTGTATATTATTGTTCTTCCTGTTTAACACATGCATGCACACACACACACACAAATGTAATCTCTCATTCTGATGCAGATGCTTTGGAAAGTGTGGATTCACGCCTTCTCTCTGATACAAATTAACACAGAAACTGGTACAAACTGGCAGTCATCTCAACTGGACAAGACATTGGCACACTGTTAGATACCAGTGTGTATCTGTGTTAGTCTGAAAAATATGTATGTAGCATGTAAAGATCGCATGGAACTGGTGGCACTGAGCATGCATTAACGGTGCCAGTGGGGTTAGGTACAGCCTTAGTCATCATTATGGATTTACGGTTGCTGATGCTTAAGGGTAAGGTAGGACTGTAAAGCTGGCTTGAAGGGGGGTGGGTCTGGGACTACAGACTTCACCGTTGAACCTTCTGGAGGTGTCGTGGGCTTAATTCAACGAAACACAGGAGGGGAGGTTCCTACCTGATGACCCCTGTAAAGAGATAATGATGCAGTGGGTGGTTTGGGTACTCATGGGCTGGGCTCAATGAGTAACCGTAGTTGTTAAGGATACGTTGTTGCTGATCGAATCATAAACGGTTACAGTAACCTTAGGGTGTATCTGTAGGATTGAAGCAATAGAAACTGTAGCTGCTGGTAGGATGAGAATTGGATGTGAGGCTTCTAATGGATTGGCATAGGATATTTTACATCTTATTTTGTGTATAATTATAATAATAAGAGTGAAGCTCTGAATGTCAGTGGATATTAACGTGCGATCAGAGCCAGCTGGACACCTTAATAATTTTTAATTTATTTATTATATTTTAATTTACATTATTTTATTATTTATATTAGTAAAAGGCCTGTGGCCTACATTTTTCTGCTAGTTTTTATTCCTTTTATTATGCTTCCTGCCTTTCCATACAAACATTCTTTCATTATCTGTAACCGCTTTTCTGGGTCCAGAGACTACCCGGAATCATGGGGCGCAAGGCATGAACACACCCTGGAGGGAGCGCCAATCCTTCACAGGGCTATTAATTGCCATAATTTATTTTAATCACACATGTTTTTCTTGTATGTTTTTAATACTCAAAATGAAATATGCTGACATTTGACGGTTCCTTTAAGACCATTTCCACAGTAAAAAACTAACTAAAAAAATAAAAAAACATTACAATTCTGTCAAATGCCCTGTAGCACCTACAGCAACATGCTCTGTGTTACCCAAGAAGAGGTCTCGGAGGACGAGTCTGATGGGTAGTTGTACTTGAACACTGGAATGCTTTACCTACTTTACTTTTTTTTTCATCTAAAATGTGCCTCACCTTACTCTGAGCTCACAAACATTACTTAAACATTCTCATAACTGGACGTAATCATACATTCATTGTCTGTAGCCTCTTATCCAAAAAGTGGGATAATTGGACAATACAACAGTTTGAAAATTGTACATCAAAAGTTATAAAATACACTTTTTAATATAAATATTTACATCAATGATTGTAATACATTATTATGGATAACAAATGCTATATATTTCTTTGCAGAATCTTATTGGCATTGAACTCTAGAAATAAATGAAACTCACAGAAATAGAAAAGCTGTCTAATCCAATGTAATGCTATTGTTGTATCTGTATTTATATATTACAGACATTTATTATATGAATGTTACAGCATTATGTAGACATCAGTAAGAATCAGAGACCATATAAACACCAAGGCTGTTATACTGACCTACACTTTAATAATACTACACAGGCGCATTCAGCATCAAGAGTCTCTAACCTCTCCTGTGTTCAGTAAGGAGTTGTTAGCCACTACTCTATACCACCCACACCATGTATACACACATAAGGTAGACTCGTTTAAGCTGTGTACACAGGGAGTTGCTCCTGGATGCAGTGTGTAAATGTCTAGTCCTGAAGTTTATCCTGGAAAGAGAGCAGCTCTCCAAAGCAAACAAGGCTTATTTCCCTGCATGCAAAGCAGCAGCGTCACACATGCATGTTTTACGCGCAGAGTCCTGATAAAACAGGTGCTGACCTCCATGTCAAACGTTGAAATGGCCGATCATTCACGAGAAACATCTTTGTGCGTAAGTGTTAGACTGTATGGCCTTGTTCTGACTGAAAAAACAAACACGTCATGATGTTGATCTATTTTGCGTTTGTGAAAGAGAGGGAGTACAGAGACATGGGTATTCATCCAGAATACTTTTACCTTGATCTCTTACTTGAAAAAACAATTATAATACTTCACACACCTCTTTGCCTTTTGTATGAGTATGACTTAACTGAGCTGTATACTTCGGTAATGCTTTTGAGGGCATTTTGGTTTCAGTTTTACAGTCAATTAAGAGCATTTCTGTTGATCCAGTCATTGTGAAATATTCACACAAAGAAGACAGTTATAATGTAAAATTCTGAGGTATATTTTGCATAATGTTTGGGATGGTGCACACATTTCTAGTGCTTTAGAGATTATTATAACCCAATGAATGGGACTTTTATGTGCTGCCCAGTATGGGGTGAGGTTTAGAATGGTTTCATTCCTGGAACAGCTCCTCGTGGTTATAACAGCAGAATCAGATACCTAGTAATAACAAAATAATAAGCCTTATAAATAAATAAATCATACATTACTAAATTTAGTATTTAGTCAAAGTGTGTGTGAGAGAGAGAGACACACACAAACATTAACCAAAGTATATTGTAATTGTCTTAGTTTTACAACAGGGCAGATGAGAGAAAACTTGATCACATTTCCTATGAACTATGCCTTAAGTCCACTAAAGAATCTTGGTCTGTTTCTAAAAGCTTTTTAGCGTATCATTAGAACATGTGACTTTTGTGAAAGCAAGCCCTGTGCGCAATGTGTTTAACTTAATGAAGTATTACGTTTTACATACATTTATTTTTTAAAGTAACACCATTAAATAGTGATAAGCTTACAGACAATATTAACTGTATTGAGTCTATACAACGTCACTAAGTTTAAGTATAAATAACCAAAAAGCATCATCTATAAATACCAGCCCAATAAAACAGGTTCCACTAGTCCTATGCCATACCAAGACTTTCACTGACACTGCATCTTGAATGGATCTATACAATGTTCATAGAACTGGAATGCAAGCATTCACCTATCAATGTGTGTATGGAGACTATCAAAGGATTCCAGACCTGTTCCAACAATATTGGTTATCACCTCATTTGAATGTATCCCAGTTCTTAACAACACAAAAAAAACTCACAGATTTCTTGATTAAACATGTATTTTTCTTGGGGAAAATCTATTTTCTATGCAATTTTTCAACGAACCATTGGTGCATTGCTCCCACTATTAAACCCAGGGAGCAGAACAAGGAAAAACAATGTTTGGATTGTGGGACTAAACATGAGGAAACGAGTTTGGGTTAAAACTGGGTGCATGACCCTCCACTTATCATCGGGTGTAGATTTTAGCTGGTGATTTTAGAGAGATTTGTTTGAGAAGAATGGCAGTAACTGACACAGCACCATGCTGAAGCAGTTTAGAGGAAATGGGTTGCTCTGATGTGGAGTGGCTGAATGCAGCACCAGCTGTTGTTTCAATTTATCTATTCAATCATATGCTAAACATTTAACTATTAGGCCAGGGCAGCCGGGCAGATATAAACAACGTTGCATTCAGATGCCTCTGGAGTTAGAGTTGTAATTAAACTTAATTCATTTTTTATTATTCATTTCTTGATTTCTCTAACTCTCTTTTGTTGACTCTGTGTAACCATATGAAAGTCATCAGCTGTAGACAACTTTAGACAATATCTGACTAGTCCTTTATTTTTAATCTGTCTTAACAAAATACAGTCCTAACTTTTCTCAATTTATATTTTTCATCTGATTTGCCGCATTATTGTCAAACTCCCCAGTTTAGTCACTGCCCCTTTCATCCCACAGAATGAATGCACAATGACAGTGTCCCCCGCAGTTGAGGGATTTTGTCCTGTCAAACTCCTGAGCACAGGGCTGAGGCAAACCCATGATTCAGACTATTTAAAAAAGCATGAAAATTACAGAAAGCAATTTTTATAGTTTCTTTTAAGTGTCCCATATCTAACCATGAGGTTAACTATTTTAGCACAGGTCACACTGCTCCAAGGCCATTCACCTTTTCATTCTTTTTTGGATCTAGAATATAAAGTAAGCTTGTGGCCCCAGATTAGTGCAACTGTTAAATTGTCTAATAATCATGAGTTTCAATTTCAGTAAAACCTCAATCCTCTATTAGGCTTCTCCTAAAGCTATCCAGTTGACTTGACAGCAATAGACGTAATATGTAAATATACAAATACATGTTTACACATAAACACATTCTTCACGGACAGTTGCTGGTTTTCTCCTGAAGGACATACAGTTTAAAACTGAAGTTTCTCTCAGAAATCTAGTTTAGCCGATTCTGGTTTCTTCACACGGGTGTATATTTGTATAAAAATACATTTTATGTATTTAAGTATTAATTTTCCTATCAAGTAAGTTCCTTACAAACTCTCATTCAACCTACGCTTAATTTCACTTTGTCTCTCACTCATTCTCTCTCTCTAAAGGTATGTTGGCCCTTATCTTTTCAATAGCCATCTGTCTGCCATGTGCATTCTTTCTGCCACATTTTGCTGCCTGTCTACTGCTGTTGCTTGCGTCTGTGTGTATGTGAGAGGTAGACAGAGAAAGGGAAAGAGACAGGGTCTCATACTCACAGTTTAAGTATGCTGAGGTCGTTGTAGTGTGCAGCAAGAGTGGTTGAGGCCTCGTCCCCGGAGCCATTGTAACTCTGACATCCCCCCATAGCCACAGAACCTCATCCATGAGAGGGCCGCTCTCTCTCTCTTTAAGACAAACTCATTCAAGCTCAAGCCCAAACTACAAAATCAGCATCTCACATATTTAACAACAAACATGCCCTAATGTTTTGAGAGAACCACACACAAGCCAATACCTCACTCACACACACTATGTTAGTCCACATCAAGTCCAGCTGCAGTGTCCAGCCTGAACAAAACGTAGTGTAAAAGCTCTGTGTCTCTCACATATACTTGTGTAGTGTCCAATGTCGCTTTTTCTGCGTGCTTTTCCTCTCCACCTCAAGCTGTGTCCTCTCTAACAAAGCAGACAGACAGGTTCCACCAGCCCTGAGAAAATATTTACACACACACACACACACTCACTCACTCACAGGGAAGCCCACCCCCAGTTAAACACATGCCTCTTCCTATTCAGACGCCCCTCCCTGCTGGAGTGAGGGTTCTCGTCCTCTAGGAGCACTGTTGTCTTCCATGTCCATCCCCTCCTCTGCCTCCTCTTTACACATAACCTATGTAAATTACTGTTTTTTAAACTTTTTGTGGTTTAGTGTTTAAGGTGTTTATTTGACTTTAAATGCTGTGCACTTTACTATTATATTTTCTATGCTTTATTCTGAAAAAGATTGTGTATTGTACCTTGACTTATATGCAAACCTGAACAACTGAACTAAATACTTTGAACCATATCTTACATAGTCTTAGTTTTGGTTTGTGATTCTCCTCATAAAGATGAAATTCCACTTGCACTACAGTAACAGACATGAATGTACTCTCACAGCGAGTAAAACCGGATCATAGCACAACACTGCCAAGAGATTAGTAAAAAGGTAAACTATAACCCTTTAATTATTTGATGAATTAAAGATTAAAATGAATTATAGTAAGAAAGATGTTTGGCTTCAGTCAGTAAAAAATGGCATACTCCTACACAGGGAGTATCATAGCAGGTCGTCGCTGGTCTTATTGAGCACAATACATATGATTATATCAACACACTGAACATGTTTGTTTTTACATATTAAGGTTGACATTTGTATAAATTGTCTTCTGAGTGTCACCATGCACCAGTGGAAGTGAGGTTAATTATTAATTAACAATATTATGTTTCATCTAACACTTTCTACAGGTGATCGAATATAGCATCTATGGACATTGCTAGAAAAGTATTTTATCTACAAATCAACAAATCTTCTCCTGGTTGAAAACATGTCTATTCAACCTGATTTAATCTTTGTTCACTTGTAGAATGCAAAACCTTTAAGGTCTTAGGATGATTTAATTGTGTCCTATTTTATCATGATCCAAATTAAACAGCTTCAAAAATCTCAGTGATGGACGTCAAGTCACACTGACACAGCTTCAAGTTCCCTGAATTATAATGACTACAAGCTAAGCACCTGTATACTTTGTAATATAACATCTGTAGGTTCTTATGTTTTTAGAAAATGAAGGCTGCCATCAGGACACAACTGTATTGTTTATTTGTTTGAGATTAGAATTTGAAGCCTAGAGTAAAGGCAGAGTACAGTATTGCATTTATACAAAACACAAACCACCAGCATTAGTTTACAATACAAAAGGCATCTGACTATATGATGAAGTCCAGACTGACACAAACACACAGATGCTGAAGGCAGTAGATATCATACAATACTGAACCATGATGATGACATATGTTTTAGTCATTTGTATACATGTTTGTCCAACTTTAAATTAGGTGTTTGTAAAGAAAGTGAATTTAGATTTTTACTAACCTGCAAAAGCACAGTAAGGGTAACTAAAATATACCAAATACCATGACAGTTACAAACAAGTTGATTACACTGGCACTGAATCCACCTAAATTAAAGCTGAACCTGAACAGATCTAAGGTTAAATATTATTAGTTTCACAGAGCATGTCTCAGTGCACCTGCACTTTTAAAGTGGAACAGCTATGAGAAATATTATTAAACTGTGTTCAGTTAAGGTATCACTAAATTACACTATGTGTTTTTGATTCACAAGTTCTGATTTATTAGTTTGACAGTTATGTTAATACTATGTGGTGTGTGCATCTATTCAATAAGAAATTATTTTATCTTTTTTAAAGTTATATGGGGTTAAATTTAGTTTGACCGCCCAATGTTACCACACTTTCAAAACAATTCATACAGGAATGTGAACCAGAAGGAATATGCTACCATGTGTGTGCTTCTACATGAAGAAGAACATAATTACAGACTGAGTGATTACTAGTGTGTGAACTTGGAAGACAGGATAAAGATAGTAAAGACTAGCGTCACAGACACTGATCCAAAGGCAGTGTTGAATTACTGTAGATGCGTACAGTACATGTAAAGAATCTTTCTCTAATGCTGTGAAAGGACAAAAAAAATGTTTAAGAACAATGCAACCCTGCTTTCCAAAAAGGAATATAAAATGAAAACAAATAAGAGGTCAAATAACTTAACCAAGAGATACATTTGTTTAAATTTGAGAATAGTTGGAGACTTTGGCAAAGTATATTAAATAGACAGAAAGAAAAATTATAAATTAATAAAAAAAAAAAGTTAGAGTTACATTCTAACACAAATGACCATACCTCTCACACATAGGTGCACGCAAACACATCCACATATGCATATTAATTACAAAATAAAGAGTTTGCAAACTCTCATCCATGTACACAGTAGCATAACACAGTGTAAAATTACTCTCATCATCATCATCACTTTCATCGTACAACTTTTGGTATCAAAAATCAAGTTTTCAAACGTGCAAAAAATCAAAACAGATTGAGCTTCTGGTACAGTGAATTTGTACACACACAAAATCAAGTATCAAGTAACTGAATGAAAAATTCAGCTTGTCTGAGTGTAAATGCAAAGAATACCACAGAATAACTAAAGCACTCAATTTGTTATTGCCTCTATTTCAAACACACCCACATATCATATTTTGCTAGTAACTCCTCATAAAAATGTACTGTATGTTAAATTACTTACACAACATTGAAAAGCAACAATCATACAGTAATTACTAACATGACATGGATAAAGCATGCCCAAACAAGGGTCTGAACATGGCTCAGTGGCAGCAAAATAATTTTCAAAATTACATATTTGAATGTTTCTACACATTTACTAACTGGATATGCTGAAAATTTTAGGTTCAATTATTTAAATTTCAGTATATATCAATATGTAAACTTAAATAACAATTGCAATATATTGACATTTCTCTGTGATACAAACAGGTAAATTTTAAACCTTATTTCGCCTTTTAATAAATATTTATCTGCATCACTATCGCCACTTCCAGATATATACATAAAAAAATATTCACTAGATTATATCTCCTAGAATTTGCTTTAACTGGGTCATGTAAACTAAAAAAAAAATCAATAATTTTTTACAACACACTGTAGCTGTTTTATCCTTTTAAATTTCCAAATTTCAACAGATTGTGAATTTTAAATTATAATCCTTATGTAAATTAATAATAATAATAAATTATTAAAGTTGCCATGTCCCAAACTGAACAAATACCACCAATATACCACTGTGTGTTGATACCTGTGGTGTATATTGTGTGAATCATAGTATGAAAAGACTAAATCTGTGGGTGCAAATGACTGAGAATGAGCTGCAAAAAATTATTCTAAGCAAGCTGATCTCAGGGAATCAAATAAAGACTATTTCAACAAATTTAACACTGAGCGCATGGATCTGGCCATGTACAAATCCTGAAAGGACCTGACATAAATATACAAACACACACTACTGTCACACAAATGTATACACAATGAAATCATGAACTGTAAAACAAAACAAAACAAACAACAGCAGAAAAACTGAGTATGTAATCTGTACTTCCTAATGCTAGCTACAGAATGCAACATTATTGCATGTAGACACACAAGTTTCAACGGAGTATACCTCGTAGTCTACCTAAAAAGATTTGTATCACTCATTCTCTCTAACACAGAAAATATGGTGAAAGGATCTGGCCCAAAGTAGTTCTTAGTATCCATCATCAGTAGTGAAAAGCCAGATGCCACTACTATAGTTCTTGTGGTCATAGGTGAGCTATAACTATTAACCAGAAAAGTAGCTAATAGGATGTAACAGCAGAGATGCAAGAAATTCATTAAGAACAACTGGACTTGAGCTGAACAGCTGCAATAAAACACATCCTTTTGCCTCATTCCCACTAGTGTTTTGAATTGGATACCACATGGCTTTGAGGAAAAAGAAGGAGGATAAGCATAGCAGCCAACCATTTATGACTGTGAATTGAGTATATCACAGCTGTGGGCCATTAGCAACATTGCTATATTGCTAACAACGTAGCAATATTGACAGCAAATTTAGAAATCTGAAATTTACATTTGCTGGCAAGGCCACATTAATTCTAGCAGCTGCTGGGCAATGGGTCAGATTTCAAAATGGCTTTTCAATAAGCTGAAGTGAAAGAAACAGTATGCTCTAAGCAATTGTGAAAATGAGGCATTAAATATTTCATTGGTGGAACAGTGGCTTTCACAAAAGAACACAAACAATAGGGTTGGTCTGAAATACTGAGTATCTGTAACACTGAATCAATACAATTAGGATTTTTGCCTAAAGAGTGGTAAAGAGAGAAGAAAGAGAGATTTGCATTAGAATAAATGCATATGTATATGCACGCATAATGAAGTTAAACTTCTGCATGATTTATCACCTTCAGTCTGCTTTCTGCTCCTTCTCGAGAGGTTTATCTGTGATGGACATCACCACAGTGTCTGCTGCCATGCCACTTGATGATTTGGCATCAGCTTCGCTAAACTCAGAAAGACATAAAATAGCTGATCAGGAATAACTCCATGATTTAATACATGTTTTATGTTACATGATTTAGTACATATTTTTTGTGTATACCTGATGAAGGGCACTTGCTCCTTTGTGGCCTCTATAGTCTCGTTGCCAGTAGTGACCCTTTCCGTCACAGTCTCACTCCTCTCCTCCTCTTCCTCACTATCAGAACCACTAGAACTGCTATCCGATGCCACCAGGGGAGCCTTCCTTGCCCCACACACACTCCACACACATGCAGCCGAGCCCTTCACTGAAACACGTGGAATACCATTAATGCTTTTAAAATAAGGAATAATTTCATTTTGGGTGACTTCTGACAGTAATCATGAAAAAAAAATACAAAAAGAGAGCACTCACTGTCTTTGTCTTGGTTTTGTGCTCCTTGATTTTCAGAGTCTACTGGAGAGCTGCTTCTGGGCCCAGAATCTGAGCTACAGAATGATAAATATAACATATGACTTTTATTTTTTATTTTTTTTTTAAAGAATATTCTTCACAGAGGTTTTCTCCACACAGTTACTCACCAGCAGAAAGGCTGAAAGTCACCAAATGTTGCCCAGCCTTTATCTTCACTGTCACTCAGTTGAGTTGTTGAGCTGCCCCACACTCCTGACCCTGTGTCTATGGCAACGCTTGCAAAATCAGCCTTAAAATTAAAGTCATCTTCAAAACTTGCTACCCAGCCTGGACCTACAAAGAGGGAGAAGGAGAAAAGTGAAAGACATCTGAAGGATAAAAGCATACACAAAACTCTTCATATTATGTAATGTGTTCATTATGCAGGTAGAGGGACATTTTTTACTGTTGTAAATTTAAAAGCAATAACAATACACTTAAATAAATAAATATTTGTTTAGACAAAAACATGTGTGTATGGGACTGACTCTGTGGAGAACATGCTTGCTTGTCCATCTCCTGACTCTGGTTGCAATCTAGAGTCTGCATAGGCTTAGGAAATCGCTCCAGGTCAGGTGATTCCAAATGCTTTCGAAGTCCAACATCTCTCTCATTCTTTATGCTTGAAGTCACCCCAAACCTGCCCATGAGAGAATTACAGAATGTTCAGCATTAGCAACTGACATTGTCAACTCATGCACATGAGTGTAAGCAATTTTGAACAAGAGAAAGGTGATTAACCTTGTTCTGGACTTCACTTGTGTTGCATAGTTGATTTCTTTGTCCTCCCAAATATCTTCCTCGTCATCAGCATCATCAAACTGACGGATTTTCTCTTTAGAGCAGGCCTCAAAGCTTCTAGGTGGGGGCTGATACAGGACAGAACAACATGAGCTTCAATCAAACAGTGTAAAAACGGTACCAGAAAATTCACAGAGAAATAGAATATAACAGGAATCAGAAAGAGAATGAAAAAGAAGGTGCAGACATAGAGAGAAGATTAAGAATGTGAGCTAAAAGATAAAAAAAAAAAAAACTCACGCCCTCATCCACCAGACTACAGTTGATGCCAGCTATTCGATTAAATGTTGCACTATAAGACAAACAGACACAGAAATTTAACCAGAAACAATTCCATACATGACAGACAAGCATGGCTACATGGATATAAATAGTAGTTTTAGATATATGTATATGTCTAAATAATGACAAAAAGAATCTAGAGTATAAATTGTTGCTTAAATTACTTGATACTGTCGTCATGCTCTCCAAATTCATCATCATTGAATCCAAACTGATCAACAAAGTTTGCTGTCATTTGCTGGATCTGGTAGTCTGAAAAAACCTTAAAATACAAAGACAAGAAAGTAAACTTTAGGAGTCATGAGAATTCCCCAGGTTTATTCTAGTATTCGAACTGGAGGTATGTGGTACAACAGCCTTGACTGTGTGCATATCTCACCAGATCCACTGCATTCTTCTTGTTGGTCTCTGCGAGAGTTTCATCCACAAAATTTTGCCAGCGTGCTTTATAGTCCTCTGGTAATTCTACCACAGACAGCAAACAAATATTGTAGCGTTATCTAAAATAAATGTTGTCATATTACAATAACTTACTATTAAAACAATGCTGAGCTTAAGACAAACCTGTATACGTTGCTTCAAGAATTTTAAAATAGCACAGAGAATACCATATAAGCTTTTATCCCAGCCATGGCCTAATGGTTAGAAAGAACCAGGTTTGGTATCAGATGGTTCCTGGTTCGATCCCTGTGACTGGCTGGAACATCCATGAAGTGCCCCTGAGCAAGGCACCTAACCCCAAAAACTCTGTGTGTGTTCACAGCCCCTAATTACTAGTGTGTGTTTGTGAGTGACTGTTCAATGCCAGAATACATGCAGCAGTCAAATTTCATTGTACGGTTGTACAATGATCATAAAGCTGCATATAATATAAAAAAACAACCCAAGGCAAACATTTTTTAGGTCATTACCACTTATGAGCTGTGTGATCAAAGCTTGTGTTGGCTCTTTTTCCGCACACTGCACAACAACATTGGCTATTCTGGTAAGATGACCCATGTACCCTCTCCTCATACCACCATCAGACCTGTAAAACAAACATATTAGTTTATACACACAGATACTAGCACAATATCACTACCACTACAGTTTTCACATTTTTACAAATCCTTTTTATAATTATTTATTACTTACTGTGATTTGTCATTCTCCACCCAGGCGTTTAGTATCCTCTGTACTAGTCTGCACTTCTGAAAGAGCTGCACATATACACACAACAACAACAACCACTATGAACATATGCATGAACAATCATGTTTTAAAAAAATATTCTTATTAATTATGGAAGCAAATATTTGCACTTTCCTTTGATAGATTACCAACCATTAATTTTTAACTGGTAAACTTAAAATGATGTCCCATCCCAATATTAATAATAAAACAAAGATTTTCAGATGTGAAATCAGACTGGCTAAACCACCTTCAAAGATATAGCAGAATATTTCATATACACACACATATTCATTCATTCAGTGTCTGTAACCCCTTATCCAGTTCGGGGTTGTGATGGGTCCGGAGCCTACCCGGAATCACTGGGCGCAAGGCAGGAACAAACCCTGGAGGGGGCACCAGTCCTTCACAGGGCGACAAACACGCTCACATTCACTCACACATATGGACACTTTCATCGCCAATCCAATACAAACATTTCTTTTGATCGTGGGAGGAAACCAGAGCACCCGGAACAGAACACACTAAACTCCTCATATGCAGTCACACAGAGCGGGACTCGAACCCCCAATGCCAGATCCATGTGTGTGACAGCGACACTACCTGTTGCGCCACCATGCTTTATACTCACATTAATTAACTTAATTCTGTAAAACTTTTCTATGTATGAATTGTGTAAATGATTGGTAAGACCATGCATGGGCATACATATGATGTAAATGGCCTAAACCTATATTAAACCAAAGTTGGCTTCATTTAAATTATTAGCACAGTTAGTGCTCAGACACAATCATTCACACATTGTTACTATAAACACAAGGTGAGGAAATAATGGGCGTACATGCTTCACTAGGTCTTGATGTGACAACATGTGGGACTTGTCTGAGTTTTGCATGTCCTCTTTGCAAAGGTGTGCAATGTCTGTGTTTTCTGGCTGCACTGGCTCTGGACTGTCCTGTGTTGTCCCATCTGGTGCTGCCTGATGAAGAATGGCAGATACACAGTGCTCTACTTGAACATGGAGAAAATTGTTCCATGTAAATTTAAAAAAAAGATCCTAGAGATACAGAGGGAGACAAATAAACGGAATTAAATATGTGAGATTAATGAATCATTAAAAAAATGATGAGTGTAGGTGTGGGTATTATTATGTGAGCAGACGACTCACCAGTATCAAGTTGATCATATCCAATTCACATAGCTCATAGTGGATTCTGGGTGCTACAGTGTTAAGCAGTGCTGCCACAATTCTGCAGGCATGCAGACGAGCATTTCCAAAGGGCTCCTTTAAAATCCCCAGAGTTGTTAGCATACTGCACCTCTGTTGATGTGAAGCAAGAGAGTTGAATCTAAATACCCATAAAAACCCAAATACACAACACTGAAAACAGAAGTATGAGGAATTCAAGAGTGGTACCTTAGGTGGGTTGAGCAGGAGGTGGCGGTAATGCTTTAGATAAGGCTGAATGCCCAGAAGGATGCTGTTGTTTACAGTGTAAGACTTTTCCAACGCCTGAGATGCTGGGTCAATAAGCTCCACTCTATTTTAAAAAAATAAATAAATACAGCTAAACTGACAATCACTATATACTTATATAGATGTAAGTAAATTGTGTACATTTGTGTTACCAACCCTGTTCTTCGTGTCTCTAATAACGTAAGTAAAATTTGTGTCCCATTAACAATGCAGATTTCACTCTTTTCTTCCTCAAACATTTTCTTTAAAAGGAATTCCACACTCTGTTGTCTAAAAAAAACACATACACAAGGAAGAATTTCACAAGGTTACAATCTTGAAATTATACCTGTTTCTTAAATATGACACCAGTAAAACACATAAAACCACACTCACAGTTCCAGTGTATTGAGCAGAGGGTCCAGCTCTGAATGATCCTGCAGCAGACTGGCCTGATCGCGGCTCATGCGAATGATATCACACAGTGTCTGAGCTGCATTTGACTGCCTCTGTAAACAAAAATGGCAATCAAGCTTAAGTGCCCTATAAGGTATGTGTGTGGGTAGGTAAATTTATAAAAAATATCTGATAGATATATTAACCTCATTGTCAATAAGGGGGTGAATCAACTCTGTCAGTCTCTGAATGAGCCTCTCCTCATCAAGCCACTGAAGGTATAATGTAACACATAATTAGTACATAAATCATTACATTGTGACATTGCTTAAACAAATATAGCATTACCCACTCACAGTTAGGACATCCTGTCTAAGGGAGGCTGGCTCCACACAGCTGATAAGCCGCAGCAACAGATCCATCATGGCTGAAGTGTCCATGTGCTTCAGCACTAAATTTATAAAGCCATCCTTTTTCCTCAAGAAACTAATTGTCTGTTAAGACAAAGACACATAAAGAAGGGAGTAATGATGAAGCAACAAGAGGTATTACATTTCCATTGAAAACTCTGGAATCACATCTTATTTTAATAATACTCACATTTAGGTACTGGTAGACTTTTTTCACATACTCTCATTTACAATCCAAATCAATTTCTGAAAGCCTAGGCTACAGCCTAATGGGGCTTAAATTCTCACATGTTATATAACTGAAAGCTGTTCCAATGTGAAGGATGGTTGTATAATGCCAAGATGTGCAGCGTATTTTCTGAGAGATCTGATTTTGAAATTAAGATCTCCGGATTGAAGCTGGTCTTGAAGAATATTTTAATGGTTTAAAGTTGGTCCAGTGCTCTCTTTGAAACAGCTCTGCTGTTTCCATATGAAAAATAATGTTTCACGAAGGAGCATATTTTTTAGCTTCACACTACAGCCACAAGTGGGGGGAGCTTTGCCCACAACACCACCATACAGCTTTGTTAAAGCATCCCAATGTAAAAAAGTCAGAAGGCTCTTTGGAGGACTGTTCTACTGAGCACCCCTCTGAGGCTGTAGTAGCCTATGCTTTAAGAAACAATCTTCATGTCTTTTATTTTTGTTCCTAATATCCTACATCATAATTGACAGCTTCCTTGAGTCCTCATAATTGTTTAAAGTGAAGATTAGTTAAACTTTATCTAAGACTATACTGATCTTACACTCTCTAAATAGTTATTGCAAACATTTCAACAGTGATAAAATATTCTAATGTAGCGTAGGTAAAATTGAGGAAAATGAAAAAAACTCAGTTATAAAATTCAGTTATAAAAGTACCTAACATATCAAAAGATATACATGTATTTAAGAAAGGGAAATGCACATTTCAAGTGTATTCGTGCACCTGTTCTGTTTTGCGGCTGATCAGGGTGCCAAATGTCTTGCTGAAGAATGAGGCAAGCAAGGGATTTAGAGGAGGGTCCTGCTCTAGGAAGCTATAAAGTGTGTTCAAGAGAGCATCATCTTCACCCACTTTATCATTAATGACAGACACATCAGATGTCAACAACTCACACGCTGTGTTGGCATATCTGAGCATCAGCAAGACAGAGAAAAACATGGAGAGAAAGATGTACAAAAGATTAATTGGTGTTTGTTATTCCAACAGAGGGTTAATACATCTGTTATGCCTCATATAGTTTCTCCTTTTGATTAAATAGAGTTTGTAGTTCTGTACCTGCATTTTAATTTCACCTGAGGTTTAAGAAATACTTTGGATAAGATGTCTATAGTACAGCGAGAATGACATCTCTTCTTACTTGTAACGCAGTTTCTCCTCCTGCTCCGTAGGGGGCTCATGTGTGATGAGGCTGATGAGCTCCAGCAAGTTGCTATCCTGTGTGAGGAAGAGTAAGAGACGCTGGTTCTGAGCCTTACACTCCTGTAGCACATCATCTTCATCAAGCAGCTCCTTCAGAGTCACATCCTCCTTCTCCAGGAGCTTCTCCAATTGAGATGCTGTGTGCAGGTCAAACTTCCAGAACATGACTACTGCCGTGAGGACTGGATAGAGAAAAGCGGGGAGAGCAGTTTCATGGCTACAAAATTGATTATTAAATATAGTGTCAGATTGTTTATGCTGTATTAAAGTGATTGAAATTAAACTGTTAAAAGCTATTATTTGACTGGCAGACCTAAAATCTTTGGACCAGCTTTTTAAAAGGATATTTAATTTACACAATTACCTTCAAGTCAGAGAGTCTGGTTCTTCAGTTAAGGTCCAAAGTCCAACACAAACATTGATCTCCTAAACAGTACAGTCAGATAAACTGACTTTCCAGTGCACGGTTTTTGGTTGTTGTTTTATTTTTTTAAGTCACATTACAATACACAGCTGTAAAAAGAGAGAGAGAGAGAGAAAAAAATGAGAGATTAGGTCTAATCAACTCTGAGAGGTCTATTAATTATATATTTTAAGCCTGGTGAATAGTTGTTTCAGATGGAATTGGAAAAAATAAATAGGGAAAACAAAAGCATTTCTAAATAAATCATACAGTACATTGATCATTCAGGGCTTATATTGATTAATTAATAAAAATGTAAATTCATTTGCCATTCATGCAGTCGTAGGTGGTTTAAGTAAGAAAATTACAAATCTACTCAACAACAAAACAATCTTCAAGACTAGAGGGGATTCTGATAAGAAAGAAAGGCCGAATCCAACAACACTTTATACTTCAGGAAAGGCAAAAAGAATGGTCATTTATTCAAACTTGATTTGTGTTAGCACTAGATTTACTGGTCCAAAACCAGGCAGCTGTATTGGGTGGACATCAACAGAAAATGCTAGATCAGATATTGGCAAATCTAGTCTGAAATAGAACACCCTCACTTTGTCAGAGGTCCTGTTTTTTAGCAGTGCATGTATAGATAGATAGATAGATAGATAGATAGATAGATAGATATGGGACACTATATTCATAACAATGTCTTTGACTAGCAACATCATTTGTATTAAAGGAAATTAATTTCATGAAGCATGACTACAGCATGGAGATCAGATGATTATCATTGTCATCTGTACTGAGTTACTCCAGTCTTTACACTACACTCCTAGACAAAACATGCTCTAATATTTTCCTTCACAATCCCACTGAGAAACAGCGGTGTGCCGCAGCACCTGACTACTGACCGAGTCTCAGGTCGAAGAACAGCGGCCTCTCTTTCGCTCTCTCTACAATGTCACACAATGTCTACAATAAGGCAAATCACAGCAGTTCCCGGTACTTCAGGTCGAGTAATCAGTTAACAACAGTAAACGTTTACCATTCAGCTCTAACTCTAATAGCTACCACCGAATGCATCAGCGAATACGTTATCCTAGCTAAAACCATTACTGAGAATCTGAAAAACAAAGCTGAGAATCCGTCCTTGTTTTCAACACAGACGACCACCTCGGCTTGCTCATTATGTTCTCCACACACACACACTTTGTGACTGATATTTACTTCTGGTACTCGCGAAATTCGCGCGTCTTCTGGAGATAAATAACAAACGTCAACTTTAGCTTCTAAACCAAGCTTGTTCTAAAACGTGAAACAGGTTACACGAAAAATAATCTTGGGTTAACTGTTCAATGTAGCTATATACCTATAAACGAGTAGAGAAACAGGTTCATAACTCAGCATATGTGCGACTGTGGACTTACCTCAGCACTCACAGTTAATCTCCCTATAGTTAGCTACTAGGGCTGGGAGTTGATCCTAAAAAGAATCGAGATTTCGGTCCCAAGCATTCGGTGAATGAGTCGACTCCAAATCAATGGACTTCTCAGCTTCAGATACATTCGGACACATTAATAGTCCAGCGGAGACAACATTGAATACAAAGTAATAATACCGGGATCAGGTATAATTGAGTAAGGACGACAATAATCAATATAATATAAGGTTATCAATATATAAACCAATCAATATAAGGTTTTGGGCCACAACTTACTATGGGGACAGGATACCTCCATAATTTATCTACATTATATTAATCTCGTGCCATTTTAACAATCCTGTTTGACATAGCTTACAAATTTGAGTCAATTCATGATGACCCTGAAAAATGTGTAGATCTTCAACTATTTTAAACTAAACTGTTGTGGAATCGACTCTTTGATTTAGAGTCGACTCCAATGTTCGTGGAGTCGAACAGAGCTATTAGCTGCAGCTCCAGGGACACGGTGTTCAAGCCTGCTGTTAAGGGCCAGGCAGACAGCGCCCTGCTGAACAACTAGCGTTACATCCCCGCCGTATTCACCTGGAAAACACCTGCAGATCAGCTCCGAGTCCTCTCATAGTGCAGCTCGCAACAGTCAAATAGTTTGTCTTCGTTTAGAATTAAAATGGCGGCCCGCGCAAACCCGTGCGCCACTTTGATTGATTGGACATTTATTGATTACATGTATTATTACTTAACATAAAAATTGAAACGTTTAATTATTTGACTTCTTTGAATTAAACAAATTTGAATTAAGTTAAAATGTTATATATTGGTTCATAATGAAATATGTTCACAGTGACAATAAAAAAATCTTCCATATTGAAAGGGAATAAAAATGCTCAAAAATTGGATTTTTAAAGAAATGCCTCTCAGTAGTATTCTCAAAGTCTTATTAAATCTTAAATATATGTATTTATTCTTTCATTATATTATCAAGCCTTTATCAGTGAGTGGCAGGTACTGCCAAATCTCTCAGGAAGGACTAAGGTGTTCAGTGGGTGAATTGGAGCTAGCCAGATACCTGGCATATTCATTCATTCATTCATTGTAAACGCTTATCCAGTTCAGGGTCGCAGTGGGTCCGGAGCCTACACAGAATCACTGAGCAGAAGGTGGGGACACACACAGAAGGGGGTGCTAGTCTTTCGCAGGGCAACACACGCTCACACTTTTTTAGTCACCAATCCACATACCAACATGTGTTTTTGGACTGTGGGAGTAAATAGGGGACCCAGAGGAAACCCATGCCAACACAGTGGAAACACTGAATAAATCAAAGTAATTAATTATTTTTACCTAAAGCCAACAGTACAAATTATATTGATGTGTCAAAATATTATGACTATACACCGTGCAAACTCAAAGGCAGTGCTGCATACACTATACTGTAAAATTAGGATCATATTCTAAATTTTTGTCTATAAACTTAAAATCATTCAAATTTACAATGTACTGCTTATCTATTAAAATAATATTTTATTATGGCATCTATTAAATACATATTAAAGGCAATAAAAATGGACAATTCTATTCATTTGTCAGGCCCTGTCACAAGGGTGTAAGGCCCTGTCAGGGTTTTGACAGGGTGTAACATGACAGGGCATGACGGTCAGATATTTTAACTGCTTTTATTCAGCTAGTTAACATGTTAGCAAAGAATATCAAAAACCTTTTTACACATGTTTTGGACTTAAAGCAATTTTATTATTTTCTGAGATATATTTGTGTGACAGGGCCTGACCCATTAGCTCATCCCTATAAAAACAAACAAACAAATAAATAAAAAATTTAAAAAAAGGCTTAAAATCATACAATTCAATGAGAAAACTCAACTTATACATTCCCACTGGTCAAATAATATCACCACCTTTAAGTAATAACCAGGCACACTCCACATATTTTACTTAGTGTTTTATGTAAATGTGACAGGAACTGACAAACCCTGGGGACACTTTTAAAATATTAGTTATTTATATAATCTATTCATAACTTCGTGTTTTGATCAATGTATGTGAATGATAACAACTTATGGTGTTGTTTTTCCATACCAAACTATTAAAGTTGTAGCTTAAATTTGGCTGGGAACAGGTGTTCAAAGTTGTTTCAAATAATAATAATTAAATTTGATTACCTTACGAATTACATACTCCTTTATAGAACAATTTATGGAATTCAATCATTTTGAAAGATGTAGTCATTGGATTATACAAGTTTCATTAAATGTGATATTATCCAGGACAGTAATGTACGTTTCTGGTAAATTGTCCCATTATATAAATATACTGTAAACATTTGTTTTAGAGCAGCTTATTTATTTTAATAACATTTAATTCCACCGCCACCACTGAGATGTTTTTACTCTGTATTTACACATATCATTTATTTGTTAATATATTAATAATTGACTCCCGCAGAAAGTTGAGAAATTCGGTGAAATTCCCCTCCAAATGTTTCAGCTGCTGCACTGAGAGGCGGCTCAAGGACACGCTTCTGTGCTGAGCTGCGGTGGAGTGACGCATTGCGTATGACGTCTCCAACCGGCTTTTCTCTCTCTCTCTCTCTCTCTCTCTCTCAATCACAAATGGCTCCCTACTCCTTTTGTATTTCTCTAGGTACACAATTAGTGTCTTCTACATTCTTATACATTTATAGAATGTTCAATATTATATGGTCAGTGTGTTTCACACAAAACAATTCTAAAACATTGTCAGTCTCATGACTAAGACAATTAAAATCATATACTAAAGTAATATAATACGACAAACAACAACAAACAACAACAAATATGACACTGTAACAATAGGAACAAAATTAATACTGATACAGTAATACACATTATGTTCCATATTCAGTCATAAGCTGTGCTAGCTGCTTGAATGTATGTATTATATGGGTGTAGAAGACAATGTTTCTCAATACAATGTAGGGAGTAAGGAGCAATTTGAGATCGAGCCTTTCCTTCACCCCCCCCCCCTCTCTCTCTCTAACACACACACAGAAAATCGTTCTTCTGCCCCAGCACTCCTTCCTCAGCTCCGGTGCCATGGCGAACGTCGCGGATACAAAACTATACGACATCCTCGGCGTGTCTCCTTCGGCCACGGAGAACGAGCTAAAGAAGGTACGGCACATCTCCTGCCCGATTAATCCGATTCGGTAACGCTACCAGGTTTTGCTTGAGGTGTTGGTGTCGGTAGCTATGGAGCTAACATAACGATCACCCGGCTTCGCTAGCGTATTTACCTGAAACGCTAACTAGCCGCTCGGTTGCTAAGGCCTTTTACATTTGGAAGATATTTCCCTGTGTTTAAAAACTCGCTGTGGTAAATCTACGCGCCCCTTTTTGTTTTGCTGAACGTATTTTTTTGTAAAAGATATCGCTTAAAATCCTCCACAGGCTCTCAGTCCTGACAAAAGATGCTGTGAGAACGGCTAACCCTGAGAGCATCTCTCAGAAAGAGGACACACTTTCTTAAAGCTGCTTTCTGCTAACAATTAGCCCATAGCAGCTAATGGCAACGCTAGCTTTGGTCATGAATTAGTACAAAAATCATTTTTACCGGTGAAACACAGTAACATGACTCATTGCTATATTTGTTTGTATTCTATTTATTTAAGCCCCCGTGTGGCGGACACCAACGTTACTAACATTGGTGTGGTTCTTTGTACAAAAATAACAACATGGATTTGTCCATGACCGGGTCTTAACCAGCATTTTTCTAACCTCTCTTTATTCTTTGGTATTCAACATTTTCCCCTGTGTTGCCAGGGAGGCGGATGTATGTAAATAGCACATCTTCTCATTGGCTGCCATCGCATGGGCCTCATTTTTAAATTCCGTCTCGACTGAAACACCCTTTATAACTTCAGCATGGACGGGCAAATCTTATGCGTTGTTGGCTAATAAGGTAGACACATAAATATGTAGGTTTTTGAGTCATCGCAGAAACAGAGAATTCAAAACAGACAATGTTTACATCCCGATTCCCATAAGAGTGTGAAGTAGGCCTAATTGTCATGTTTGGAATCTTTTAAATGTAAAATGTGGAAACGCATTTTTCCTTATTGGTCCTTTACTATTCCAACTCTTATATATAAATAGTGTGTTTATTTGTTATGTACTAGGTCAGATAATATAATTCTTGTTACAAGTCTTAATCTTTGTTTGTAAGAGATGGTTTATTAGAATGTATGACTGGTGGCATAACTAGTTAAAGTGAATGTTTATTTTTAGCTGCTCTGGTTTATTCATCTGTAAAACCTCAGAAACCTTGCTCTGTTAATTAATCCTCTGGAAATATATAAAAATTTTGATCCTACACTTCATTACTTAATACTGAATTAAATATGTCTTGATGTCATTGCTAAGTACTTGTACTTAGTGATTTACTGTTGTTGTCATAAGTCTGCCATATCTGTGCTGACATTCTGATATGAAACAAATTAATATTTTATGAAAAAATATATCACCGTGTATTAACTTGCAAAAAGCTGGTTTAAACCAATGTGACCTACCTGTGTTCCTAAGCTTTGGTTTAAAAAAAAAACGTAACAATGAGTAATGCATTAGCTAGATCACTAGGTTTGCTGCTAAAATGAGTAATTAATGTTATGATGCATTCAATTTTATTACAGGCTTATCGCAAGTTGGCAAAAGAATACCACCCTGATAAGAATCCCAATGCAGGAGACAAGGTAAGATATTATCCTGACATGTGGGACTAATTTAAGTGACATATATAACAATGCATTGTAGTTAAAAGATTTTGTGTTTGTTTAAGTTTAAGGAAATCAGTTTTGCATATGAAGTGCTAACTAATCCAGAGAAGAAGGATTTGTACGATCGCTATGGAGAGCAAGGCTTGCGTGAGGGTGGAGGTGGAGGAGCAGGAATGGAGGACATCTTCTCACACATCTTCGGTGGAGGTCTGTTTGGCTTCATGGGCGGTCAAAGCAGCAGAAGCCGAAATGGGGGCCGGCGGAGGGGAGAAGATATGGTGCATCCACTGAAGTGAGTTACTGCATGCTGTACTACAGAGTTTGTTTAGTTGACTGGAGTGTAGAAGCGTCAGGAGACAAATGAAAAAGTAAAGCAGGAATTAAATTTCTAATTAAATTATTTCTAACAGGGTGTCTTTAGAAGATCTTTACAATGGCAAAACTACCAAACTACAGCTCAGCAAGAATGTCCTGTGTAGTTCCTGCAATGGGTGAGTGATGTCATCTGTTTTTTCTGTCATAGCAGCAAACCCACTTTGTCTTCAGCTAATTAACAAGATAAAGCATGATCCCTGAGTTGGACTGGATGTGTTGGAGCGGGTGAATACTAAACTTAATAAAGAATCACTGCTTGATGGATGATGAGCTCCGTCTACCACAATAAGCCTGGTTGATTACTTGTATGTCTGTTTTATAGAAATCTTGTTTTCCCACTATGTCTGTGTCACAGTGTCTGAATCTTTTCTTTCAGTCAGGGTGGTAAGACTGGGGCAGTGCAGAAGTGTGCCACATGCAGAGGGAGGGGCATGCGGATCATGATTAGACAGCTGGCTCCTGGCATGGTCCAACAAATGCAGACAGTGTGTAGTGACTGCAATGGAGAGGGTGAGTGCCATATTTAAAAATAATCATTTATTAATGTTTCAGATATGCCTCGTGTTTTGATAAAGGACATGATGCAATAATTACATTTCGAATTAAAGTTGGGGTTATACAATTTGTGTACAGGAGAGGTGATCAGTGAGAGGGACCGCTGCAAACAGTGCGAGGGCCGCAAGGTGTGTAAGGAGATGAAGGTTTTGGAAGTTCATGTGGATAAGGGAATGAAACATGGACAGAAGATCACATTCAGTGGAGAAGCAGACCAGTCACCCAACACCGAGCCTGGTGACATTATACTGGTGCTGCAGGAAAAAGAACATGAGGTTAATTCTCCCAAAGATAATTAACTTTATTTATTTAATTATCGGTGTGAGATATCTGGTTTCCATAGCTGAACTGTCATCTAAAACTTATAATAATACATAGAACAGCCTCTTTAACTCATTCTATTTTTTCCCTCCCTGTGTTGTCTGTAGGAGTTCCGCCGTGATGGTAATGACCTGCATATATGCCAGACGATTGGCCTAGTGGAGGCACTCTGCGGGTTCCAGCTCACTCTCACACACCTAGATGGCAGACACCTCCTGATTAAATACCCTGCCGGCAAGGTCATAGAGCCAGGTGTGTAGTTGTGTACTGTGTGTGAACGGTACATGCTAGTTTTATTAAATCACTGCTTGTTTAAAACATGATAGGGCCTTAACTACTAAATAACACAAAACAGAATATTGCTCAAAGACTGTACTTTAAACATTTGTTTCCAATTGTATGAGGTACTGTGCATCAAATTCTTTTTTTTTTTTTTTTTTTTTAATGAAAATGAATGTGCTGTTTTAGGTTCTATCAGAGTTGTTCGTGGTGAAGGAATGCCCCAATACAGAAACCCGTTTGAAAAAGGTGATCTTTATATCAAGTTTGATGTGCGGTTTCCTGATAATGGCTGGATCAGCACGGAGAAACTAACGGTAACTATTCAATTGTTCTTTTGCAATAAACTTTTGATATCTCATAATAGTCAATGCTAGGGGTGAGTGGTTTAATAAGATTATAAAACCACAATATTTTATTCCTAAATACAAGTATCAGGATACAGAATTGCATTTTTCTGTGGTCTGAGTCTGAACAAACCAAAAGCATACACTGCTATCACACTGAATGATGCTTTCTACATTTCATATTCCATGCCAGAGTACATCTAGTTAAACAGGACTAAATGTTACACAAATGATCACAAATTAAACAGTAGACATGATAATTATTAAATGAAATGACTAGATACAGTAACATTTATTAAATATTAATATTGTATATGTTCGTTTGTGTAAAATTGTATATTTGCATATGGTCTAGGAGTTGGAAGATTTGTTGCCATCCCGTGAAGAGGTTCCTGTAATCTCAGCTGACTCTGAAGAAGTTGACCTTCAGGAGTTTGATATGAGTCAGGGGTCATCTGGTGGTCACAGACGCGAGGCCTATAATGACAGCTCAGATGAGGAAGGTGGTCCACATGGACCAGGGGTGCAGTGCGCCCACCAGTAATGTTCCACAAATCTTTACAGTGTTTCTCCTGGGAAAACTTTGGATTCCATTTCAGTTGGACAAGCTCTTAAACCCCCAAATCATTGATCGCACTGTATGGTGAACACAACCCATTCACATCCGCTAAAACTGGACGATAAAGTAGAACATAAAACTTGCAGCAGCATCAGTTCACTAATTTTAAATTGATTACAAAAAAAAGTACTAGAGGAAAAGAGGCGAGGGTCTTTTTATTTCATTTTGAGTTGCATTGTCATTGTAGACTTACATACTGTATACATTCTCACTTGAATATTTAAACTTGAACTTGGGGGAGAACTGACTTTGTGTATAGGATTTAAGTTATGATTGCCATACACGCACAGACATGTGTACACACATACGCACACACACACATTTGTGATGAAGAGACTGCATTGTGTCTGAATGAGTATGACGTTACAGCTGTGGAAGTGTCTTGAAGTTCAATAAAACATTCAACTGTGTCTAAACATGCCTGTCTATTATTCTTCTGCACTGCATCATTTCCTGTCCAAATTGTGATATTTCTATGTGCTACTTTATATTAACAATTTGGCTGCAGGTCTGAAACAATCCATTTTGTCTGATGATTCATAATAATGCATCTATTTAATATACAGGGTTGTGTACTGCAAAAGCCAATGGCAAGAATCACTGCAGCCACTATTGCAAACGACAGCGAATGTTAGTGCATAAAGGGTGAATTTTGCTCATAAACATAAAATGCTACAATGACTATAAATGTTTATAAGAATGACCTTGTATGTGTCTTGTCTGCATGTGTTAGAGACCATCTTCTGTATTAGTCATGTGTTGAGCTGTGGGGGCAAGCAGTTCCTTAAATCCAGCAGTATTCCTGCAGGCATAAACATAAATTAAATAGACTGATAAAGATCCCACCTACAGGTACTACAGGTCCCAATGTGCATTTGCCAGCTAACAAGTATGATGTCATAAATACAATAAAATTGAACAAGAATAATTTATTTAAAAATATATTGAATAAAACAGTGTGTTGCATGGTAACTTCATATAGGTTTGTTTATATGTAAACTCTTGAAATAAAAATCACAATGCATTCTTACATTGTATTTATTCTAATGATATTTATTTTTAAATATACAGTCTGTGATGCTCATACAAATAGATGTAGTCTATCTCTATTTTTGACATTTTTAAAATTTAACTGCAAATAAGATTTCTCCAAAATTTGCTCCATCACTCCAGAGCTTTTTCCCTGGATACTATACAAACTGCATACGTACAAATGAATAACTGCCCACAATGGGGGCATCTTAAAAAGCATGACTTCACAAATGAATAGGGATGTCTACAAACATTTTACCATGTGAGTGTTTCTCAGAATACTCTTGTACACTCATGTATGTGAATGTCTGATGGATGAAGTGCTGTGGATTACCGTTCTCTCCTTGACTGCAGGATATAAGAACGCTCTCGCCGCAGCTGCTGCAGCTTCTCTCTGACCAAGATCTTCTGGTGCTCTTCGTCCTCCTAGTGTTAGTGTTGTACAATGTTGTATTTGAGTGCTGAATTATGACTCAGTTGTGTTTTTATATGCATGTGTGAGTGTGTGTACCTGCTGTAGGGAGGTGGTTAAATGTCTGAATGCATCCTCTTGTGTCAGGCCCAGCAAATCCTCATCTGATTTCCTGTTCTGGACGATGGCCAGTCTCTCTTGAACCTATGTCCAGCCAAGAGGGAGGAAAGAACATGTTTTTTTTTAATACTTCTATGCCCCTAATATTTTAATTTTTCAAAACCTTATGTTCAGTCATTTTTAACAAGCAGGAGCAAACTTACTGTAAAAATTAAGTTTAAGCTGTTTAACAGTAAGAGTACAATATATTTTCTCACTCTGAGTAGTTGTCTGTCTCTGTCTCTCTGCCACCGCCTCTCTGCTCTTCTCTGGATGTGGACAAGGCTGCGCATGGTGGCCTCACGCTGCAGCTGCTGCTCTTCACACACATCCACACACACTTCTTCACACGCATCCTCGCTCTCACGTTCCTGCGTTTCACTAAAAGCCTCTGTTTCTGCTTTTTCAGGTGTGTGTGTTTGAGGAGTGCAGTGTGTGTTCTCCGGGTTCCATTCTGAAGCTGAGTAGTGTGTGTTGTGTCCATCTACTCCACTGCCCTCACACTCAGCATCCTAATTAAAGGAAAAGAAGATAAAAAATCAGTGTTATACACAGTTTCTAATGCAGTTAAAACACAACAGTTCAGCTGGTCATATCAGTTTCTACACAGAGCACAAAAATATTCTGTTCAGTTAATAATTCTGAACTTGTTCTAGGTTTCTCTTATTCACTCATTCATTCAATCATTCATCTGTACCATCTGTAACCACTCATCCAGTCCAGGGTCACTGTGGGTCCGGAGCCTACATGGAATCACTGGACACAATTATTTATGTAAATACATCTGCAGCCTAACTGGTTGTTCATTTTAACATACTGACGATATGGATTTTTGAACAATTGTTGGTGATGGACTGTGTAAGTGAATGGAGTAAAAGAAAGAGAGGTTCTAACCGTGCTGGAAGCAGGGTCCTGTGGAGTCTGGAAGAATGCATGTTCCTTTGTAGTCAGTGAGTGTCCAGGATGTTCACTGTGCTTTTGTTCCTGGGACTGTAATTGAGCAAAGTCTCTGTCCTCAGGGTTTATGTGGCTCTGCTCTTCATTATGGCTTATTAAACATTCTGCATGGACCTGTTGTGTGCTGATTTGAGTTGGGGAATTTCTAGATATCTCCGATGCATCTTTTTCTGCTAGAGATGCGCTCATTTCCTGTAATTAAGAAAGTACTTGGTCTAATTACAGCAGATAACAATGTATAGGTTCATATCTAATTACAATATACAATATATTTTAGTATGGGCAGGCAATATAGCAATATATTACTGTTATCATAATTATCTTAACTCATATATTGTGGATACTGCGCATAATTATATCACTCTGAAGAACTGTGTATATATAATAAAAACAGACATATACCAATTATTTCAAGACTGTAAACAACATCATCCAGTGTACAGTAAACTACACAATAAACTAACTTTGGTTTGGTTGGAAAACCTTCTGGAATTCTCAACATGAAAAGTCTATCATCAGTATGATGTTGTGCTAAAATGCTTTTCCCTTTTTAAACATTTTACAAAATACCTTAATGTTTATTGATAATTAAAATGTTAAAGTGCGGAAATGTCAAGTGATGCTATTATTTATTACCATATTTGTGCATGTGTGTGTGTGTGTGTGTGTGTGGTTGTTTGTGTACATACCTGGTCTTTGGTCATAGAATCAGTTGGTATGCTCCAGGCCAAAGTAATCAGTGAGCCCTGTTTCTCCAGAAACATATCAGCCTCCCTTGTTTCTGCTCCTTCACTCACCTCCTCCTTATCCACTTCAGTGCTCTCCTCTGCTTCTTTTCTCTCCTCCACCATTCTTAACTTATTCTGTTCTCCTGCTTCTTCCCTCTCCTCATCTATCCTTAACCCTCTCCTCTCTTCTGCCCCCTCCCTCCTCTCCTCTATTCTTATCTCTGTCCACTCTCTTGCGTTCTCTCTAGTTTCATTTTCATTTGCCTCTGTCCTCCTGTCTGCTCCATCTCTCCTTTCCTTTTCTCTTCCCTCTTCCTCTGTGCTCTCTTCATCTTTCTGTTGTTTGGGACCCAGGATCTCTAAATATGGAGCATCCTCAGGGACAAGGACCACGCCACATCCTACAAACACAATAACATACAGAAAAAAATCTAATGCAATAACCTCTGAATAAATTCATTCCCGTAAACTTATTCATAAATAAACTTAGTCATAAATAAAAAAGACGCTGTGAAAATAATGAATTATGTTGTGGTCAGTAGAATAGATATAAATTAAATTTTTTCATAAATTCAGCAAAGAAAGAGTACCTGTACATAAATGTGTATAAAGTGTAGAATATATACATTTATTGTCACATACAAAATCAACAATGATATGATTATTTAAGCAGAGGCACCTTTTTGTTTGTTTTGTTTATTTATTTATTTATTTATTGCCAAGTTTTGCCAAGAAATGTATATGTCATAATGCGGAAACTACTATGAAATTAACATGCTGAGTTTTAGAGATGAATTAATAGGTTTGTGCAATGTTGGGTGTTTACCACTACAGAGTGCTGGTGCCTCACTCTCTGATGGAGATGGATCCCGTTGTCTCTGCTCAGTCCTCTCACCATCCTACCAGGAAACACACACACACACACACAGATTATTAATTCATTCATTCATTATCTGTAAGCGCTTATCAGGTTCACAGTCGCGGTGGGTCCAGAGACTACCTGGAATCATTGGGTGCAAGGCGGGAATACACCCTGGACGGGGCGCCAGTCCTTCACAGGGCAACACACACACTCACACATTCACTCACACCTACGGACACTTTTGAGTCGCCAATCCACCTACCGACGTGTGGTTTTGGACTGTGGGAGGAAACTGGGGCACCCGGAAGAAACCCACACAGACACGGGGAGAGCACACCTAACTCCTCAGAGACAGTCACCCGGAGCGGGAATCGAACCCACACCCTCCAGGCCCCTGGAGCTGTGTGACTGTGACACCTACCTGCTGCACCACCATGCCGCCCACACACAGATTACATAGATAAAATTGAAATGTATTTGACCATTGGAAAAGGTTTTTCCTTCTACTGTAAAATTACTGTTTTGGGACATATATGTTTTTAAATGGACATAAATTATATGAATTGTTGTGTATAAATAAAATGGCCCATATTTTTAAAACATTACAGAGAAGGTCTGCTGGTCTAGGATTAGATTCCATACTTTTGTAATATGACTCTACTAACAGGGACAGCTTTAATGTTAAAATTCTCTAATCTTATTTCTTGCTATAATATTACATCCTATTAATCAGTACCTAAATGGAAATCATTGCAAACTGGCTATTGTGTTATAGAACACTGTAAATAAGGCTTTGAAGCTGCTGGCAAAGTCTGGTCATTTAAAAATGAAAAAGTAATATTTGATTTTGAGTGTAAATGGCTCTACTCTTTGGATGTGTCTCACCGTTAAAGCGACGGTATTTGTCTGCATGACTCTGGAGGCTGGTGTCTGGAGCAGTTCATACAGGTTGTGCAGTTTTGGGGAATGAAGCTCATTCACGTATTTATGCAGCATGGGTTTAACACCACTGGATTCCGTGAATGGAAGAGAGTACAGTAAGGTCCAGGCCTCTTCATCATGAGCCAATGTAAGCTGAGTTAGGAGCTGAATGGCGCAGTCAGACCAGGAGACTTCATGTAGAGATGCTTTCATCTTTCTCAGATTCATCACACAACTCTGTCTCAGAGAAGCAGCATCTGAAACACAACACTTTCTGTATAACAAAATATATGTGTATTAAACATCAGGGTCCTATCCACTACTGTAATTAATTCTCTGCATAATGAAGAATTCCTTGTCAATCCATTTAATTAAGCAGAAATCCCTTAACATAACAATCTCACACTTCCTCTCAGAGCAGCAGTTCTGATGATGTGTGTGTGGGTTGTATTGCTGACTCACTGGACGCATTGTGTGGCAGCGTGTGACTCGATTCCTGCAGCTCGTTTAGAGAGAGTGTGTGCAGAATTTCCAGCAAACTCCTTCTCTCCTGCTCCTGACACAGCACCAAACACTGCAGCACAGCTTGCTGGGTAATGAAAAGCATGAGAATCAATAACACTATGAATATAAGTGTTTAGTTGTTACTTGCCTATGTGTATGTGTTTATCACGCAGATTGTCTACAAACCTGTTGTGTACATCCTGCTACTCTCCAGTCCTGTGTGAATCTCTTGGTGGGATCTGGCTTTTCCTGAAGCCAAAACTTAAGTAGTTCTTGATTCATTGACCCTCTGACATATGGCCTAGAGAAGAGAAGACAAAAATGGGGATACCGTTGAGGCAATTTGTATGCACTTTGCGGCATAATGGAATAACAAACACTTAATATATATTAAACTCATTATTTTTCATATCAGTCATTTATAACTAGGATAAAGTGGAAAATGGGGATTTGGTGATGTGAGATTAATAGAGCTAGGTGCTAAAAACAAAACAAACAAACAAACAACTAACCAACCAAACAAACAAAACCTGCTGTAATAATCCGAAATTCTGTTTGCACTCCTATTGGATTTTTAGGAAGCACTGGTGCTCATAAGCTTTTGAATCTTTTTGTGTTATTTAGCTTAAATACTGACATTTAAACCACATAAAACATGTTTAACATATTGTATTCATTCATTCAGATTTTTGACAGAAAATATCTTACAGAAATACATTGGTCAAGCTACTCCAAAATTTCAGTCAGTGCCAGTGATTTCAGCGTTCCAGACGTCCTTGAGTGAGTTATAAATAGAATAAGCCCTTTCATTGTAATTCAAAATAAAGTTAGTTGATTCTGTTGTCAATTTGGTTCAGAGGATACACAAGGATTTCTTATACCTTATGTAAGTATGTGTTCATAAATTTGTGTTTAACTCACTCACCACTTGTCCCAGAATTGCCTGGAAGCCAACAATGCTGTATGAGAGTGAGTTTCTCTCTCTGCCCTCCTGACTGCAACACACACACTCAGATATATGTCCCTCAGGACCACTCTATCTGCTCTGCAGTTGTAGAAAACACCACAAAGACACATAAAGAAATGAATACATCCTATAAATTACAGGTGTCCAAAATGTATTAATTCCTGACTTTCAATATTACATAAATTCAAAATCATTCCATGGTACATACTGTATAAGTAAGAGTAGAAAATGTACAAGAAATTTGTAGTTCAAGGTTTTGTATAAATTAACACATCAACCAAAAATGTAAATTTAATTCATTCATTGTCTGTAACCGCTTATCCAGTTCAGGGTTGCAGTGGGTCTGGAGCCTACCCGGAATCACTGGACGCAAGGAGGAAACACACCCTGGAGGGGGCGTGGGACACTCTTCTACCTATCAACATGTGTTTTTTGGAATACGTGAGGAAACTGGAGCACCCAGAGGAAACCCACAAGGACACAGGGAAAACACACCAAACACCCCTCACACTGTCACACAGAGCAGGACTCGAACCCATAACCCCAGGACCCTGGAGCTGTGTGACAGCAACACTACCTGTTGCGCCATCTGTGCTGCCTTGAATTTTAATTTAATCTCATGAATTACATTAAAATTACTAATAGTAAGCTTTTTAGTAAATTTAATCATTTCACATATTTAAAAGAATTACATATGAAAATAACTGGTGAGTGACCTGTTGATGAGCACTGTGAGAGAATCTCTTTCCTGCTGGTAGTGAGACTCCAACTCTGAAAGGAAGACTGCAGCTGACCAGGCTTGTTCCTTTGGTTTAGAGGACCATGCCTCATCCCTTGGTTTAAAACCCTCACCACAGGCCCGTAAGAAAACTGGACCACCGCTCCTGTAAGTTAAAATTACTGTTAAGTGCAAGCACATGTTCTATCTTTATCTTCATTCATTAAGTAGTAATGTAAGGACTTGATATGCAGATTACGTCATGATCCTGGATTAACTCAACTCACAAAGGGTGAGAGAGGATCTGAAATTCCCTCTTTCGCTAACCTCACACAGATTCCATAGTCACCAGTTTGGGAAGATATAAACAGGGAGCTGGAGATCCCCTCTGGCCTCGGACCTTAGTTTATGGCCCTCGTAAACTAAAACCCCCACAAACTCTGCTATCATTCCACATTCTTCAAAACACCAGCTCTTGAAAAATGGTCCAGGATAATTCCATAATTCATCTAAAGGAGTTGCCCCATCATCCTTAATGTCAGGCCCAATCTCTGGGGAGATCAGCAGATGGCCCTGTTAAGGGAATCAGGAACTATCTACTCGGAAGGCACCTCAACAACACAGTGGACACGTCAGCCTAGACCTCCCGGTGACATCCAGCCTGCAACAAAACCACGGGCGCCACTGTTTGTGTCTCACCACGAGTCCTGGTCTGGATCATCTTTTTCAACTAAAGCAGATACAGCGGTGTCTTTCGGCTGAGTGAGACCGTTTACTTCAAATAGTAAGCCTCCAACCTATTTTCAGATTTGATGCCTATCTGTCCCTTTGATAAGAAGTTACACTTCGGTTATTAATTAACCTAGTTTAGAATAAGATTATATTTAGTCAAACATACCCTATAGCGCTTTCATATTATTGTTATTAAGACTCATAAGAGGGGTTTCACGTGTTAACCTAGTCTATGAGGTTTTGATAATTGTACTATGGTGATGAGTGATCAATGTTGATTTAAATAAATTATTTTTGAGAAACCACTACTGTGTAACTCTGCCTTGCTGATGCACAAGAGACTGCTGAACATTTTAATTATAGGTTATCATTAATGGCCAGTCTGATTATTGGCTTCATATTTCTGGTTGTTGGCCCAAAATTACCCTAGCAGTGATACAGCTGTGTGTACAAACCTTAGTAAACTAATACACTGCAGTCAAAAGTATACTGAAAATGATCCTCCAACCAAATAATATCAATTCATGACAAATGAGGTGTACGAATACATGGCACAATTTTAACCACATGAAACAGAATGAGAGTTTAAGCATAATTTGTTTCTACTACAGATATCGAAAAATTTGCTCAAAAACTTAAATGCTGTCGTATGCTGTACTTTACCTGTAACAGCGGAGTGCACCAGGCAGTTCACATAAACGAATCAAGTCCATTTGTTTGAAAGCTTGCTCGGCTGCGTCTCCCAGATTCCAAACACAGTCCACCTGTTCCTGTGATGTCAGTGACTCCCACCACACAACACCTGAAGTTACATCAAACAGAAACACACATAAGCAGGACTTGCACTACACTGCAATTGCATGATGTTTGTTATAGCACTGTATATAGACTAGTTATTGTCAAAATCTCTAAAATGCTATGATTGGGTTAAAAGAAAATACATAATATAAAAACATAAAAAAGAAAAGTGAAATTAATAGAAAAATACACCCCTTTATGACTCATTAACTCACACTTACATGTCTTTCTGTTTTCGCCCTGGTTTACTAAGTCTATATGTATCTTACTTGGGTTTTAAGCCTTGTCTTGATGTTACCTTATTTCTCGGTTGATGACTTTCTGCATTGTTTCTGGACGATATATGTATATGTACTGACCAGCCTGCTATGACCATGAGTGTCTGCTAGCCCCCAATAAATATAATCTGCACTTGGATTCTGCCACCCTGCCTCAAATGTTATGCAACATGTTGCAGAATAAGGATGCACTGAATAGTTATATGGGGGAATTCTCACTATCTGTCCTTCCTGAGGTTTGATGGTGCGAGTGAGTGTAGTGAGAACTCCATTCAGCCCACTATTATGATTAGACTCACTTTGAGATACCTGGAGTTGTGTTCGTAGTGTCTCTGCTCTGGAATAAGCAACTAATCTGAAGGCTATTGAGAGTAAGGCCACACACTTTGGCCCGGGCACCAGTTCATCACAAGGCATCACACAACAGAGCACTCAGAGAGAAACACACACAGGCATGGGCTAAACACAACAAACACTTCAGTGTTTGTGACACTACCTGCTGCACTACTGTGCCTCCCTCATCGAAATCAAATGTGTTATATTTAGTCTGAGAATACAGCCCTCACCAAATTCATCCTGCAGCATTTCCCTATAAAGTTGCTCCCTGATGATGTCATATTTATATTGCAGTAGAAGAAGAATATCTGAAATAGTGGGATTAATCCAGCCAAGAAATGGAGCAGCAATTTGACCATGAGACAGAGATGGCAGGACACTCCATACACCATCAAGATTAAGCCTGGGAAGAGACAGTCAGACAGTTCAGCAAGAATCCTCTCTGTACAATGACAAGCATTTACACAAATGACTGAGGGTATGGGTATGTGTGCTTGTGAGTATGGTATACTTCATGGAAAGTTTCCTGACTTTTTCCAAAAGACTCCTCATACTCCAATGTTTTAGGTCTTGCATCTAAAAGAGTACAATATTATAGATTAAAATATTCAGCTAATGCTGAATGACAATACAATACTCATGTTTTTGATGTGCACATATCCGTGTCTAAGCTGACTGTCTACATATAAATTTACCAAACAGGGACTCTTAGTAGGACCCCAATTACATCTGTCCATCTGCTACTCTTTGAAATGTGCAAGCACTTAATACATGCACACACACAGCAATTCTGCACAGAACTGGACTGTGGATAATGTATAGTTCAAAATATACAGTCAACATACAGGTGCTGGTCATAAAATTAGAATATCATGAAAATGTTTATTTATTTTAGTAATGCCATTCAAAAAGTGAAACTTGTATATTATATATTATAGTGTCGCAGTCACACAGCTCCACGGACCTGGAGGTTGTGGGTTTGATTCCCACTCCGGGTGACTGTCTGTAAGGAGTTTGGTGTGTTCTCCCCGTGTCTGCGTAGGTTTCCTCCGGGTGCTCTGGTTTCCTCCCATAGTCCAAAAACACACATTGGTGGGTGGATTGGCGATTCAAAAGTGTCCATAGGTGTGAGTGTGAGTGGATATGTGAGTGTGTGTGTGTGTTGCCCTGCGAAGGACTGGCGCCCCCTCCAGGGTGTATTCCCGCCTTGTGCCCAATGATTCCAGGTAGGCTCTGGACCCACCGTGAACTGGATAGGCGGTTACAGATAATGAATGAATGAATGAATGCACTACAAATGTGAACAGTGTGTTAGACCCATTGGTTCATTGATGGAAATGAACCAATTACCCACAGGCCTTGTGATAAACATAAGCCAGCCCCATAAGTAAGTGCTCAAGTTAAGAACTGTCATTTAAGACTCATTGATTTAGTTTCTGTAACCGCTTCATCCTGTTGAGGGTGAGGGTGGGCCCGGTGCCCTCCTGGAATCATTGGAGACAAAGCAGGAACACACCTTTAACGGGGTGCTAGTCCATCACAGGGCAGACACTCACACACTCACACATATGGATACATTTGAATAGCCAATCTAACTACTACCATGTGTTTCTGGACTGTGGAAAGAAACCAGAGCAACCAAAGAAAACTCCTCACAGTGAGTGACCTGAAGTGGGGAAGTGAACCCACAGCCTTAGGATCCTGCAGCTGTGTGTCAGTGACACTACCTGTTGCCCCAGTGTGCCGTCCCTTCATTAATAATTGAGATCAATGAAGCTCGACCAGCTCAGGGTACTCAAAAGGCAAACACCGGTCTGGGTCCGGACATAAATTAATTTTATTGCGAACCAACTACAAAACCCTTTTTACAGCTTTATATTTTGTTTCCTGCCATCCAGACAGAGATGAATAGAATTCCTTTGAAAACAATGACATCATTGAGATTTGGACTGGCAACATTTGCTGATAAAAAAAAAACATTTTGCTAATATGAATCTAAACAGTTCAGTTGTTGTTCTCCTCCCAAACCTCCACATACGTTTCTGAGTTTAAAATAGACAAATGGATTCTCCTTGACTTACTCTGTATTGTTTACAGCCAGAGGAATGGAGTTGAGGCTGTGACTTCTTTTCACCTGAAGAGCAGATTCTACCTGACTTCAACATCTGCAGTTCCCAGTACAGCTATGGAAAACAGCACACAATCAGAGCTAGAATTACAGAATTAGGTGAAATATCTGAGAGTCAGTAGAGATGAAGGGTGATTTCAAAATCACTTTTAGTCATTCAGTAGTTCAGGAAAGAGAAATCCACAAATTAAAAGGCTTCATCCAAGTTGAATTTGCTGAATCAATAATTGAATGATTATAAATGGGGCAATATAAGAAACGTACCCTGTCCCTGCTTTCTCTCTCTCTCTCCATTAGAAGCAAAACGTGCAGCAGCATTCTGCCTGAACACGGCAGTCCTGCATTCTGAGCACAGATCTTAGCACAAAACACAGAGCCACAAGGTACAAATGTAGACTTATTATTCAAGGATATTATATAATATGTCATTTAAACACATTAGTAAAGGGGTAACATCACTGATTCCCTTAATTGTCAACAATGGACACTTGATAATAATAATTATTTAACTATTATATACTTAAACTTAATTAATTAAACCTGTCAGTATTTTAAGCCAATTATTTCAGAAACATGAAAAGTTTTCACCAGTGGTGGAACTCTCAGTGACAATATAAATATAATGTCAACAATATGAGAGAATATTTTGAGAAAAAATATGAGAGAAAATTGTTGTAATAACATTCTGATTTCTTAAAAAAATTGCAATATTTAAATGCATTTTATGTATTTAAGAAATACTCTGATACATGTTTGTCAGGGTAAATTTCTTCCCTCTCTGACCTGTGAGATGGCTCTCTGTGTGTCGTCCAGGTTGGCAGAGGTGTGGAAGACTTTCTGGTAGAGCAGACACACTTTCTCCACATTGACCTCCTCTTCCAAATTAACACCCATAAACTCGCACACCAAATGTACACAGTCCCCCATTTGTAAACACGACAAATGTCAAAGACACATATACTGCAGTGACTGCTGGCTATGCTGAGTGCAATACTACTACTTTCTAAAGCATATATTAGAAACACTAAAGCAGACAATGTCTCACCTGTTCGACAAGAGGACTCATCGTGATGAATGATGGATGATACCAACAAAGCTGCACCTGTTGCCGAGGCAACCCACTAGGCTCAGGTTACAAATGAAGGTGTAGAACTTTCACTGCTTCCAGAGCACACCTTTATCAGTCGAGTATTCTACCTGTCTTTTATTCATTGTGAAATTAGTAACTTATGTAGTTTGAGGAACATGTGTGTCTTAGAGAAAAAGACATTAATAACTCTGAAACCTGAATAAATAAAAGGACAGTAAAATTATGACCAAAAAAATGCTGTTTGTAACATTGCTGGACAATGCAACTTAGCTATTAGTATGAATAGATTATAATTAAAATGCACACAACAAACATACAGGTTCTGAATGTTTTTGTTTGGGAGAGAATCCAGGGAGCACATCAGTGCTATAATTTTAGCTTCTAATGTTGCATTACCAAACAGTCCTAATTTTTCCTCACGTTACAATTTTCCAGGCTTTATTAATCCGGTAGAATTTAACAGGCTGTTTACTTTATGACCACTTTGAATTAGAAAGCTCTTTAAATCTCTCATTGATTTAAAAAAGCAGTGCTGGCTGAAATGTGTATGTATGCATATGTCTTGGTATTTGTGACATAATAAATACAATGAATTCAAAACAAGGGATTAGATTATCAGGAGAGAGGATGTGTTTTGAAACTTTAAAGATTTGTAAACAATGAATAAAATTGTATTTATTTTTTCCCACGAGACCTTTAATGATGCTTATTTCTCTGAGACACATGTTAAACATTTGCAAAAATTACAATACAAATGCTACTCAAGCAGGTATATTATTTAATTTGAGCAAAATCAAGAGCGAGTACAGTGATACAAATACAGTGAATGTTTGTAGTTATTACCAGTGCAATACAAATGCCCATAGATTTACTGTGTCCCGTATAAAAATTAAACAAGTTGTTTCTTTTCATTATTAAAAGTATAAAAAGTACAAAAAGCTCTTGCTTATATTTATCATCAACATCCATAAAAATCATACACTCAAACACTCATACAATTACATTCCAGAAAGCTGAAAATTTTGATGCATTTGGTTGACTCTTACAAATCAACAGCTGAATACTTTGATATAAAACAGTGAGTGACCAGTCATATGACTAAGATTGTAATCTGTAGTAGCACCATTTTTGAAGTAAACCACATCATTTTTTACTTAAAACCACATAGTGCAGGTGGAAGACAGAAAAATGTGAACACGTGTGTCCTGGTGAGATCCAGTTTATTTCTAGTCCTTATTTTCTATGGGTTTCAGGTAAAAACCTAATACTATTTATGTAAAAATTTAAGTCCTCAAGGGTTGCCATAGATGATTTTGGGGCATTTATCTGGGACAATGCAGTGAGCTTCATGCTCTACCAGCCCTGCTGGACACTGGCAGCCTGGGACACATGGCTTAAAGCAGTGTGCTTCGATCACACCCAGTGGCACATCCTTATTGAAGCAGGTTTTAGGACAAGGTGGTCCACATTCATCAAATACATACCCACGGTCTACTGGACAGCCCACAGCTACAGGGGAAAAAATACAGGCGAGAAAATAAGAAAATGTCAAGAATAAGTCTGAACTCAACTGAATAATCAGTCAAACAGATAACCTAGGTTTAAATAGTTTTTAAATACAAACTAAAGTTTACAGCTTTACTGTAAGGAATACAACATAAAACATATTTTCTGTACCACATGACATTGAGCAACTGCAGATTTTTCGGATGAAAAAAGTGTAACTGCCAAATAAAACTGAATTAAAATAAAATATTTCCAATAATGTTGAAAAATTACCTATTTTATTAAATAAAATATAATAAATTCATAATTCAACCAACAGACCTCCAAACCTTGTAAAAATGTAATGTCTGCGAAACCTGTTAAGCCAAATTTTTCAACAGCATACCAAATTTAATAAAAAAAAACACATTTACGAGCTCTGAAAAACAAATAAAGGAAACAAAAAGAGAGCTCAAGAGAGAAAGATAGAAAAGGCAAGAGCTAGAAAAGGTCAATGGTGAAGAGGACGCTCTGATCAACTCCGAGACTCAAGCTGAACCATTTATCCATACTGAGAGTAAAGTCCTTAACATTAAACGCAACTTATTTGTTTGCCTGTTTTTCTTTATTGCCCAGTAAAACACTTTCTCTAAGGCTAATTAAAGCATGTTAAATGCTTTATTTTTGGCCAGAATAAGTCCAGGCATGTCTGATGACTAGTCCACAGATCAGACACTCGGCATTAAGTCACACGGCACCTATCAGCTACCTGCTGAATCTGGTCTACCCTCCTGGCCGGAACAGCGGCGCCGTCTGAACATCTGGAGTCGGAAACTCCAAACTGTTCCTCCTACCTGGAAGGTAACTTAACAACACTGAAACCGCCTAGACCTCCCAGCGAGGTCCGGACTGCAACAACACTGCGGATGCGACTGTTTGTGTCTCACCGCGAGTCCCGGTCTGGATCATCTTTCTAAATCAACTCAAGTAGATACATTGGTGTCGTTCAGCTGAGTGGCACTGTTTATTTCAAATAGTTAGCCTCCAACCTAGATTTGATGCCTATCTGTCCCTTTGATAAGAATATTCGCTTTAGTTAGTAATTAACCTACCTTCGAATAAGATTATATTTAGTGAAAAAATCAGTATAAACATAGCAAGATTGTTCTGAAAACATACAAGTTAATTCAATGCAAGATTAAATGTTCATGTTTGTGTGTGTGTTTGTGTCCTTGAATGTGAGTGTGTATAAAAGAACTCACCACAGAGTGCAGGTGATCTCCATCGGAGGACGACTCCAGCCTCACGACACTCAGACGCATATGCCTCCAGAGCGTCACACAGACACTCATCGGTGCTGGATCCGCAGGCACAGAGATCATACACACAGGAGGCATAGAACATCTCAGGAGGAATCACCTTATGACACTGCTCAAACACCGGAGACTTCAGCACAGCACAGCGGCTATTAGCTGTCTTACGAGCAAAGTAGCCAGCCTCCTTACATGGGTCTATGTCCCTCACATCAGAACACTGACCACTGGAATGGTTCCCACTGCCCACCTGCATAGGTCAGATTATCACATAGGAGTGTCACACAAAACAGCCGTAATTCAAGCATGGTTATCCCCCAAAGCCTTATTTACCACAATTACACTATTTACAACTAAATAGTTTGCTTTTCATACTGTACTTACTATAACATGATTGGTCTGCTAAAGTGATTTAAGTAATTTTGTTTTAAAATATAGAACATCAAATTATGCTAAGCTTAATTTATTTAAAAACAAAAAGTCACATATTTGTTTTTTTGTTTTAAGGCTTCAAATGTAATTGTGATTACGTGCCTGATGAATATATTCCATATAAGGAAAATATAGACAGTGGAGTGAATGGCATGTTTTGATACCTTAAAACGGTTCACACGATTTACATTAAAACAAGAGCAAAGAGAAAGTAGGCAAGCCTAGTTTAGCCGGTTCACCATTAGCCATATAGCCATTGATACAGAAGTTTTTCTGGCATTTCAAAAACAATAACGCCCAAAATACATACCCTTGTCATTGGAAGCTCTGGAGAAGCTTTGGTGCTTCATATCAATGTCTTTGTTTACATGTGGTTTTTATTATGTGATTGTGTTGCACAGAAAATATGGAGGGCAGGACTAATAAATGCAGGAATGAAAAAAAAGAGCACAAATTTAGTTTATAATATATAACACGGCATGGTGTTCAGCAGGTAGCGTCACAGTCACACAGCTCCAGGGACCTGGAGGTTGTGGGTTCAAGTCCCGCTCCAGGTGACTGTCTGTGAGGACTTTGAAGTGTTCTCCCTGTGTCCTAGTGGGTTTCCTCCGGGTGCTCCGGTTTCCTGCCACGGTCTAAAAAACCACACATTGGTAGGTGGATTGGTGACTCAAAAGTGCATATAGGTGTGAATGTGTGGTTGTGTATCACCCTGTGAAGGCCTGGTGCCCCCTCCTGGGTGTGTTCCTGCCTTGTGCCCAGTGATTCGGGGTAGGCTAACAGCTGTTGAACTAACAGCCATAGTTCAACATTAGGAGTCATTCAGTCAGTCAGCGAAAAAGCCTCTTCTAGACCAGCCCAGTAGGTGGTCCGGCAAAAAGTATGGAAAATTTCAAGCCATTTAGACAGGCAAAAATGAAAGTACATATATAACATGCTGTAATATATTTAATTCATAGAATTTTTTTGAAATCCTACTATGCATTAAACTTTTACCTTCCAGTCATTTCCAAAGGCTGCCTCTGATCTGCTGATTTGTCCATTACGAAGCCTCATGTCATCCTGAGGGAAGTTGTTGAAGTTGCCACACAGGCCACACATGTGTTTCTTATAGGTTCCTGGAACACTCACTTCTAAATGAGAGCGTCCATTCCACAAGGCCTGGAAACAAATCCAGTTACACAGTATCCTCACATCAGAGATTAGTGACAGCTTTCACTTCTTACAGTCTAAATGAAAATCTCTCTCTCTCTCTCTCTCTCTCTCTCTCTCTCAGCTGAGGTACAATATTAAATAAAAATTCAGACAGAAACCCTGAGTATGTACCTTCATGCCAATGTTAGTGTTGAGGAGGATAGTGTTGGTTTTTCGCTCTAGGTACACATACGGCTCTTTTAGAAATGGCAGAGAGACTGTTTGGTAATCAACCTGTGAAAAGGACAGAGAAAAAAAATAAGTACTTCTTTTGAAATCTAATATGCAACTTATAGCTTGTTTTTTTTGTAACTTTTAACAATTAAACAGTAAATTATGAAAAATATCAGAAAGTAACAACAAATGGCAAATTACTGGCTTCACTGAGGAAAAGTATGTAGTCAGTAATTTAAAATAAAATGTATTCACCTTCACAACCCAGTCCTGCAGCAGCTGCACTACAACATCTCCAACAAACACAGTGACCTCTTTAGTCCAAGACACTCCTTTACGACCTCGGTCATCATTAGTCACATGGATGCTTCAAATACACAAATACAAACTTATACACCAGGTTTAATACAACAACACAATGTTAATAGAACATTTTATATTGACAAAACAAAATTATTTTCAGGAGAAGAAAAATTATTTTATCTTTCAGTGTCAATAAATGCAATCAATTTTTGCAACCACTGTTTTGGCTGATTTCTGTCAGCTGACATTTTAAAGTGATGTAAAAAAAAAAACAACCAAACAAAAAAAAAACAAAACCAGAATGATAAGTAGAGAAACTGTGTCTTCCACAATTTACTACCTTTTGTTACTCTCTTCCATTCAATTCGCCTTCCTAACTCAAGACTTATAGTGTAACAAGTCCTAAAATCTGGAATACATTAGAGGTCCTGCTCACCTCTAAGCCTGTGCGGTACACAATCCTGTACTTCTTATCCTTCTTTCAAAAGCTGTTGAAAACTCATCTCTTTCAACTTTCCTTCACAATTATGTAATTACTGCAGCATTGTGGTTCTTTATCTGACATTTATTTTTATTTGGTTATTATTGTGTAAATCTATTATCATGGTGATTATTATTATTTTACGGTATGTACAGAAACCTCGGATATCTTGAATATATTATTAATAATAATAATTATAATGAGACATAAATCGTTGACCTTACAATGATTCCATTCTAATCTTTAGATATAACTGAATAAATAATAATGATAAAGAATGATAAATTAGTGTAACTACTAAAATAATGTTTTACTTCGTAGAATTTATACATTTGAAAAAAATAAAAATAAATAAAAATCATGCCAAGTCTTAGTTGAATATAGACTGATTATTATTTAGTCTACAGCACATTGTGGCACAGACCTGAAGTCTCCTCCCTCACAGTCCTGAGCCAGGACATATGTGCATGACCCCTGAAAGTTCACCATCTTCCCATCAAATGTGCGGTAGTGAGGGTCTCCAAACACAATGCAGGTGGCAGGACGGGGAATGCAGTGAGGACAGCACATGCCAGGAATCAGAGACGGAGTTTCATCCTGTATACACAAACGTACAATGATAAATACATAAAATATCTAAAAATTCAAACACACAGAGCAGCGTGTGTATATACATAACTCACGGATGCACAGGAGACTGCAGGACATCTCTCAGTCTGGCAGTGAACATCTCCAGTAACACATGTACAGGATGTACACTCATCAACCTCCCAGTGCTCATTAGAGTCATACTTCTGACCTTCATATATACACTGCACATTGGGGTCTGCAACACACCAATACACATGTGCATGCGCACACACACAACGAAACTGAGATTAACAAGAACCCTCGTCATGACACATGGCAAACACCTAAAATACACACACACACACACAAACACATACATGCACACACACATACATGCACACACACATACACACACACACACACACCAAAGCACAATAGTATTACCTTGGCACTCATAACAGCATTTTCCTGGGCTTTTCACTTTCACCAGTCCGTCTTGGCAAACAAGTGGACCGCATTCCTCTAAGTTACACTCTACATATCCCAACTAAACATAAACACATACAGATATTGCAGACAATATTCATTAAATATGGAGGCCTAGCTCTATGTGTTAGTTCTACAAATCACTTTGCAGAAGCTGGAACACAAATTGGTGTAATACATCAATCAAAAAGATTATTCCCACCTTGTTGTTTCTACACTCTCTGTTCATTCGGATCCACTGACCATAAAGGAGCACTCTGCAGTTCTACAATTACAGACTGTAGTCCATCCGTTTCTCTGCTTCCTTTGTTTGATCCCCTTTCTGAAACTGAACCTAAACTGGACCACCAAACTCCCCTGCTGTATTACAGTAACTCTTCTGTAATGTAATGCTATATGCACAGTACAGATGTTTCAATCCTGCTATATTCATATAACTCTGTAATATTCTGCATACAGCAGTATTCTATAGATATTCTCACTGGCATATGTATATATTCACACATCTCCTTAGCTCCTCTCCATGGCTTATTATTATTATTATTATTATTATTATTATTATTATTATTATTATTATAATTTGTTTATTAACTGTATATTTTCTTGCCTTAGTTTAATACTTGTTTATAGTCTGTGTGCTTGTTCAGTCTGTTTGTATGTTACATGTCATACATGTGTGCTCTCACAAAAACAAATTCTTTGTATGTGTACCATAGTGATTCTGATATTGATTCTGATTTCATCCAGTTTTTCAATGGCCAAACCCAAACTGGAGTGGTGGTGGTGTGTTATTGGGTGTTTGGATTGTATGAGTGGATCAGAAACATAGCAGTGCTGCTGGAGTTTTAAATACTGTATCCAGGCAGTTAGAGACACCTGCCTTGTAGATATAAAGTCAGAGACAGTAGCTCATCTGTTGCTGCACATTTTGTGTTGGTCGTCTTCTAGTCCTTCATCAGTGGACACAGGACACTGTTGGCAGGATAGTTTTGGTTGGTGGACTATTCTCAATCCAGCAGTGACACAGAGGAGCTTTAAAAAATAACCAGCAGCACTGCTGTGTCTGATCCGCTCACAGCACACACTAACACACCATCAAGTGTCATGCCACCAATTAACAGTGTAAAACACTAATAAACTATGCAGAGCAACAGAATGACTGTAATTGCAGAACTGCAAGTGCCCCTGTATGGTCAGTGGTGCTGAGAGAATGGACAGTGAGTATAGAAAGAAGGGGGTGGTCAAAATATAATGGTTGATATTTTTATATATTTGTTTCTAAGAATGTTTGTATGATTAGTGTCTCAGTGAATGGATTTCACTGTTACTCACATTGCAGGAACAGGTGATGCACTCATCTTCACTGTCTGTCCATCTTTCACCATTAGACACACGTCCCCTGTCCCCTTCCACAACACACCCTGGGAAAAAATAAAAATAAATAAAGGATACATATTCTACATGTAAAACTAGATGAGAGCAAAACATACAGAAAGAAAATACACACAGAGTCAGAAATACACACACACACACACACAAACCTACCATCGCAAACAGGGCAGCAGGAGTCAGGGGGTGTATACTGTTCTTCTGGAGGACAGCTGAGGGGGTGGCAGGACTGATGGATACATGTCCATGTAAGATCCTACACACACAAAGAAACACAATTGTCATTCCAATAATTTGCCAAACCAATATATGAAGATTAAAATGTATGTCTGTGAACAGTTTACTTTGCACTGGCAAGTGAAACATGGGTCATCTGTGGCTAGGACTTCATTTCCTATTAGTGTTGCTGTGCAGTTACTGAGAGGCTCTGAAGAACAAAAAGGTTTCAAAACAAAAGTAATTGTCACAAAGGGCATCTGTGGTTCACTAGTACATTTATTTAGGGCTACACATTAAATAGCTTAACCCTTAGAAGTCTAAAGTTATTGAGATAACATTAAGAATTTATATACTGCATGATTTACATTACACAAATATTTATGTTATTATTAATTCACTTGATCACTGACTTTTTATATTTGTCAAAAATAAAATAATGGAAAAATGTAAGTTAAACAAACAACTATAAGTGTTAAAATGGGCTAAACTGAGTAATCAATATTATAAAAAGTCACTTTGTACCAGAAACCTCCACAGTTTTAATTGTTATGGTAAACCTATTTCAACTGATATTTTAAAAAGAAAATAAATATCTGAAAAAAAAATGCATGTGGTCCTCTTGTCTATGCTTCTCTCTCTTTATTTCTCTGTATGTCCCCTGTATCCTCCAAAGCCCATTCTGATCAGACTGATACTGACGTGCACAAACTGGACAGCATGAGTCTGGCCCACTGAACAGGATGTTGTGTTTGGGGCAGTCCACGAGGCTGGGACACTGCTTCCTGTAACAGCGCAAGTGCTGCTGTCCATCACTCATCACCTGCAAAACACACAAACACAGCTTTTATAATTGCAAGACATATCCAGATGTTACCAACTGTTTGATAATTAAAACCTTAAAAAGTATATACAGTACAAACACAAAACAATCATAAACTGTAAATGTAGTAATTAATCAAACTGGAGAAAGAGGCATTTGTGTCAGCTGTACCTCACATGTGCAGATCTGACAGGGGTCGTCAGATGGGTGGAAATTTTCTCCTGGACCATACACACGGCCTTCATAAATGCAGTCTGGATAAAAAAAGTTACCCAACTTTTAAAGTGAGAAATATTTTTACCCCAGTATAGAACATCTGACATCATTTGAAAACCTAAAACATTTCAAAATAGAGGTGCCGTATAACCATAAGATAATATATGTATAAAGCAATACTTGAACATTTCTAAACATTTAAAGGCAATAATCACAAGGGGATAGGTTTTATAAAGTGAGTGACACTGTATTGACATGCGGGGATTTAACTAAACCCCGTTTAGTTTAAGTACGATATTTCAGTAATGAAAATAATGTTTGGGCAAAGCTAAAAAGGCAATGTATATTTCCACTGGAGTACATTTTAAATGCTCTGCATTTGAGCTCAAAACAAGGAGGTTTAAGTGGATTTATATGATTATAGGTGTATTAATGTGTTGCTACATGTGTTTCGTGCGTCTACTCAAGCACAAGATGTGGGAATATTTAAATGCATGCAAATGGGTAAATACATATCTTTAATGTCCGATTAAAATCATCTCAATTTTTGTCGATTTTTAGTTTATGACATTATTTGAACACAGCAACTGTCCTTCACCTCTATGAAAATTTCATGATGAAGGCACCAGTAGAAATGCTCCACAATTACTTGGAGTAAAATCTTTTTACACTGGCTTTAATTAAAAGTTTCCTCCTTCTCCTGTAAATTTACTACTTTGGGAGACATATATTTTTAATTGGACAGCGACAGTATGAAAAGTATCACTTAGGTTTATCAACATGGAATTCATGGGACTAATATGTGTGACTTAAGTGTCTTAACTAGGACTGTGGCTTACATTCCATTTCTTTAAGCTTCATAAAAGTATTATCAATGGAAACGTGTGTAACTACTATTCTCTCACAGTAACACTATTGCCCCTTTCACACATGAATTCCTGAGTATCTGTCTGGAGATGTCCCGGAACGGTCGTTCAGACATGCAGCTCACAGCGGGATACTTTTTGGAGCGAGATTAGTCTCAAAATACACGATAAATGCATAAATGTTAATCCACAAGTCACAAATATGTTTCACTATTCGCAAATAAATACATCCCAATCCAGGGGGGTAGCACCAAATTCTGGGCTCACATTTCACATTTGGGCTCAAATTTCTTGGGAAATAAGTTTGTTAGTAGTTGTGTTCCTTCATTCTTTTTTTCCCTTATTTTTCCTGCCTCTCTTTTCTTTTCTGAAAACCAGAATCAGCTTTCTTGGGCATCATCTTTCATTGCACAGATACAACGCACACTGCTGCTTCACCAGAATGAATGGCAAGTTAAATGCGCCTAATTAAAACACCCGGTGAAGGCGGACTAAGCCACTTGGTGCAAGGGGTGAGGGGGGCTGTCCTCAGACACTGTATGTAGGCTAGGAAACACAATCCAATCAATTAACCAATTTATTCACCCAAAACCTTACATTTACTATTTATTGTGATCTTTAAACGATATTAACATTTAAAGGAAAATAAAATTCCAGGCTCCTCAAGGGCCCTCTCCAAACTTAGGGCCCTGGTAACTCAGTCCCACTTTTCACCCCACTACGACGTCCGTCCCAATCTATGTCTCACGGTCTGCAAATTGTACAAATACAGTCCAATACGCAACACAATATAAAAAATCAGTCCAATATGCAACACAGCTTTTAGTGTCTACATTCGGGATTATTTTAAACAATTTAATTTGACAACCCCTAGTCTGCAGCGAAATTAGGGAAGTTCCACTGGACTTTAACGTCGGTTAAATTAAGGGCTCAAACTGCAAACCACGAGACACAGACTGGGATGTATTTATTTGTGATTAGTGAAACATATTTGTGACTTATGTTTAATTTGTGGGTTAATATTTACGCTTTTGTAAAGTATTCTGAGACTAAGCTCTCTCCATACAGCAGGAAATGAAACACGTGAAACGTGTGGAGCACAGCGCTTGTACAGCACGTGCAGGAGAATTTCTGGAACATTTTCTGTGCCATTCTCACATGCGCTGACTCAGACTTTACCCGGAACATTTACTAGGGCTCGAGGAGGATAAACTCTGGACCATTTCTGGTTTACCGTGCATGTGTGAAAAGGGCATATGTAAATTACATTCTATAACATTTTAGGTCACATTTCAATTACTCACATGAGCTGTCTTTGAATACATGTATGTCCCTGTAGATGCATATGAAAAGTGTCAGATTCAGAAAATGACTTAAACTCTAACCTGCACACAGTGGACAGCATTCCCCTGGAACACTAATCTTATTAACACAGTGGGAGAGACACTGAATCTCTGAGCAGGTAGTCACTCCATCCACACACATGCAGGACATACAGGGACCACTGGAAGCAAACCAAGTACTGCCCTCCGCATGTTCCACACCATCGTACACACAGCCTGACACAGACAAACAGAGAGTTCTTAGTTGCTGGACCAGATCTGAGGAATGTGTTTGAATGTTTGTCTTTGATTCTTCATAATTCCAAAGCTGGTTTGTTTTCTAACTGTAGTTTATACCTCGACATCGTGGGCAGCAGGAGTTTGGATTGGTGACCTGGTGCATACAGTTCAGCAATGCACACTGAAGACCACCAGCACAGCTCACTTCACCAGCCTGAGAAAAAAAAAACACTAAACAGTCTGTTCTGTTGTTAGATTACAGAGAAAATAATTATGCATTGATTTATATCTTCAAATTTCACATTTATTCATTAACTCGTCTTCTGTGGAAGGTATAATGTATCAAGCTAGAAAGACATTCTATAGGTCACCAGTCTCATAGACTGTATCACACACTCAAACCTGTGGACAACTTCATTTTTTGGCTTGTGGTAGGAAACTAGAGCACCCACAGGAATAGAGTCTTTAGTAAAACTTGACAACATTATGAACCATAAGAAAAGTTCTTTATGAAATACATTTTTTTAAGGGAAAATGTTTTGCTCCTATTTTTTAAAGAACATTTCAAAAATAGTGCTATATTAAAAGTTCTGTTTTTCCATCCATCCATCCATTATCTGTAACCGCTTATCCAGTTCAGGGTCATGGTGGGTCCAGAGCCTACCTGGAATCATTGGGTGCAAGGCAGGAATACACCCTGGAGGGGGCGCCAGTCCTTCACAGGGCAACACACACACTCACACATTCACTCACACCTACGGTCACTTTTGAGTCACAAATCCACCTACCAACGTGTGTTTTTTGACTGTGGGAGGAAACCGGAGCACCCGGAGGAAACCCACGCAGACACAGGGAGAACACACCAACTCCTCACAGACAGTCACCCGGAGCGGGACTCGAACCTACAACCTCCAGGTCCCTGGAGCTGTGTGACTGCGACACCTACCTGCTGCTCCACCGTGCCGCCCCAAGTTCTGATTTTATTTTATTTTTATTAGTCAATTTTTTTTAAGTACACGGAAACATTAAAGTAAAGAATATTCTCCATATAAATCACAAAATCAGTCTTTACATATTTTACACTTTACTTTAAAAAATGACAACATATTTAACATTCGTTATACATTTGTAATTTTAAAATATACATTTAAATAATGCGGTGAAATCAGGAAAATATAGATTACTGGAACACTGTAACAATGACTTTAGAACACTTTAGTAACTGTTTTGACATTCCAGAATCAATTCCATTTCCAGACGTGCACATCACAATTAGTGCAATTATGTGGTTGTGTGTGTGCATGTGTGTGTGTGTTGGTTGCACTACTTTGCATATGTTGGTGTGTCTCACCATGCATGTGCACTGAGAACAGGGGTCCCTGGGGTGATTCCATGTTTGCCCCTCTTTGTACTCTTGACCATTCTGTTTACATGCTGTGGGTCAAAGACTATATCAGGATTTTGTTCAAAACAAAGTATAGCTTTAACAGGAAATTAACATTATCAGTGAATCTATGGTGTAGTGCGCATCTACATGTCATAATAAAACCATGCTCAACAGACTAATTCTCCACAAGATTTTGTTCAAATAATGGTGCTTTTCCACTGCATGGGTCCGGCTCTACACGACTCGACCCAACTCGACTCGGCTCAGCACGCTTGAAGCTTGTCACTTTTTCACTGGCAGAGCTGTCCCGCGAAATGGAGCTGGGGACATTGAAAAACCTTGTCTCTCAGGTATCGCTGTCTTTGAAAACCACAACAACGGCAGCGGTAAAGTTAGGCTCTGTTTACTTATCGTGTATTCGTCTATTGTTTTTGTTTTTTGGACTACACACGACTCCAAGCCCCAGTTCATACGTCACCATTTATTACCTGCTCTGCACCGTTGGAACCACGAGCGAGCTGGGACTGAAAACCTAGCCAGTTACGGGGACCAGGTACCAGGTTTGGCCAGCTGAAAGGCAAAAGAGCCGTGCCGAGTTCTGTAGAGTCGTGTAGAGTCTTCAGTTAAGCTGCCTCTCAGACAAAATATTTAGGGTACAAATGTCTTGTTTTAAACAGTGAAATCAGTAAATTGCTAAATCTGAAAACTGTTTGGAATCCATGACAGCACTACAGTCTGACAAATGAATCATTTTTGAGGTGTAAAAGTTCTTTAAAAATTCTCAAATGAATTGCAAAATTCGGCTAGATTATCAATATATCTGGTAATAATAACCCTAATCATAACACACCCACACACACACACCTTACCTGTGCACTGGGGGCAGCATTGTCCAGGAGGGGTAACTGGGTTAGGGCAGGAGATTGCAGGACAAATGACTGAAGTACATGACACAGTACCACTCACACACACACACCGCTGACATGGATCTGACCGTGATGTGAAAGTTTGTGTGTGTGTATACTGAACTCCTTCATACAAACACGCATCACACACTGGACAACAGTCTGTAGAACGTGCCGGGTGAGAACACTGCTGAGAACAGGGCTTTCTCTGACATGAGACAATTTCATCCTGTCAATACACGCGCACACACACACACACGCACACACACACACACACACAAATGTAAAACATATACAGAGAAAATATCAGAGGCCACCATTCCCTTATTAACATGTAGTCAAGTTATCTATTAAGTACATTTTTTCAAGAAAATAATAATAATAATAATAATAATAACTCAGCTGACAAGCCTAGACATTAAATCAAAGAAATAATTTCTTGAGACTTTGATACTTTGAGACTTCCCAAAAATAACTAATCTAGAGAAAAGTTGAGCACTAAATAAAAAAAAAAGATACTAAAATTTGTTGTTGAGGTAACTGTAATCCATGTATTCATTCATTCATTCATTCATTATCTGTAAGCGCTTATCCAGTTCAGGGACGAGGTGGGTCCAGAGCCTACCTGGAATCATTGGGCGCAAGGCAGGAATACAACCTGGAGGGGGCGCCAGTCCTTCACAGGGCAATTTCCATGTAATGTTAATATGTCTTTTTTTTTTGCTGTTACATAATGCTCCCAGTTTCCTCCCACATTCGAAATACACATGCGGTTAGGTATATATATATATATATATATATATACACACAATAACATAACATATATATATATATATGTTATATATATATATAACAAGACTATGACCACAAGAACAAGAATGCAATAAATACAGCAAAGCAATAAATATGAACTTCTGAAGTAATTCAAGTTGTGGTTATGTACATTAGGAAGAAGTTGAAAAGTCATCAGTCTCTAAATCTAGCTGAGAATCAGCCACACTCACCAAGCAGGTGCAAGAGAGACAGTGGTCAGTGGCAGGAGTGAAAGTTGAACCACTCTCATACTCCTGTCCAAAGTATTCACACACTCCTGAACAAACTGGGCAACACTCCCCTGCAGGCTTCACTGGATTTCTGCAGGTCAGTAGACCACAAGGCACTGGGACACATGACACACCACCGTTCTAAACACACAGAAAAAACAATTAATAACACAAACACTTCTGTTTAAAGACACACCGATATTTCTCCAAAAAAATGCTGGGCAAAACATTCTGTTTTTAATCTGCCTGTGTTCAGTTAAATATTAAACAAAATTGCACAGTGCAACTTTAAGACTGACATCACAAATACATCTGCAACACATTGTTGAAATTATGGCGTAGTTTTCTTTCCCATGTGCAGCTGTGCAAAAAGGGAAGAACTCTAAGAACATGCTCTTAAAATTAAGTCTAATTAAGCAGCAAAAAGCAAAGAAAGCAGAATGTCATAGTAGCATTTTGTATAAATGGTGTGTACCAAGCAGGTGCAACGCTGACAGTGATCTTGAGGATTAGAAAATCGTTCTTCATTCCCATACACTCGGCCATGGAAAATACAGCCATCACACACTCCACACCCACAAAGATCCACTGCAGGATGCGGACACGTCACCTTCACACAGGACTTAGGGATACACCTAACCTCCCCTTTCTGATGCACACACATACACACGCACAATCACAAAAATATGTGGTAAATCAGATCTTAGCCTTTAAATGGATAAGGCAGCACACACATTTCTTGTATACTAACAGGTAATTTGTTCATAATTTTATGGCAGCTACAACTGCCAAGGGGCTCATGACTCTGGATATAAGTGGTTGGTGGAACCCACAAGCATGCAAGGGTTCATATAAATGTTATGATAATGTGGGTGTGTGGGTGATTTTTCTTACAGTACATCTGCACACTTCACAGGGTGCATTAGGTTTTGGGAAGGTGTCCCCGTCAACGTGAACTCTACCCTGGAAAAGACAATCTTAAAAACAAAAGCTGAAAGTCAGCTACACCGAATGTATGCACAGCTGTGTCTTTTGAAATGTAACTCCAATAACACATAACACTTATTCACTAAAGCTTTCAGAAAAACATGCAATATGACCAGCTGAGTTTCTGTATTTGTATTTGTAATGTAATGTTTATATTTGTTCCACACCTTTGCAGAAAGGGCAGCCACAGGGCCCACTGGCCGGATGTGGACATGCAGCAGCAGCACACACTCTTGGTGCACATAGCACTGAACCTTCCTGTTCAACACACACTGCTGTCAACATTTCAGTCAAATTAATATGCGTACAAAAAAACAAACAAACACAAAGCTCACCTTGCATTTGCACTCAGAGCAGTAGTCGGTACTGTCTGGTATCAACTGTCCATTAAGAAACATCGCACCATTGTAGAAACAACCTTGAAGTAAAATGGACAGATTTCTAATTACCGAATGATTCTAAAACTCCCTGTTTACCCTGAGACATCAATGACCCTGAGCAGATGTATACAGTATGTACATAAGACAGTAAAAGGTTTTTTGCGCCTCATATCCTGTCAAAGATCTACCTATCTCTAAAAGTTGTCTAAACAGCAGAAAGTGATAATCCTATAGTGCACTGTCTCACCATCACACACTGGGCAGCAATGTCCAGGGAGAGTAGCAGGGTGAGAGCAGTCAGGTTTATAGCAGGGCTTCTTACTGCAGGTCACTTGACCATTCATGCACACGCAGTGTTTACATTTGTCAGCAGGGTCAGGAAACTCCTGACCATTCCCATACTCCACACCTGCATACCTACAACCTGGATGAGAAAGTTCAGAGATGAGAATTTTCATAGTAACAGCCAAAAACATAGTAATATTGCCAAAAGTATTCACTCTCCTGCCTTCATACGCATATGAACTTGAGTGACATTCCATTCTTAATCCCTAGGGTTTAATATGATGTCGGTCCACAGACTAACAGATTCATGTGTGTTCATGTGTCAGAGTTCATGTGTGAAAAGGGGCATAACAGAGTTAGTAAAACAATGTCAAACAAACAATAACAGAATATAAAAGGCTCAGCTCTCGGACTACCCTAAGCTCTCTGACTATAACAAGGAAACATACCTTCACAGCTCACACAACACCGTCCCTGGACAGGAAACTGACAAGTGACAAGTGGACATGGCCTCTTGTCACACGTCACGGAGCCCTCACGACACACACACATTCCACAGGGGTCTGATTTATCCTCAAACACTGCCCCATTAGCATGCTCCACGCCATTATACATACAGCCTACAGGACAACAGGCAGAAAGAGTACAGTCATATTGCTAAAACCATTCTATTTTAGCATTTGAAAGGTTTTAGAATATTAAAATATTAAGTAATAATAATTTAAAAAACATTTTTTCTTATTGCTCACTATATGGCTCACCCATAATAACATGAAAGGCTAGCAATTAAGCAATCTTTAAAAGACAGCAAAAGCCTTGTTCAGCAGGCCCCATAGTGGACATTCTACTGGCAGAATGGAAAAAGTTTCATTATATACATAATAATCAAGTAACAATCTGGCACCCATAACTCAGATTAATTGTTAGAAATCAAGCTGAGATGTGCAAAGCGCTAAACCAACATGGAACATTAAATGATAAGAATAATCAAGGAATGTTGCACTTAAGGGACATTAAACAATTAGGAAAACCTTAACAAACTCTCATACCATCACATGTGCGACAGCACTCCTGAAAGATAGGGTGGAAACAGTGGGCGTGGGGGCAGGGCTTCCGGTGGCAGCTTACTGTTCCATTGATGCAAGTGCAAGATTGGCAGCTGTCAGTGGGGTGATAGAAGTGCTGTGTGTGTCTGTAAGTGTGTCCGTCGTACACACAGTCTGCAGGGGGCACTGTAACACAAATATAAGGAATGTTTATGGTTCTTGATGAGATCTTCCTAAGTCATTTGAGTGCAGTATACTTTGTTGAGGTATAAAAGTAATTTGACACCTTTTTCATAGACAATGAAAAAAGAGAAAAGTAAACAAATAGATTAAGAAGATGGTTGACCTGGACACTGGGGACAGCAGTGCTGTGAAGTTATGTGTGGATCACTGCACTGTAGAGGAGGACATCTTTTCATCAAACACTGCACGTTACCATTCTATAGAGATTAAAAATGAAACACACAAGCAGTAGTATTAATTCTCTCCTCAGCAGAAACCGGTTTTAGCAGAGAATTTAAGAGAAGTCTATTGTGTTTATTACTCACAGTGCAGTGGCACTCCCTACACTCATCGTTTGGGTGAGGAAAGCTTATTCCATTTGGATAATCTTTACCTGCATACCTACAACCTAGAGAAAACAGGCAGTCTTAATTTGTATATTGTTTCTGTCAGAACAAAACCTGATAAATCTATATTTCTGTTGTTTTACCATAATTTGTAAACACGCTTTACACTGTAGGAAAGTTTCATAATCAATGGGCCAATACAGGAGTACAAAATTATTTTGAAAATATTTTACATTAAGTTCTACAGAAAACAAAGATGGTTTCTTCTATCACAATAGATACAAATTTCAAGATTTCGTCATCCCATCAGTGACAAAATGATCAGCCATTACATTATGAGTACATTCTGGTTTCTACCCTCACTGACCACTCCAGAAAAGAAAGGCTGGAATAAATAAAGAATGGTTTGGTCTTGGCTGTTAAAGACGGTATCTAAGTTTGAGTAGGATATTATTTATTAACTTAAGATTAATTGTGAGACAAATTTTCTTAACCACTTTAAAAATTATCTTAGCTAATCAAACATGCAGAAATTTGGTACCATTGCAGTTATTCTGGCAGCATGTTCCTGGACGAGGATAATGGCATCTGGGTCTGGGACACTGCTGCTGGCAATCCACATTTCCTCCTGTACACACACACTGCTCACACTGGTTTTCAGGGTTGGGAAACGTCTCACCATCAATGAAGACATGGTTATCAAATGCACAGGCTGGAGGGTTGGGGAATAAATACAGAGAAGATGGCCAAAATAATGAATACAGTACAGAATTAGAGTGTATAAGCAGATTTCTTAATGGGGTTTGTGTTTACCTGGACACTGGGGACAGCACTGTCCAGGCAGGGTATACGGGTTGGAGCAAGAGATGGATGGACAATGAACCGCAGCACACTGCACAGAGCCGTCCTAAAAAAAATATGTATATTCCAATAGATACACTACAAAAAGTTTATATATATATATATATATATATATATATATATATATATATATACACACATAGAAGTGCTGGTCATTAAATTAGAATATCATGAAAAAGTTGATTTATTTCAGTAATTTCATTCAAAAAGTGAAACTTGTATATTATTTTCATTCATTACACACAGACTGATATATTTTAAGTGTTTATTTCTTTTAATTTGATTATTATAACTGACAACTAATGAAAACCCCAAATTCAGTATCTTAGAAAATTAGAATATTGTGAAAAGGTTCAATATTGAAGACACCTGGTGCCACACTGTAATCAGCTCATTAACTCAAAACACCTTAAAAGACGTTAATAAATGGTCTCTCAGTCTAGTTCTGTAGGTTACACAATCATGGGGAAGACAGCTGACTTGACAGATGTCCAAAAGACAACCATTGACACTTTACACAAGCAGGGCAAGACACAAAAGGTCATTGCTAAAGACACTGGCTGTTCACAGAGCTCTGTGTCCAAGCACATTAACAGAGAGGCGAAGGGAAGGAAAAGATGAGGTAGAAAAAAGTGTATAAGCAGTAGGGATAACCGCACCCTGGAGAGGATTGTGAAACAAAAAACAAATTCAAAAATGTTGGGGAAATTCACAAAGGCTGGACTGCAGCTGGAGTCAGTGCCTCAAGAACCATCACACACAGATGTATGCAAGATATAAATTTTGCATTTCCTATGGAAATCAAGGTCCCAGAATCTGGGGGAAGAGAGGAGAGGGACAGAATCCACGTTGCTTGAGGTCCAGTGTAAAGTTTCCACAGTCAGTGATGCTTTGGGGTGCCATGTCATCGGCTAGTGTCGGTCCACTGTGTTTTCTGAGGTCCAAGGTCAACGTAGCCATCTAACAGGAAGTTTTAGAGCACTTCATGCTTCCAGCTGCTGACCAACTTTATGAAGATGCAGATTTCGTTTTCCAACAGGACTTGGCACCTGCACACAGTGCCAAAGCTACCAGTACCTGGTTTAAGGACCATGGTCTCCCTGTTCTTAATCGGCCAGCAGACTCTCCTGACCTTAACCGCATAGAAAATCTATGGGGTATTGTCAAGAGGAAAATGCAATAGGCCAGACTAAACAATGCAGAAGAGCTGAAGGCCACTATCAGATCAACCTGGGCTATCATAACACCTGAGCAGTGCCACAGACTGATCAACTCCATGCCACGCCGCATTGCTGCAGTAATTCAGGCAAAAGGAGCCCCAACTAAGTACTGAGTGCTGTACATGCTCATACTTGTTTATAATTTTCAGTTGGCCAGCATTTTTAAAATAATTTTTTGTATTGGTCTTCAGTAATATTCTAATTTTCTGAGATACTGAATTTGGGGTTTTCATTAGTTGTCAGTTATAATCATCAAATTATAAGAAATAAATACTTGAAATATATCAGTCTGTGTGTAATAATTGAATATAATATACAAGTTTCACTTTTTGAATGGAATTACTCAAATAAGTCAACCTTTTCATGAAATTCTAATTTTATGACCAGCACCTAAAATGCTGCAGTAAAATGAAAATCATGTATCTCCATTTTTGTGGATTTTGGTTTACTACATCTTTTGAACACAGCACACTGTGTGAAGAGCTCATGACAAATGACCCAACAGAAATGCTCCAAAATTACTTGGAATAAAATTTTTACACTGACTTTCATCGAAAGTTTAAAGGCTTTTTCCTTCTCCTACAAAGATGCTATTTTGGAGAAACATGTTCTTAATTGGACAGCAACAATAAGAATAATGATTATGCAGAAAAGCCAAGAGAATGCACTAATTTGTAATTATATTTTTCAATGTACCTGACAGGTGCAGCTCTGACAAGGATTATCTGGGTCAGAGAATATTTGGCCATTTTCATAAATGCGGTGATTGAAGAGACAATTATAACAAGAGGGACAACACTCTCCTGAAACAAAGAGAGATGAATAATCAAATATATTGGAATATAATCATTACATTGCAAAGGATAACAAATAATTCAGCTTCCTAAGCTCCATGTTTTATGTAGGATATGCAGTAACATAGGAGGTTCTCTAATGAAATTTTTGCCGGAAAACATGTACTGGTTATGGAAATCACCACAAAATGTGTGGCCGGAAAGATCCACTCAATACACAGCGATATCTATTAGCAGGTCTATTGTTGTGCATTTTCAACACAGCTCTAGTTGGAATTTAGACCCACTTTCCTTCCTTCTAACCTCACTCTGACCCCTTCACACGAACTTTTTGCATGTTATTTAGTGGAAAGTAAAAAGGGAGGTGTTAGTGTGAAAGACGGCTGGAACTAAAAGTATAATGCCTGGGTAATTATGAGGAGAGCTCTTGTGAACAGAAACTGATACATTACTGAGAAATACAGCAATGTCTAGAGAAAACCACCATGCTTCTGTTATGATATTGGTTGTGAAAAAAAGGTCACAGTTTTGTATTTTGAACACCATTCTTAAAAGAATAAAAAAAAACAAAAAAAAAACACCCTGTTAAATGTGGTGAAGCATGTAGCCCACAAGTGTATTTTTGTTCATGATTCATATATGAAGGAGTGGTTAATGACTGTATGACATTATAATGACATGAGGCCTGAACATAAGAAAAAGTTTCTCTCACCAGGTTCTGTGTTGGGGTGGTGACATCCCGACAGTCCACATATTTTAGATCGACAAACCACTTCACCTTGTGTACAAAAGCAGCTTTCACAGCGAGATTCCCACACAGACCCATCCTCATACTCTACACCTTCTACCACACATGCTACAGAGCGAAACACACAAGAGGGAGATTATATATATGCTAGAGATTACATACTAATACTGGATGTAGAGTTAAGTGTGTTAATGTTGATTTGAGTCTCTTACTTTTGCAGTAAGGGCAGCAGTTGTTGGGGTCTGTGATGGGGTTTTTGCAATGCACAGGCGTGCATTCTGGCTGATAGCATTCAACATTACCTCGCTTCACCACACACACATGAGCACACATACGCACACAAACACACACATAACAACTGTAAATTTTAATGTTAGCATTTGCTACAGGACTCTGTTAGACTCTACTAGAATAAAACAGCTGTTGAGTACTCATAATGTAATACTTTCATGTTATTTACATTGTTTTACACAATGTAGGCTAGTTTGTTGTGTATTTTTTTGCAGTAGCATTCTGTTATAATGGAACATTTCCACTGATTGGACAAATGGACATTTTCATCTTCAAAAAAAAAAAATTGTGATGACATTTCCTGTTTGGTTTTCACGTTTTTTGTATATAATATATGTGCATGTCTAACCTGACAGGTACATTTCAGACAGGGTGCAGCTCCTGGTGGATTAAACACTTTCCCATCAGCATACACTATTCTCTCATATTCACACACTGCAAACACACGAGCACAGATATCTTATAGCATTTTCAGTATCCTCTAGCATCTCATGGGTTTTACTGTCTCTGCTGTACAATGAAAAATGTTCTGAGAGAAAATGTTAAGAATTTGAGTGTTTATGTTACTCACAGTCGCACGTGGGGCAGCATTCACCTCTGCGTTTTGCGGGGTGTGAGCAGTGCAGAGGAGGGCATAATGAATCTAAGTTTTCACATGACACTTCACCAGCCTGGTGATACATACACAGATATTCAAACATATTTACTGAGATAAGCTATTCTAATTTCAAATTTGGTGATATTTCAGGTATTCAGGGCATAGAGCAATGTCTGTTTAGTTGTCTGTTGAGCTTTTTCTTGTTGATATTTATAAAGAATATTTATGGTTGTAACAGCACTGCCAGTTACATCAGATTAGATTATATTTTAAAAGACATACTTACTAAACACTGGCATCTCTTACACATGTTCAGTCTGGAAGTAAAAGTTTGCCCATCCTCATACACCTCCGATTCAAAGTTACACTGTTCACACCTACATGCAGACAACACACACACACACACACACACACACACACACACACACACACACACACATTATTAAGTGTTTGAAAGGGCTTGCAGATTCAATGAGCCAAAATATGCATCAAATACCTTGGGCAACAGTGTCCAGCTCTTCTGATGGGATGAGAACAAGGTGTGGGAGGACAAGGAAGAGGGTTACACTGAATGTTTCCATTCTGAGAAACACATGAACAAACACACACACACACACACAGACATATACTCCTGTCAGGTAAGGATACCAGCAGCTTCTTGAGATCTACTTGAACCCACCCTTTTTCAAGGATTTACTTCTTTTGGTACTAGCAGATCACAACACATTCCTAAAAAGATATATTATGTTCATTTCTAAACACATCCTCAGCATTTTTTCTGCAAATCTTAGCACACAGAAAAAAATGGTGTTATTGTGCATTAAAATTTCAGAAGACATCCTATCTTTTGCATACAATTGTAAACTTACCACACACACACAGTGCTCACACGGTTCTTCACTCGGAACTCTCTCACCGTTTATGTAATTCCTGCCGTTAAAACCACAGCCTGTGAAAATCACACAACACTATAGAAGGCAAGAGCAGAAGCAACATGTAAATGTACTGAAATTTATCTATTGACCCAGTCATTTGAGAGATTTTGTGTTTGCTGGATAGAACTCTTAGATGACTGACCATCACACACAGGACAACAGCTTCCATGGAGAGGAGTGGGAGGGTCCTTACATGGAGTGTTACACTCCTCTCTGTTACATTCAACATGGCCTTCCTATAAGAGATAGATAGATAGATAGATAGATAGATAGATAGATGGATTATAATTAAGTAAATATTTATTTATATAGAACTTTTATAGAGAAAGCCACAAAGTGCTTCATAATACAACATAATTGCCGGACCACCTACCAGGCTGGCCTAGAAAAGACATTTGGGCTTACTGACTGACTGACTCCTAATGTTGAAATGCGCATGCGCGAATAGGAACTGTTAATTTAGCCGTATGTCACAGAGGGAACTTAAGGTGGTGCCACTCCACCACTCCACCCTCTGTTGTTAGTTCAGCCATATTTCATATTTCATTTGTGAACTATATTTGGAACCGTTCTTCGGTGACCAGAGGTCCTCTTTTCCCTGGACAAGTACTCTTTTTGGAACCTAAAAAATGGGTGTTCAAGTGTTGAAGGGGTCAGAGAGTTGAGAGCTGAATTGGGACACACTCGCGCAGCTTCAGCGCTATAGGTCCACCATTCACCGCGGTGCAGCTTAGTGTCTTACTGCAGCCTCGAACAGAAATGTGTTAAACATTGTTGAGGTAATATTTTCTACTATATATTTAACAAAGAGAAAGTCATTTTTTCTGTCCCTATAACGACACAAATACACGGACACATCTCACCGCTACTGACTTTCTGACGAGTAAATTATCTGCACAGCTTTTTGTTTAACTTTACAGGAAAACTGACAAAATCTCTGGATGATTAAAGTCAGAACACCAGAGCGAGATGTTACTCAAAATTAACTAAAAAGACTGTGAATTAGTTACAGCACAGTTTTATCAGTCGGACTCTCATAGAATATAAGTCAGTAATAAATTTCTAGGTCCTGTTCCTTTATCAAGTATAGATTACTATACGTGCTAGAAATGTAAAAAAACTTCAATGTTATATTGTTGCTTTCTGGTAAACCAGTTGCTTTAATGTCATCTCAACACGGTGCCTCAGTTTTGTAGCCTTGTATGAACAGAAAATAACAGGCTTTCCATGATCATACACACACTGTCAGCAACTAACAAGACGACTATTTTTATAGTTTGTTATTATTTTAAACAAAGACATTGATATGAAGCACCAACACTTCTGCAGACCTACAAGGGTATGTATTTTGGGTGTTACTGTTTTTGAAATGTCTGAAAAACCTCTGTGACATTGGCTGTATGGCTAATGGTGGTCCGGCTACATTAGGCTTGCTTAGTTTCTCTTTGCTTTTGTTAAATACAAAATAAGTATAAAATAATTAATCATTCATAATTATTTATTATTAAAATAAATAAAATAATGAAACTAAAAAGCCAAAAACACTAAAAGTAAGTCTTTAAACACATACACTGAGACTGAATGCCTAATGTCAATGGGGAGATTATTCCAGTTTAGGGACATACGCTGCAAATGCCCTATCCCCTTTGTCTTGACTTTAGTTCTGGGTATTGCTAATAGCCCCTGGTTAGTGGATCTTAAGGGTCTTGCCCTCTCAAGTGTGCACAGGAGCTCAGAGATGTATGCTGGGCCCTCATTATGTAGAGCCTGGTAAGATAGATAAATAGATGGATAGGTAAGTGGTCATCTTTATGTCAGCATTAACAGATAGGAGAAGCATTTGGGCCTAATTGTTACCAAAATTGGCACTTAGGGCTAGTGTTGTGTAGGCAGGACATGGGCCAAATGAGCCAGGCTTGACTTGGGTTACAGTTCATGTTTGTAGGGGCTGGATGATATGGTCCACAACACACCTGACATATAAGATGAAGTTGACACCCTATGTTAATGTCAGTATTCCAGGCCTAACATGGGCCATAGGAGAACAGCAGATGTGGGCCACATGTGGATTAAATTTTCATTGATAACAGTTTTATTTATTTTATTTTTTTACACCATATCAAAAGTGCCTGAAACAAGGACCAAATAAAAAGGTGTATGATGATAGAGAAAAAAATGTGACAGTAATTTCCATTGAACATTAAGTACATTTCTTCCTTGTTTTTTTACATTTTCCTTTCTAGAGACATACAATTTTGCCTCAACAGAAACGTTTTGAAATTTAAGTGCAAAAGACAGATCTGCTGTAAACTCACTAAGCATGTACAGGTGCTACAGTGGTCATCTGGGTTGTGCCAGTTTGAGTTGTGTTGGTAGGTATGCCCCTGATGGACACAACCTAAATGCAAAAAAGCCCTTGTATTAACAGAAGCACGCAGAACAACACCAAAAATCACATCTGTAAAACCACTTTTTTAAAATCACAACAAACACACACACAGATCTTCCCTAGCACATACTTACTTCGACACCTGGGACAACATTCTCCTTCAACAACTTCAATTGAAGTGCAGTCAATAACGCCACAAACCGCTGTAGCGCACGCTACATTCCCCTCCTAAACACATACGGATGAAAGCAATTTCAAACACTCAGTGACAGGGAGGAGCAGGAATAGCTTTATTCACATTTAGTTTGGCAGTGAAAGGTTCAGCACTAAAAGTTACACCACTTTATTCAGTAGTGGTCAAACAGTTCATTGCATCTTTCTTTTCCACTGTATGACAACTCATTACAGACACTACCTCCTCTGCATGGCTGACCTGCATTTTCCCGTACAGACACACACACCACCTATGAAAACCATAGTATACATAATACACTGCCAAACATAGTCCTCAAAAAGAGAGCTTCTCAAATCAACAACAATACAATTAATAGAAATCCTAATAGAAACACACCTCCTGGTTACATGGTTATTTGAGCAATGCCATAGAACATTCCATAAATGTCCCACAAAGAACCATGTTTGTTTTAGAGATGGTTTAAAAATCATTAAAGATCTTAAAATTATTATCATGTAAACATATTAACAAAAATGGCTCTTTATGGAACCAAAAGTGTAATAAATTAATGGGCAAATCACCAAATCCTCCTAATGCATCATCAGTGGGTTATAGGCATGAGATTTGTTTTATCTTAATATTAGCTGGATCAAGTGGGTGTAAATAAGCTCCCATATTTCAGAATCACAACTAAAAATATTTTAACAGAACACACCAATATTGTAACTACAAGTCAATAGATTGTGGTCTTACTTTGCAGGTACAATGTTTGCAAGGGTCTTGTCTGTCAATAAACGAGACTCCATCCAAATAAATCTCCCCTTGAAATTCACAACGAGTGCAGTCCATGCAGCACCCAAAGGAATGCCTCACCCCATTGTGACATGACACAGAGCACCTCTGCATGTCCACACATGACACATGGCCTTGCTGTAGAGAAAAGTAAAAACAGAACTTCAAATAAGACAATGGTTATTCAGTCATAAATACATAAATTACATGCATGTAGGGCCATCACTAGTGATGAATGTTTAGGGGGACTAAGCTTTAACCGGGGGTCTGGGGTAATTGCCTCAGAGCAGCACATTTCTATGATGAGGTACAGATTAAGCGAAGCCACAAGGAGCTGCTGCCTTTACAAAATTGAATATCCATCTACAGGTAGAAAACCAAAACTAAGTTGAGGACAACTATTAACATAGTATGTACAGGTATCTGTAAAATATACAGTCAAAACATCAGTAAAGAACATAAACATCAATTCAGTCTGCCTTATATTGGAGTGTTTAATGCATGAAAATTTCAACTGGCTTTCTCAGCAGGCTTACTTTACTTTCATAAATAATCAGGTTTCCTCTGCTAGCATAATGCTATTTCTACTAGCGCAGCAGTGGTTTTTCAATTTGGTTTGGGCCGGGGGGACCAGTACGTACTTGTAAATCCTTTTCAACTGCACTCAATCAGATAAAGCATTTTTGTTGCCAGGCTTTTATTAAGTCACCTGCCATCAGGAGTAATAATAATAATAAATGGAATTTTTAAAACGCTTTTCAGTAACCCAAAGACGCTGTTACAATCAGATGAACACATAAAGACAATCACATCCATAACACTACATAACATACAATGATACAAAACAGGAACAAGGGTAATAACAAACAAGGGCTAATCAGAAACAGAGGGATTAAATGCAGCCGCAAACAGGTGTGTTTTAAGTTTGGATTTAAATAGCGATAGAGATGTTGACTGTTGAATTTCTGGAGGAAGGGAGTTCCAGAGGCGGGGGGCATGTCTGGAGAAGGCTCGATCTCCAAGACTACGCAGCTTAGAAGGGGGAATGGTGAGTAAACCAGCTGAGGAAGATCTGAGAATGCGATTAGGTGTGTATGGTTGAAGAAGGTCCAATAAGTAAGAGGGAGCTTGGTTATTGAGAGCTTTGTAGGTGAGAAGGAAGATTTTGAACTGAATACGATATTTAACAGGAAGCCAGTGGAGGTTGTGGAGAACTGGGGTGATGTGGTGGTGGGACCGGGTGTGGGTGAGGAGACGGGCAGCAGAGTTCTGGACCATTTGGAGTTTATGTAGTAGTGAGGAGCTAATGCCAGAAAGAAGAGAGTTACAATAGTCAAGACGGCTGGAGATGAATGCATGGATGAGGCGTGCAGAGGCAGACTGGGAAAGAGAAGGACGGATTTTAGCAATGTTGCGAAGGTGGAAGAATGAGGTTTTTATGAAGGAACTAATATGGGAATGAAACGTGAGCGTAGAGTCAAGGGTGACACCAAGATTTTGGACCACAGTGGAGGGGGACAGGGTGACATCATCCATTGAGAGTGTGAGGGAGCCAGTTTTATTGAGGGTAGATTTGGAGCCAATGAGGATTAGGTCAGTTTTATTACTATTAAGCATCAGTGAATTTTGTGTCATCCAGTGCCTGATTTTTGAGAGACATAGTTCCAATTTGGAGAGTGGTGGGTTGTTAAAAGAATTGGTCCGGAGGTAAATCTGTGTGTCATCAGCGTAACAGTAAAAATCAAGATTGAAATGACGGATAATATGGCCGAGGGGAAATACATAGACAATAAACAGTAATGGGCCAAGGACAGAGCCTTGTGGGACCCCTTGTGAGATGGATGAAATGGTTGAACTATGTCCAGAAAGTGTGACAAATTGTTTTCGATCTGTTAGGTAAGATCTAAACCAGTCAAGGGCAGAACCAGTGACACCCAGCTCAAGCAGTCTTGAGAGGAGGATGGCATGATTTACTGTGTCAAAGGCAGAACTTGAGTCAAGGAGGACCAGAATACTTAGAGCTCCCGTATCTGCAGCCACCAGCAGATCATTGATAACTTTGACCAAGGCAGTTTCGGTACTATGGTGAGGGCGAAAACCAGACTGAAATGAGTCGAGGAGGTTATTGGATTCTAGATATGTTGTCAGCTGGGTGGTTACGACACGCTCAAGGATTTTAGAAAAAAATGGAAGATTTGAAATCGGACGGAAATTATTTAGATTTGCCGGGTCAAGACCAGGTTTTTTAAGGATAGGTGTAACTGCAGCTAATTTGTAAACTGAGGGGACATAGCCAGAAAACAGTGCATGGTTAATAATAGAGGTTAGATGAGGGACCAAAGCAGTCATGCAGGCTTTCGTTAGTGAGGTAGGGAGGGGATCAAGAGAGCAGGTGGTACTTTTAGAACGGGTAATGATATCACTGATAAGAGAAGGAGTAACCGGGCTGAAATCAGAAAAACAGGGCGTGGATATAGAACAGACTGAGGGCTGTGGAGACAGTGAGGAAGGAAAGGTGGATTTAGATGAGATAATAATAAGAGAGTTATTAATATTGGAAATTTTATCTTCAAAGAAGTGTAAGGAGTTACATAGTTCAGAGGAGGGTGTCATGTTGCTGCCAGGGGCTTTGAAAAGTTTAGAGATTGTTGTAAAGAGATTACGGGGGTTAGCATTAGGCCTATTAATAAGACCTGAGAGATACCTAGACTTGGTGGTGTGTAAGGAATCTCTGTATTTGCGCATGTGTTGCAGATAAGCATCAGCATGCACCGTTAATTTGGTTTTTTTGTACAGCCTTTCAAGCTGACGTCCGGCTTGTTTCATAGCGCGCAGCTCAGTGGTGAACCAGACCAATTTGGTTTTCGCAGGAGCAGAAGCATTGAGGGACGCGGAAAGAGCAGAGTTAAGCATTGTGGCATGTACCTCAGGAGAGGATGGAGCAGTGAGAACAGGAAAGCTCATATTGATGGACTGAGCGAAGGAACAGGGATCAACAGATTTAATATTACGGAAAGAGATAAGTCTTTTAACAGATTGGTGAGCTACATTCATAGGGACAGAGAATAGAAGGAGCTTATGGTAAGAGAGTGGAAACAGGAGAGGATGAAGGTTGTGAACCAGGACAGAAGAAGAACAGACTAGGTCAAGTGTTTGACCTTTGTCGTGAGTAGGAAAATCTACATGTTGAGTGAAGGAAAAGCAGTCAAGGAGAGCTAAAAAATCAGTCACAAACTTGTTGTCAGGAGTGTTAACATGTATATTGAAGTCACCAAGTAGCAACAGTCGAGAAGAAGAAGAGATAGCTCAGATAGTTCAGAGAAAAAGGATGAATTAGATTTGGGGGGGGGGCGATAGATGAGGAGTGCAGTAATAGAGCCAGGTGTTTTGACTGCAAGATACTCAAAAGATGATGGTGATGAGAAAACAAGTTCAGTAATTCTGAGATTGTTTTTAAAGATCACTGCCAGACCGCCCCCACGGCCTGAGGAACGTGGTTTTTGCACATAATTAAAGTTGGGTGGGGTTGCTTGGTTGAGAGAATAGTAATCACCTGGTTGTTGCCATGTTTCTGTTAGGAAAAGGAGATGAATTGAATTGTCCAAATATGAATTGTCCAATATTAATTCTTGCAACAGATAAGATTTATTAGTGAGTGAGCGGACATTAAGGAGGGCAAACGAGGAACTAGGGGGAACAGGGGTATGAGAAGGTGAGCGAGACAGTGTCCAGAAAGAGCAAATGTTACTACCATTGGTATAGTGTACAGATTTATTGCGATTTAGCCTTGAGCCACGGTGAAGATAGCGTCGCCGGTTGAGTATACCAGCTCTGCAGGCAGCAACAGTAGAATGTTTGGAAAGACAGTGAGAATACCTATATTTACGTAGTTCATCAGCCGTATAACTAACAAGGAGTGTCAGTGCCTGTCAGTAGCCTTTTTGAAAAATGGCAAAGCATAATCTATTGATGTATTTTGTAAATACTGTATTACCAAGTACAATCAGATATGAAGTGAAAGAGGGTCTAAAAGACAGACATTACATTACATATGTCCCGTCAAAATATCTTAGAATGAATTGTTTATTCAGGACTCATATTTGTCTTACACTCTAATAATAGTTTGTAAATGTTATTGTTAATCTATGAAATTATCGAATGTAATTTTTATGTATAAAATATAACTTTAATTCAAAAATGAATCTGTGCTATGATGAGGGAGAATGTAATGTAGTTTCTCCAGGATATGGTGCTAACATTAGTTCTATCTGAAAGCAGAGCTGTAGATCCCAGCAAAGGTGGAAAGAGTACTAAATAATAAAATATTTTACTCAAGTAAAAGTAAAATTACTGGTATAAAAATGTACTCAAGCAAAAAGTAGTGAAATTTACTCAGAGTAAAAGGTTCTTATTATTTTAACTGTGTGTGTGTGTGTGTATGTGTGTGTGTGTGTGTGAATGTGTGTGTGTGTGTGAATATGTGTGTGTGTGTGTGTGTTGGGGGGGGTCCTCTACTGTGTAGCACAAAACGGACAAGAGGATATATATTTCAAACCAGGTGGTTTTAATTAATGGAATAATTTTACAAATTATATAAACTACTCATGGAGAGGCCTAAAGATATTAACACGAGTTGAAGATATGTCCAGTCCATTCATTCATTCATTTTCTGTAACCATTTTTCTAATTCAGGGTTGCGTTTGGTCGGGAGCCTACCCAGCATTACTGGGTGCAAGGTGGGAACACACCCTGAAGGGGGCACCAGTCCTTGACAGGGTGACACACACTCACACATTCACTCACACACTCAAACCTATGGACACTATTGAGTCTCCAATCCACCTACCAACATGTGTCTTTGGACCATGGGAGGAAACCGGAGCACCCGGAGGAAACCCGCGCGGACACAGGAAGAACACTATTCAACATTATATTCCTTTTAAAGGGATATTTCAGTTGTTTTGAAGTGGGTTTGTATGAGGACTTAAGCCTAGTCAGTGTATTGCCCATAATAGACAGCGTTCAGCTTTCTTCCAGTTCACAGTTGTCTTCAAGTTGTCTTGACTGTGAACTTGAAGACTGCTGAGCACTGTCTATGGGCAATACATCTACTTATCATATGTAATTCATACATACCCACTTCAAAACAACATAAATATATATTTATATTTCAGTGACGTATGTTAACACACACATAGAAAATATAAGTATGGGTGATAAATAAAATGAATTGGTTCAGATCAAGTCGTAACACAAAGTCCAATAGAAGTGACTAATACCAAGCAACAAATACACGCTGATATAGTTTTTGCTAATTTGAGCCTCTTAAGCTTTAGGGCTGCTAAGCACCCAGTGAGTGTAGCATCCCTGCAGACTCCACACCTAGGAGGTTATAGGGCATCTAAGGTCACCCTACTATGGGCAATAAAGCCACGTCATTTTCACTTTTTTCTCTCACCTGAACCTGACTGATTTTTCTAGAAAAACAATTGAATATCCATGGCTGACTGGCAGACCACACACACACAGGTTAAGAGTTGGGTGCATCAACCAGCAAAGTACAACATTAGCCTCCTAGAAAAAAATACCAAACCCCTACCTAACATAAATAACACAAAGAGTGATGTGTGATTCAGTTCAGTAAACATGAGGAGTGCTATTAATGACAATGTAAAGGTACTCACTGAGTAATAAAGTACAGACATTTTTACCAGAACTAATGTGACCTACTGAACTCACCTGCAAACCCCTTGACTGTGTGCACATTTAAAAAAACTTTTTCCTCTTAGTTTTAGGAGTTCTAGCTTAAGAGGCTAGAAATGTCCATGATTTAACGTACCTGTACACGTTTTACATTCACAGGTTTGGTGTATGGATAGATTTGTAGATATTTTTTAAATGTCTTATAGAAAGTACAAATGGATATATTTTTTTCAGAATTTTGCATTTTTTGGTAAATTATGCCCAATGAATAACATAACTAGGTAAAATGTCTTAAAAACTAATTTTGTCATATTGTGTATGTATTGTATTTTAAGGCTTTAAGGAAAGTCAGTGCACTGCTTAGAAAAGGCTTTCCCTTTCACATAATAACGTCATGTGAGGGGCTCTTTGACACATATATGACAATGTATTTCAGTATTACTGTTTCATTTGTCCATCATTTTCTACATAATCTACACTGCGTGCATGATAAATAACAGGACTATGATCTATGTGTCTCTACATTAAATAACCAACACTGTGGTTATTTAACACAAAAAAGGATTCACACTTGGATAATAAGATAATCATAAATCAAACAGTTTTTATGTAGTGCCCATACAGAAAAATACCATAAATGTATCAAAATGCATCAGAATTCCAGTAAAGACAGGCTCACAAGGATCAAACTACCTACAAATGATTAATTTAAAAAAGGGACCGACCACACATACTAAGGAAGGGTAAAGACTTACGGAACATGAGCAGTTGAGGCATCGGTTTGTTTTGGACACAAAAAAATCTCCGTCAGCATAGAACTCACTTTCATACTCGCAACCTGCATCACAGCGTGAGAACACACAAACTGACATCAGTAACCTGACCTCAACATCCTCACAATGCCCAACACCAACATGATGAACACACACAAAAAAAATATTCAGTGTTGTACATAAACTTCACTAATTTACGTCATGGTATTTATCATGGCAAAATTTACCATGACAACATTAAACTATTGGCATATTACCCACCTCTACATTTACAAGTGTTTTGTTGGAGTGTACCTGGTTGACAGACAGGGCAGCATGCTCCTTGTGGAACGAATGTTTTGGAACAGGACAGAGGAGGGCATCGAATCTCCGTACACTCCACCTTGCCATTCTAAAAACATTTTACATAGTATATGGCAACCTTATAATAATTAATTCATCTTAAAACATATTGGAGTTACAGAATAACTACATTTTGGGAGTAGGAACACTTAGCTTTCAGGTGTCACATGCATGTCAATCATTTCATTGCAAAAAAATTCTGATGCACTAAATAAAGGACAGCAAAACAATCATTGATTGTGACAAATAAGATCTTATAAAGATAATAGTTTACACATTTACAAGGCAGCAGTGTATAATCCTTTTAGCTGGTGTTTGTTAATTACACTGAAAGAAAACTTACATTTATAAAGCAATTTCCACAGCAAATATATGCTTCATAATATGCTTGATGAAAGATCTGAAATTCATACCTGACACACACATTGGGAGCATTGGTGTGGGCTGAAGATTTCATTATTTCTATAAATTCTGCCTTGATAACTGCACTCTGTAGAAGTTAGAGAGAGAGAGAGAGAGAGAGACCCAAAGCTCAGTACCTCACGTCAGAAATAAGATAAAACACAAGTTTATGGGAGCTATTGGAATGTGACGTTAGTAAGGACCTTACATATGTCAGGATTATCTAATATGTAATATGTGGATGAAGAAACATAATCAGACACATGTACACTACTGGAGTAAGAGCAGAGTTATTTTTTATTGCACTCACCTTCCATAAAGCCTATTAGCATTAAAGATATGTTAGTCCAATAATAAGTAACAGAGTAATACACTTGTGGCCTAAACTTCAATATAAAGCAAGCCATTGTCTTTTTGAGAAATGCCAAGGAAGCATTGTATTTCAAGATACTGAAGGACTTACATTGTTTAGTATGCTATGTCTCCTTCTGAGTTGTAAAGCAACTGTGTCTTTACAGATAATTTTTTAAATGTCTTATAGAAATGTACGAAGGGGTATATTGTTATTCTAAGAGTTTTGCATGTTTCGGTAATTTGCTTGTTTCAGTAAATGCTGCCTGAAACAAGCAAAAATATTCGCCCAATGAATAATATAACTAGGTAAAATGGCCTAAAACTAATTTTGTCATATTGTGTATGTATTGTATTTTAAGGCTTTAAGGAAAGTCAGTGCACTGCTTAGAAAAGGCTTTCCCTTTCACATAATCACTTCATGTGAGGGGCCCTTTGACACATATATGATAAGGTATTTCAGTATTACTGTTTCATTTGTCCATCAATTTCTACAGAATCTACACCATGTGCATGATAAATAACAGGACTATGATCTATGTGTCTCTAGATTAAATAACCAACACTTAGTAATTGCTAGAATTTGGCTGTAAACTCCACAATACCACATTCTTCAGGTCAGATCAGGCAACCTGTCAATCAAAAACCAAGCATTATAGAACAAATCAATTAGTCCTTTATTTACAACCTTTGGTTTTGAGGGTATTATACCTCAAAAGAATAAGAAAAAAAGTGTAAGAAACAACAGAAGAATAGAGAAGTAAAATAATGTGAGAAAAAGACACAGCTGCTCGTCTGAAACGTTTCATCTTTAAAGGAAGACCACTAGTATCTGTGTGTCATAACAAAATGAGGTCAGTCAATGACACACACACACACACATGTATACCCACGCACAGATAGACATGCAGACGCCCCCACCACCACGCACACACAGACACACACACACACACACAAGCAGACCACTAATAGAAGAAAAATGCCTTTGGAAAGACATGCACAAACAATTAGAGGAGGAAGAAAAAACAAGTCAGTAGGACAGAAGGGTCAGATTCCAGTTTAAAATAAACCCACTCATTTCTTCTCACTCACATACAATATGAAAGACATTCTCACAAATTTTAAAAAGCTGCTTCATTACAAATAACACCACACTAGGAAAATTGGAAGATATTACAAGAAGTGAGGGCGCATGTCTTGTTGCTAAACAGTAAATGTGAGACATGTAAAGAAGTGGGAGGCAACCAACAAATCAGACTTCCTGTCTGTATAATCTTAGGTATGTAAAATATATTTTCAAACATAAATTATGGTGGAAAAACACACTCACTCAAACACAACAGCAGATAATTAATTTGACAGTAACTGCATTTGAGCTGTATAATAAAAAAACCCAAAAAGTCACAAATAAAAACAAGAAAACAAAGACACAAACAACCAAACCATCCATGTACTTTGTTAGATGGTAGTGGGTCAGCAAAAAATCTATGTTTTTCATAAGTTTCCTCCCACCCGAGTTATAGTCTGGTTCCCAGATGTGAATATACATGGCTAACATTGCTCACAAATTTTAGAACTCAATAATTACATCCACAAAACTTCTCTTATGGGGACACATTTCAGACCTTTTCCACATGTTAATACAGTTGCCTGGGGTCTTAGTGATGTGTGTGACATTCTTTGTAAACAATACAACAAGGATCAAACAACTTAGCACTCCCCTGCCCCAGACAGCACAGGAGAAAGAAACGAGCAGAATGTCTGTTTTTATAGCCATTTTTGCTTGGTTGTCTTTCTTCTTTCTTCTGGTTTTGACCAATTTATTCAGTACAGTTATTTCTCTGTGCTCAAAAGCAGTACAAAATCACCATGGCTCACATTATCCTACAGGTAATAGATAACAAAAAAAAAACATGTTCTCAGTTGTATAATTCTGAATTTAGATGTTGGCAGGCATTGCAAATACCCAAATTACTGTGCAAATGCACAGAAAAAGATTTTTAACTAATTCAAAACTGTTTCATGATTGTGCCATCCTGCAAATATGGTTGAGGAAGCAATGTGACTTACTGTGAAATGCAAAATTTCACTCTGTAGTTGGGGGCAGCCAATCGGAACAACTGCCAGCACAATTCAATTACTTTACACATTTATGTATGCCATGTAGGCCTACAGATGCTAGACTACACTGTGACAGTTGATTCTTTCAGCTGAAATCATTTGTTTATACAAATCTGTGTTGTGCAAACAGGCCTTCAGCTAAGACCCAGTTTACACCTTGTCATTTCAAGTAGTACTTGGTTTTCATCCTGAAAGGGTTTTAATCTCATTAATTAACACTTGGTATTCAAAAGCGTTTATGATTATTCACCTCTAAAAAATGCATTGCTATGTGGAATATAATTTGAAAGTCAGGATTTTTTTGTCACCTTCATAAGTATTGGGTGGGGATTATTAAAAAATGAATGCATTTATTTGTATTACTTATATAATGGGCATGACAAATTAAGTTAGGACAATCAATTATAAAGTAATTAAGTGTAACAATCCTCATTCTCATATTTAACTCACAAAGAAAAACATGTCTTCACTCTCCAACAGAGTTTACGGTAAAATATATGTATTTACAGAGGCTCTACTTTGTTAAGCAAATAAGAGCAAAAACATTCTAGATATCAATTTAGCAAGATCTATGTCTGAGTGACACCACCTATAGCACCACTAGGCCACCCTCTGAATATAATCATTGGAAATTCAGCATTTCATTATTTTTGCTCCTTAGATCTGAGTCTTTGTTCTCAGAAGCTCTCTGCCTAGCCCTGTATGGGTCAGCTGGCCTACCACCTTTAAATATGGTATGCAAGATTTGTTACTGTAATAATGTCACCACTCCTGGCATGCTACAGGCTCGCCTGTGTCTGCATGTGTCCACTCAGTAAAACAGGAGCCACACATGTTGACATGACATTGGGCACCCAGCTGCCCTGGGCAATGAGCATCTTGGCACAAATTGGGGCAATCCATTGGAGCCACTCCAGCAGGACATCCAGAAAACCACGATAACACAAAACAAAACCTGCAGAAATTAAAATGAAAGTAGTAAGTAAGATGCTGGTAGTTGAATTAAGAAAACAGGTGCTTCTCATTTGCCCATCAATTCCTGCTGTTTATGCTGCTACACAAATACACTCTTACCTCAGGTCAGGTGTTACTGGCAGCCAGAGTCCTGTCGCCCTAACTGAAGAATGCTGGGGGTTGTAGTCCCTGTCAAATGGCCTTTTCTTATCCCACTGCTGCCCAAGTTGTAAAATCACATGTCTGTCCTTTAAGCCTAGTCCAATCCACTGTTGATTGGCCCAGTGAAGTGGCAGGGAGCTGATTGGAGGGCAGATGCGCTTTATGTTGGACAGAGATTGCACCTCAGCCACACTCATTTGCAGCCGTGCATGAAAGTAAAAATGAAGATAGTGTGGTCCATGGAAAAAGAAATTACACCTATCCTTATCATAGCCATCATCTCTAAAACCAAATGAATCAAATCCTGCTCTATCCAGGCCATAAGGGCTAAAGCCGTATTTACTGTAGCCATCTGGAAATAGCTGGCTTACAAGATCTTTATTGGTAGAAGATATAAATGTCCCATCCCATTTCATTCCAAATGCTGTCATGTTAGCTCGGTTAAAGCCGTACCGATTGTGGCCGTAAATGTCATAACCATACCTGTCAAAGTGATCCCGATTAAAGCCATCCCTACTGAACCCATAGCGGTCCCATCCCATCTGGTCAAAGCCACTGCGGTCATATCCCTGTGCATCAAAACCTAGTTTATTAAATGTGCATTCAGAACCTTTCTCAAACTCTTTACCACCCTTTGTAGAGCTCAATATGCATGGTGGATTTAAGTCATTCTCTTCTCCTGTTTGCATTCTCCACTGTTTTTTGGTAGTGTTGCAGGGTGCTCCAAGGGTTATTGGTACATAAACAGTGCAGAGTTGCTGCTGTGACCTCATCACATCTTCTGGAGATACACCAAATGGTTCCATCTTAAAGTAGAGCTGCTCTGAAGGGAAAGAGGAAGCTGAATCAAGGTGTCTCTCTTGCCACTCATCCCACAGGCGGTCCAGGAAAGCACAGTGGGACAGAAAAACTGGGTCATAGACACAAAGTGGAGAGGCCATGTGCCCACCTACCCAGCGTTGAAATAAGGCGCCAAAAAGTTGCAGCTGTTGGGAGAAGGACAGAAAATCTGGTTCGGCCAGAAGAATCTGGATGGTCACGGCATCGGGCAGAGAGACTGAATTGTTAAATCTGCGCAAAAGGCATGGTGTCCAGGGTTCATCTACTTGCTGAAAAGGGTGGATTGTCACACATTCACTTCCAGGTTCCCCATTCCCTCCGAATATATTTGCCTGCCAAGCAGAGGAAGTATCTTGTGCTCCTGCATCCACAGTCCACTCCAGATATGGTATGGACACTTTGCAGGATGAAACAGTCCTAAGTTCGCGCTCCACCATCCACAAGAAATAACGGTGCCAAGGCAGGAAGTAGACATGGTCATTGGCCTGTGGTAGAAACTCTGCCTTCAGTTTGACAAAGCCCTCCCATAAGTCTAATCACACAACAAAGACATAACACACAGACTTAGTGCATGCAGCCTCATAAGAAACAAGATCAGTTTTGTTTGAAACAAAATATATCTGCTCAGATGGACTACTGTTAGGTTAGTCTTGGATATTCAATTCATATCAGAAGATGTTCTAGCTGTTAATAAGTCACGACTCCTAAACTAAGGAAACCTGGCATCTGCTTGTTCTCACTACTAATGCCACCTCTGTCAACTGTTCCAAACACTTGGAGTACCCCTGTGTATATTTTAACACTGCATGTTCTTCAAATAAAGATTTGCGCATTCATGTTAAACAAAAATTTACAGGAAAGTGTAGTTCACACGGATACTCAGAAAACACTGTGTGCCCAAATCTCTGAAGCTATGGATCAAGAAAATACTGACTGACAATTCAAGTTTGGGCACAGAACGAGACTCAACAAATAACAAAGAGAGAAGTTCAGGGACTGGCAAACAGAACATGTGTAACTTTGCAAACAACGTTAAGACTTTTATCCTTGGAGAGAACAAAACTCTTTTCTTAAGTCTTCTACATTCTGGGTTGGAATGTCCAGTTTATAAAAAAGTATATTGCTAGACACTAACACAAATGTTTATACACCACACAGTCACACGTTCCTGAATAAGATCAAGCAAAAATTATAAGACTGCTTTTCACTGACTAGTGTCCTAGAGCAAGGGAAATATAAAAAAATATATATAACAGGGGTACTCCAAGCCCATAATTTAAAAACACTGAGCAATTAATGCATAAAAAGAGAAACAGGATGAAACAGAAATGAAAAAATGTAATAGGTACCATGCCATGTACCTGATTTATGGTAGAGGTTTTGGATGGCTCTATGGTAATCCTCTCTCTCAGACAGGCTCATGTCTCTCACCTCCTTGCGCTGGGTGAGCTGCTGACAGGTGCACTCCACTACACCTCTGTAAGTGCACACACAGGCCTCACAGGCGTGCTGGAAGGCCTCTCCCGGTGTGTAGAGTCGCTCATTAAACCAGCAGCCATAAACTGGGGCAAAGACTGAATCCCCACAGTGCCGACCCAGTGAGAAACTCACAATCTCCAGCCGGTCTGCAGTACCAGTCTGAGCCCTGTGCTGGCACTGCGACATAGGAACATACTCACAAAAATATGGCATAAACACTGCCCCCTGTTGGCCCAACTCTTCAGCAGCAAAGTCTCCCCTCCCGCTTTCATCAGTCAACCCACTCCAGTTTGTACCGCCATCCGAAAAGTTACCATGGTAAGCCAACAAACGCTTTTTAAGGATCCTCCCATTCTGTGGATCATGCTCCGCCCACCACATGTGCTCACCTCTAGGCTGGTTGCCTATGTCAGTCATATTAGATCCATGGAAATGTGTGGTATGGTTGTGTACAGCCCTCTCATCACTAGGAGAAAGGTTTGACAGTTTATATTGGCGATAGCAGCAAGCACCCAGGATGCACACCTGCTGACAGGCACGGCGGCTTCGAAAGTTATTGCCATTTTCTCCACAGCCACTAAAGAGGAAATGTTTACAAGAGGCAGAGCTGGAATCATAGAACCATCGGCGCACAGATTTGACCTTTCCAGGACACACCCCCTCATGTTTGGGCATGAGACAGGCCTACAAATAAGAACACATGGAACTGTTTCGTACATTAAAACACAGGCCACACCACTATGCACCCTAATTATCAGAGACCTCCAAAATCTAAACAGTTATGATGAAAACAGTCAAGTACCATATAGCAATCCTTGAGTGATGCAGCCTGATTGATTCATTCTACTGTCTGTAGATACTAGCTGGGGTGGATCAAAATTGGACTGTGTCAGCATTACTTTAAATTTGATCTTAATTTCTATTTTTCATTAACGCTGATGTATTGGCATATTTACAGGCCAATGTATGTATGAATGGAATTCGGATATAGGGATCAGTGCACAATTTATATATCAGTGGACCTGTCAAAGTTATCTTTCTTAAATCTCCTATGTAGGTCTTCTATGCTACACACTACTCTAAGCTATGGTACCTGAGAGCTTATTGTCTCACACAATCTCCCCGCTGTGCCACGGAGACAGGAACAGCTGAACCAGGGGTCAGAGGTCATGGCCTGGCAAACACCCCCATTCTGACAAGGGGCAGAGTCACATGGATCTGAAAGAGGATCATTAAAAGAGCTCAAGCCCTTAAATGATTTTAGCATAGAGCCCTACCACAGTATTCTGGTAGGACTTCAGTGCTTGAGTCAACAATAAACAGTAGAAAGAGAATGCCAATTAAATCAGAATAAAATGTAAAAAAAAAAAAGTTTCCTTAATTTCATGACAAGCAATTACTCATAAAATAACTAAATACATTTTAAAAAAGGTTTTTATCCCACACACAAATGTGCTCACACACACAATCCCCTGACCCATCCACAAACCACAGTCACACAAACACCCACCCACACAGTCAGTCTCTTCTCTGAATGATTTTAACAGTGTCACAGAACATTACCAGCAATTACTAAGATGAAACTGACAAGCTAACACTAATTATAAACATAGCCACTAAAGTATGCAAAGAAAAAAAAGTGTAAGAAAGGGACTGAGAGACTGTGGCGTGAAAACCCAGGCCAGGGGAACTTTGTGAACTTTTTGCAAGTATTAACTCCTTCTACTGTTAGATTATGGATATTCCAGGTGTTAGTGTACATTTTTGTTGCTTTGCTTTTTATCAGAAGATTTTGATAAGAAGATGTGACAGATGATGAGTAAGCTGATGACTTTATCATTTGCCTAATGGACAGAAGTGCCACTCACCATTTGAGGGGCTACACTGGACTTTCCCTGAGGCACAATAACATACAGCGCCGTTGTCACTCATCCAGCGAGACCCATCTTCCACACTGCGACCTTCCCATGTGCATTTCTTCCTCACGCACTCACATGACTCCAAGTAATTCACCCGAGTCTGGAGGTCCTGATTCTACATACATACAAAAGATATACACACTCAGAGTACATTAGTACGTTTTTAATAAAAAAAAAAAAAAATATATATATATATATATATATATATATATATATATATGCTCTAAATTATCCACGCAAAGGCCGTACAAAGCCCTCACCCCAACAACAAAACATTGCTGAACATCTGTATATCAGTATATGTTTCCGTACCTCGCAGCAATGGCATTACATAAACACACACACACACGCAGCGCAGGCTTTCCCACTAGCAGCCATAGACTGCATACCCACCTGGGTTTTGAGCATTGTCAGCATGGTGTCAACATTGTGCAATGACTCCTCTAGGAGAGCCAGGCGCTTGGACAGGTCACTTGGGGTCACTCTCGTCTGGGGAGCTGCACACTCTGGTTGGTCATGCACCACACCCAGCTCCGAATCGGAAGAATTCTGAACAACAGGGGACATCACAGTTCCCTCAGTGGGAGATTGGAGGGGCAGGGGATCTAAAACACACAAACAGTGACAAAAAAACCTGAACCAAACTGTTACTATCATTCCATTATTCAGTCATCATTCTTTAGAAGAAACCAACCCTGGCAACCTTCCCAGTGAAATAGCTCAGTAATAGACTTAATAAGTAATCAGTCATTAACATTTGTGTTTCAGTTTCAGAATATTATTAATAACTAATAGAGCATGTGACATTTCCAGTTAATTTTCTACTCTTGAAAATCCCACCTGTAGGTGGGATGTCTTGTGAAAACTAATAAAACTGTAGTAAGTGAGTTATTATCTTATCCATTCTTTTGTTTAAAAAGTTTTGATGTTATTAATATACTAAACATGAAGTCTTCCACAATATTTTACGTACACTGACATTTACACTGATTTTAAGAGTGATGATCCTTGTAAGATCCTGTTCAGCAAAAACATGTTCCTAAGGCACAAAAAACTTGCTCCAAAAACACTTTTATACCACTTTTTTTCTTTTCTTTCTATTTTCCCACACAGTGTGAAACTGCTGAACATTTGAGACTCCAAGAGGGACAGAACACACACAAGTATCTTGTTTACCTTGTTACCTTGTAATAATAAGAATATACTACTCATATATTTTCTGAGGTCATTTAACATCATTATTCACAGGAATATACATATATATATATATATATATATATTTTTTTTTTTTTTTTTTTTTTTTTACCTGTTTCATTGTCACAGAACCATGGACGACGCTCATAAGCTCTCGTGGAGAGTTCTGCAGTCTGCCAGTAGCCCTGAAATCATTAAAATCTACTGTAAATTTAAAAGAACAACATAAACTGAATTTTATTCAAAAGTCAACCAGCTTTACAAAGGCACAGAAAAATCCTACTTTAATTCATATGTACAAACCTCATTTCCAAATATCTTGACAGTACTTGATAGTGATTTTGGATTGTGATTTTTACCAATGTTTTACATCTTTTAATTACATTGTTTAATAATTTGGGAACCCAGGAATGTAACAATTTTGCAAGCAGAATTTTTGTGCATTCTGGGTTGACACAAGTCTTTAGCTGCTCAACAGTCCATGGTTGCCACTACCTGATTCACATGTTCATGATGTGCCATGCACAGACCTGGACTTAAGGCTTGACAGTCAAGCACATGGATTCTGTGTCTTTAAAGCCGTGTTGTTGTAGCTTGTACAGAATCAGGCATGACATTGTTTTGCTGAAATAACCACTGACTTCCAAAAATAAGCTGTTGTGTTGATGGCAACAAATCCAGAGAACTCATTAGCTTTTCCACATAGAACTGATATGTGGTTTTCCCATTGTGTAATAGAATTTCAGATTTAATTTCTTGATTCAGTTGTAGACTGTGTTTTTTGACAATAGATTCCTAAAGTGCTCCAAAGCCCATTTGGCTATATTTACCAAGCATGACCATTTTACAAAATGTCCAAACTCTTCTTGAAATGTAATGTGTCAGTTAAGGTAAGGATATTTTATTTCAAGTGCTTTAAAAATATATATGGTCAGAGGCCTAATGGTTAGAGAAGAGGGCTTAGGACTGAAAGGTTGCCTGTTCGATTCCCAACAACCGGCAGAAACAATTGGGGGTGGTGGGTGTGAAGGGACAGCTGTCCTCCTCCCTCAATCTATGGCTGAGGTGCCCTTGAGCAAGGCACCAAACCCACAACTGCTCCTCAGGTGCCAGGGATGCCTACCTGCCGCACTGGGTGTGTGTTCACAGCTATTAGTGTGTGTGTGTTCAACAGACGGGTTAAAATGTGGGAGACACATTTCATTGTATGTTGAACAATGACATAATAATTGCAATATATAAAGTTTTAATAACAATGATTAGATTTTTATACACATTTTCAATATTTCATTATATATTATTTACAGCGTCTGTCACTGACTGATGGTCATTACAGGGTGCTGCCATCAGTTCATTGCACTCAATTTTAAATATTAATATTGACAAAGCCTATATAAACAAAAAAAAAGGCTTTTGTTTGTGGGTGATGTCATGTTGTTTTCAGTTCTGCAGTTTTTCTGTGGCTATTTTTTTTCATATCAATATCGAATTATATTGCATTGACCAAAATTAAGAAATATATTGTGATATAAATTTTATCCATAACGTCCAGCTCTAATTCAGTGACAACTCAGAGGTGACATGAACAACTCTCAAGGGGTGGGATATATCAGGCAACAAATGAACAGTCAGTCAAAAAAAAAAAGCTATGTTTACTTGACAAAAGAAATCACTCTTCTCTAACACAACAAAACATTTTATCAGAGAATTACGGCATAGACCACAGGCTCAACATCAGATTAAGATCAATTGAGATTTGTTTGCTTATGTGTTGTTTTGAAATGTTTTCTATCTTGTTTCAGGCAAAGATTAGTTATGTTACACAAACACTTAAATAATCTAAGGTGGCAGAACAATCTGTTGAGGGGAAAATACACATGCACTATTTCACCATATGCATTTGTATACACGTGTATTGTGACTTAATAAAGTCTTTGCTGGATTATTAACCATACTACCATGAATTTTATAAAAAAAAAACTAATGAAACTAATATGTAACCAATACAGATTTGAGACTGATGAAAGAGGTCTGAATCCAAATAGGTGTCCTTAAAGACAGAGCACATTTGCAAGTTTGCAGCTGCTGTAAAACATTTTGAAATGGCAAATAAATGAAAAGATTCTATGACACTGAATGGTGGAAAGGATTCTAGTACAGTGTGAAGGGGAGAGCTGGAATGAGAATTTCAGAACACTCAAAAACTATACAACTAAGAGAGAAAAACTAGAACCGTCTGAATGAGAAATGTTTAACAGTGTAAAGAGTGTGAACAAATAATATGACTCTAGAACAGTTACTTATACAGGAGAACATTCTAGAAAATGTAATGTAGGAATAAATATATACCCCCAATGTTGTTTGTGATGCCATAGCTATTGGAAAGTATTTCCCTGGCAAAAGGAAAGGAGAGTCAGGAGGTGCTAGGTTGTAAGCAGTGTAGATGTTTAAGAGAAAAGTAGTGCACAGTAACCCATGATGTCTATGTAAAGTCTACCTTGTCCCCAAGTTGTTAGTCTGGGCATAAACCCCAAGCAGTCTGATATAACCCAAGAGTCTACAGCTCAACCCCAAGCAGTCTGAGTCTCATTACTTTGCAAGGGAAAGGCCTTCCAAAAACTATGGCTACTAACTGTTTAGTAGTGAAGAGGTTATACTCACACTAAACTTGCTAGTCTTGTCTCCTGCAGTGCTGGAGAAGGTGATCTGCAAGTCCAGAGGAAAATCCAGGTTGAGGTTTTGACTCAGGTCCAGCACCACAGCTTCTTTGCATTCTACAAAGAGCAGCAGTCTCCTGGGTTCCAGACTCAGGCCCATCCTCACCCAATTACCACTGAAAAATGGATTTCCCCCTGGTAGGGTGAGCATTTTAGAATCTGTGCCCTGAGAGTGGTATTCCAGCCGGAGCCAATTGTCTCGAGTGCTGGAGTTGAGACGAAGCAGTGGCCCAGCACCCAGCTGCAGGGCAGCCTCAGAGGTTAGGGAGATGATTGTGGCCTCAGAGTTTCTAACCTGCTGCCCCACTAGATGCAGCCCAAGAGAACCCTGAGAGGAGCTGAGTAGGTAACGGGAGAAATCCTGTGGCAGAGTCAGATGAGGCGAACGGGAGCGCAAACGCCACGCCCATGTCCCAGGGTCACGACCTTTGGCTTTTGTGACCCCTCGAACAGAGCGGGTGATGTTTGAAGCTTCAAGGAGGTCAATGACTAATGGGAGGAAGATAACAAGGCACAAAACATCAGGACAACACCTGGAAAGTGTACTAAACAAAACCCTTTGTTCCAAAGATGGTCTCAAATGGATTAATTGAGGGTTTATGACATCACAAACCTAAAACTGGTCAACTTGCAGGATGGGGCTTTTAAGTGGCTGGTGAGCAGACACAGAGGCAGGGACTACTAGCATTGTCACAGACCAGCACATACTGAGCAAAGACCTAGATGTAGGGTTAAAACATTTTGAAATGTAAATAACTTATTCATCTGGAATTTTGATGACCTGAAATTCATTTTTAGGGCTTTAATTGATGACCAAGAATTGGGGAATTTTAAAGTTTTCATAAATATTTCCTATTTACTTTCACTGGCAGAGTTGCTTTGTCTTAATGTAAACCTCAGGACAGAAATCTGATATTTTCATCAGCATCTACCAATGCCATGCACTCACACACACACACACACAATCTCTCTAGGGGAATGGTATTTAATGAGAAGAGCAGAAGGTTGTTTTCTGGAGTCCATAGTGACAGCTCCTCTCAAGTTTCAACAACTTTGTTTCTCTACACTGACTCAGGATGTGCAACATGGGTGAAGACAGTGTGTGTGTGTGTGTGTGTGTGTGTGTGGTGTGTGTGTGTGCGCGCATGTGTGTGTGTAGCCAGCAGTGTCCTTTACTTCCACAACAAAACATGAAGTGGGGGAGTGAAATCAAATTATCCACAACTTTTCTTTCCCACGTTTTTTGGTCTGGACAAGCTGTAACTTTCCAAATCCACATCTCTACAGGACCTCTTCTCCATTACATTCGTCCAGCTTAAGCTGGGTATTTTCACACATTCAGTAGTAAGTTTATGGGTGTGTATTCCTGTTCCAGAACAGCTGTTCATGGTTCTCACACTCAGATGATTTTTAAACTCTTAAAATCAAATGACTGCCTCATGTGCTGTTTAGAAATACTGTTAAGTACTAGTGTTTTTATGCATTTTATGCAAGTGTCTGTGGCAGTGTATAAGCGAGTAATAGACAGGATGGGAGGACGAGACCCACAGAGCAGAGCTGATGAATCAGTAGGTAGTCGTTAATGGCGTCCTACTCTCATTAGAATGGAGGCCTAATGAGTTTCTGACCCATCTGCACACAAATGATTCATTATGTACAAATACTGTCACAACATGCAGAGGAATGTCTGTATGAAGACAACAGCTGAAGTAAAATAATCACACAGAGAACAGTGGACGCTACAGATGAAAGAGAGAAATGGAAAGAAACCGAGAGAGTGGGGAGGGGGGGTGGGAATGGAAAAATGCAGGCAGATACAAGGATGGATTGGGACAAAAGGAGAGGTTGAGAAAAACGAGAAAAGACAGCTTCAAAATTGGAATAAGGCCACAGAAAAGGAGACAGGACAGGAAGAGGTAGAGGTAGACAGAGATACAGATAAGAAACTGAATTTGAGACCAGATGAAAGGTGAGAGATAAAGATCAGAGGGAGCAAGAGAGGTCGTACAGGACAAAAAAAAAAGAAGAGAGAGTGATGGTAAGAGAGGTGATTATACATTGCAGTGCAAACCCTACTTTAAAAACAACATCAAAAGTCCTGAAGGATGTTACACAAAACAGGATTTATGTAGTTAGCTGCATAACAATATCCCTGAGCTACTCTACTAAATTGTCCCTCTGTGCTTTTCCTATTTGGGACTTAAGTCTTTTGGCTAAACAATACCAAATCCTTCTTTTTGGAAAACCCCCTGCAGAAAACAGTGAAATTCCTTTGCAACGCTGACTGTCATTACACTGTGTGTCCATAAATAATATTCTTACAACAACATTTTCCCAAGTATTCTAAAAATCCCCAAAATGCCAGGGTATTTGTTAAATATATTTAAAACCTCATTCAAAAGTAATTCTCTTTATTTTATTAAATTCCCCCACTTTCAGTAATCGGTCCCAGAATAATGATCACATTAGACTTAGTGGAGAGAACGTCTTATTATTCTTAGGGTGAGAATTAATCAACTGAAAAGCTAAGTCTAAATCATCTTTTTCCAACCTTGACATCTTAGGGACCCTACAGAAGCTTAAAGGGACCCACTGAGAGAGATCTTAGTACATGAAAGTTCCAGTGCGTTTACCCAGACCTTATCATGCAGCGAGAACTTTCCCATGCACTATTTGTAAGTCATGCTGAGTTTCTCCTGTGCGGCAGAGTGGACTTTAGAAGGGAATCTCCCCCAAAAGCAGTGGGCTCACCGTTTTCATTGTTGCCTTGAAGCTGAGCGTCCACCTCGGTTTGCAACAACGAGCAAATCGCTAATAAACTCAGCTGAGCAAAGAGAAAAGCTCGAGTAACCGGGAACTCCATCCTGAAGCCCTGCTGACAGTACACTGAACAACAAATTGTTTTTCCTTTTTTTTCCTTAAAAGCTAAAAAAGTGAATCCTGCAGACGGCAGCAGTGGGTGTCTAAGCTTTCTCACTGCAGCAGCAGCCTCGGTGAAGGCTCGTCTTTTCCTGTGGACTTCGGCATGTCAGACATGGTGGTATTCTCTTCTAACTGGAATTTACGCGCCGAGGAAACAAGAACCATCTGGCCACAGGAGTCGTGATTTATCGAACCCGTATTCCGTCAAGCCCCGCCTTCTCCGCAGAGATTGGTTAGTAACGTGCTATCCCGCGTTAGGATTGGCTGGTCCTTAATATTGACGGACATTGGGCACTCAGTCCACTCTTTACTATTAGCCAATCAACAAAATGGCACTACCTGAACCTGAAAAGGGGGCGAGGCTTGTCGGAATACAGGTGGAAATAAAATAAGGCCTCCCTGCCATGGGACCAATTCTTTCATTTTCAACAACGGTTCTCTCTGTCTACTTATTAACAATGTAATGAAACTTGGGCGCACTAGGACCTGGGGGAGATGCTACTGTTACTGTATGTCCATTTGACGCCGTTGGCTATGGGTCTGCACTGTTTTCTTGACAGAATACGCACAGGTAGTTTTGCCAACCGTCCTGTAAAATTACGGAATCGTCCCGTGTTTGGACGCTAAAAAAAGTGTTCAATTTTGAACTGATATTTTTGAAGTCAAATTTTGAAGGCGATGATTTGAGACAAAAACACGTATCTCTCTCTCACCTGGAGCAAGTGGCAGATTCTCCACGGCTCAACACGCTTTTCATTGGTCGCCACATTTTATTTAGCCAATCAGCAGCCAGAGTTATCTGTCCATCATTCAATGCTGCAGCCAATGGAGTCACAGTCCCTCCTAAAGGGGGTTGTTTTGCAGCAGTGCTCAGATCGGTAGAAACATATCTCTATACGGCTCTGCTACAGCTCTACTTTCAGATAGAACTAATGTTAGCACCGTGTCCTGAAGAAGCTACAGTTCATTCTCCCTCAACATATCACAGAGGAATTTTTGAATCAAAGCAATTCTTTATACGTTATAATCACATTAGATAATTTCATATAGATTAACAATAACATTAACAAGCTATTATTAGAGTCTAAGAGAAATATGAGTCCTAACTAAACAATTAATTCTATAACATTTAGACTGAACATAAGATAGTGTAATGGACGAGATTTTAGACTCTTGGACCAATAAGATTCTTTCACTTCAGATCATATTGTAATTAATGAACAATTTAAAATAATAGTATTTAATATATAATAATATTATTTTAAATTGGTAATACAGTATTTGCAAAATAAATGGATAGATTATGCTTTGCCATTTTTCAAAAAGGCTACTGACAGGCACTGACACTCCTGATGGCAGTTGGCTTAATAAATGTATGACAACAAATATGTTTTATCTGTTTTACTACAATCGAAAAAGGATTTACAAGTACATACTGATCCCTGGGCCTTTGTGTTCCTTATTTTGATTTCAGAATGTTGACAAGGTGTATGCAGGAGGAAGGTGTGGTGAGCTTCCTGACAGTGAGCATGATTTTAAGATAAAAATAAAGAAAAATCATTAACTGAATGCCTGTTACAATCGTCATTCATTCATTCTTTATCTGTAACCGCTTATCTAGTTCAGGGTCGCAGTCTGTTACAATCTTTAATTAACCAAATTGAAAAGCCACTGATGCACTAGTTGAAATAACATTATGCAGCAGAGGAAACCAGATTATTGATGAATATTCATGCATTAAACATTGTAGTATAGGACAGACTGAACTGATGTCTTCTGATGTTCTTTCCTGATGTTATTTATGACTGTATATTTTACAGATACTTATATATAATGAATTAATAATTGTTCACCACTCCGTTTTGTTTTTCTCCCTGCTGAGCTTTGTATCTTCAAGTATTGGAAATAAAGCGCTGATAAAGAACTGATTTAAAAACACTCAAATAAAAACAAAAATATTATATTTAAAACAAATTATGCAACACAAATGCACGAAGCACCTTGGGCCAGATTGCATTTTATTGGTTTATGAATTGGAAAAAACTAAACACAACCTCTGCAGCAAACCATTTAATAATATTGTTTTTCTCTGAACATTAATGCAAAGTTTGTTTTCTAATGACAGTTCCAGAATGTAATAAATTCTCTAATGTTTCAAATATTTTTTTTGTTTTGTGTATTTATATGTGCATTTATAAATATTAAGCTAAAAGTTCAAGGTGTATATGTATATGCAAACAAAATATATAAAAATATAAAAAACAGAACATTTCACAGTATTTGTCACCAGGCAAAGAATTCTTGCAAAGAATTTTTTGTTTTGTGTATTCTCATTTTTCAAATATGCTAACAGAATGTATTGCAATCAGAACACAGACTCATGGTTTGAAAGCAGTGCAGCTTGCTTTATCTCCTAGTTGGTTGCTAATCAGACACACACATCAGTTATAAGATAAGAAAAGCACTCATGGATCTGTCTCTGCATGAATTTGTGTCTGACTGTTTGTCCCAAGATGACCGAAAATCTGAATGTAAAAAAATGCTGCCATCATGGGCTTATATTTGTGAATAAAGTGTGTTTTCTAACCTACTTATACACAAAGCCCTCTAGTGACCCATGGAGTAAAATAAAAATATTTAGCGAGCAGATAATTTTTTTCTCCTTTTTTCCCTTTTATCCTAAACAGACCCAGGCACAGCTTAAATATTCTTATAAACAATGGGAAAAGATCTGTAAAGATATGTCTTACAGGCAACAAATGTTATACTCTCTGACCTGATGAGGCTCGAGATTTATAAGATTGGGATTTCCTTGCTTGCTTTGCTTTTGCTCAGACCAGCTTTGACCACAGGGCAGCACCTGCATGCCCTGCATATTTACGATCACTGACTGACTGATGGGACTGGGATTTACTTTGCCTTACCTGGAACTGTTTATTTGTCACTGGCTTCACATTATACATTCTTAATACAGCTTGTGACATTGTCATATCACGATAATATAAACCACTGTACACACATTGTTACTCCAAGTTTCTCCTGTGTGTAGTGTGTAGTGATGTTGATGTAGAGCATATAGTCCAATTGTAACAGGTGGAAGCGAGCATGTATTTACAGTGAGCTAGTTTCAGCCATAGTCAATCGGAGTGCAATGTTGGATTTACAGTTAAAAAGTTTGTTCATGTGTAACCCCAATGATTGTGTGTTGATTCCGTATAATTTCATCTCCTCTTTGTCAGTGGTTTTGGTAGAGTGTCAAACAGAGGAGGGTGGGTCCCACGTTTTAAGCATTGGTACCGCTCCAGTGAGAAGATTCTTCCTCATTTTCTGCAGGAGTTCTTCATGGCACTGTTGCCTTGGCTGCACTCAATTGGGGCTATGACCTGGAATTCTGTAAAGCTGCTTTGTGAAAAAAGCCAGCTGTTAAAAGCACGAGTAAAATGTAATTTAATTAAAACAAATAGAACTGAAATACATGTAGTGAAAAGAGGACTTAGTTATGACTACAAACATATTTATCCCAGTAAAGAAAAAATGCCCATTCCATACAAAATGGCATTGAATGAATAAATGAATTAATGAATAAATAAATAATATTTTTAAATATAATTTTTGCTCGCTATGTAGGCTTAGGTAAATGCCTACTTTTAAATGACCACAGTTGTTTATTATTCATGGATATACATTTTGTGTAAGTAGTGATAAACAGGATTTAATAAAGATGTTAGGGGGGCAGGTTGCCATGTACCATTCATCTCACTCTTACTCTCTCTCTCTCTCTCTCTCTCTCTCTCTCTCACACACACACACACACACACACACACACACACACACACCACATACACACACACACGGACACACACACACACACACACACACACACACACACACACACACACACTTCTTCTGCACTGCTGCTGGTTAAAATAATGGAAGTGAATGCTGTCAAAGGTCACACAGGACCTGGAACCTGTACACTGATCTGATCTATTAGACAGGAGAATGCTATTCCAGAACCTTAATCTCCTGTCTGTTTTAATTACAGAGTGTGATGAATGCCTGGTCAGACTTAATCACTCTGTCTGTGTGTTTATGTGTTTCTTTGTGTGTGTGTGTGTGTGTGTGTGTGTGTGTTTGTTTCTCTCCCTGAATATGCACTGAATGTAGGAGTACATCAGGCTTCTGATCATTTTCGTATTTCGTAATCGTTCAGCAATTCTTATTGTGTTACGCTCGAGTTACTGTTATATATGCACTATGAACTGCAGTATGAATTACTGTATGCCTTTATAGTTGTTTGTTTCTTGCTGTAGCTGTTTGATTGGCCTGATTGGGAAGCTGTGTGATTTGACTAGCCAGGATAAAGGTGGTAAATCATGTAATTGGTTCGGCCTTAGAGTTATCTGATTTGATTGGTTAGATCTTTGGCTCAGACATTAGATTTCTCCTCTTGGCACAGAGCCCCACAAGCTTTAACACTAAGTCATAATCCCCTGAATGTTCTTTGACTCCCCAGGAATACGTACACACACATACTTACACTCAACTTCACAAACAAACTACAAATTAGGTTCCTGTTTAAACCTCCTGAACACTATGGGAGCAGTGACTGGTTTGGAAAAGAATGATCATGGCAACAAACTGAATGGACAGTAACTGCTATGTAAAGGAGATTTAGGTGAGTCACATTATCTCATTTTAAAGATTTTGTCTTATAGCTACTGGGTCCAGTATTCGGCTCTCTAGCCTTCTGCATTCTCTTTTAATACTTCATAAATTTCCATTATTCAACACCTAGAGTAGTGAGCAGGAATACTCCAATGGCTATTTTATCTTCATATCAATATTATAATATTTTCAAAATTAGAAATTAAATTCTGGGCTAACATTTGTGTTTTGCTAAATTGTGTTTAATATTTAGCCTTTGTTGGTTTTATTCATTTTAAAAAAATTTGCCGTACTTCTGCTGTTGTTGTTTATTCAAACACTTCTGTTTGTCTATATATTAAAGTGCTGCTGGACAGTAATTGAGAGAGACAGGAGAAAATACATTATGAGTAATATGGCTGGTGTGATTTGCATGTTTGTATAACTTTTGAGATTATTTTTTTTTCAAACACATGACTGAATTTTTCACTCATAATCCTCTTTTGCTGCTTAAAACGGGTCACGAGTGCCTCTGGTATACACCCTGGGACAAATCTAAGAACCTAGAGCTGAAGCAAAGTGTTGTTTTCTGATTTGATTGAGAGAGTAATTTAGAGGGAGACTAAGTAGAAGATCAGGTGCATGTAAGCAGGTGCTTGAATGTATGACAGCTGTGTGTGTTTGCATGCATGTGAGAAAGTTTACCTGTCTGAAAGGGGAGAACAAGATCTCAGAAGGATTAGCAGGTCTTAATTGAAAGCAGAGTATCAGTCAGGGGTCATGTGACTTAAGGCCACTCACCATGTAAGCAATTCAACGTGATAAGGTATGTGCAACATCATTAGTGAGAGTAAAATAAAATTAGGTGTATAATTATCCATATCATATGGGAAAACTTAAAATCCCACTGCAATATTTCAGTTTTTTCACATTGATTATTGTACTGACATATGTTGCCATGACATTTTTATGTGTTGCAATGATAGTACCAATTGTACTAACAGAGAAGCTTTGAAATCTTTGCAATAGCCTTTTAAAATATGACTGCTATTTTATATAAAATGTTGTTCCTGAAAACTTTAGGAAGCATCTTCACCTTCAACATAAAACCATTTTTATTCTTACATCATTCATATCTAGAACATCATATGCTTAACCTTAAAGGAATCTTCTTTTTTCTCCTATCTCTGACAGGCTGCAATAGACATGAAGAATAATAGATCGCTCACCATCAGATGTTTCCAGGGAACTCTTCTGCTGTATTATATCCTGTCACCTGTTAGTCATTTCATTGTATCAGGTACACATACATGTATACAGAAATATGCACAGACATAAACACATAACACAGCTGCACCACTTTCCAAGATGCATAATTTGGTAAAAAGCACAGAGATCATAAAATATATTTCACCACTAGTCTCCTGTTTTTCTGGTTTACTGTAAAGTATGCACTTGTTTATACTTATGTGCCACACATTTTAATATGCTAATACAACAAATTGATGCACAAAACCATTTAAATCAATCTGTATGGAATTTCAAGTTTTGTCAAAATCTGAATATTATTTACTACATTTACTATACTTAAATTTACTGAACTGTAAATGATCAAGTTATCAAAACAGCCTTTTAACAAAAGCTATGTGCATCTTATAATAAGTGAAGATCTATGTTAGTAAACCTATGTTAATAAAAGACATTCTAATAAAACAGGGCCAAGCCATTTTAATGTGTGTGCTTGTGTATGTGTGTGTGTTTCTGTGTGTGTGTGTGTGTGGCAGCCAGTGAGTGTGAGGGTGGGCAGGATGTGTTTGCCACTGTCAGAGAGAACAGCCCCATGGGAGAATTTATTGCCAATCTCACAATAACTGGAAACCCATCAGCCAATCATATCACCTTAAGCCTTACAGGGGCTGATGCTGATTGGCTTTTTCTGGAAGAAAAGACCATTAGGCTAAATTCCTCTATTACACAAGTTCTGGATCGAGAGGTAACAGAGCTTTATTATTATTGCGGACATCTTTAATGTATAAAAACTAACATGTTCCTGCATGTAATGTTGACTGCTGTTTTTAGGTGCATGGTTCTATTCTAATGGCCATGGTGAACTGTTATGAGGATGGAGCTATCCAGGTAAGCTATAGTTAGCCCTCTGTAATACTGTATAACAAAATACAGTATATTTTTTCGTATCTGATACAATACCAATAAGTAGCACAAAAACCACTGAACACCAGAAGACAAACAAGGAAGCACAGCTAAACAGACAGTACAGAATGACACAGAGAATCATCCTTACCCAAACTACTGTGTACTCTTTATATAAAAGGGTATCCCTCCAATTAAAAAAAAAGAAATTCATATTTTTGTCAGTAGAGTTAAAGCTACAACTAATCATAAAACAATGTCTCAGGCATATGCCCAAGTATTCTTAATTATATCATGTGATAATTTTTAGTGATAAAACTTTTAATGACATTAAACACTTCAGGTGACTTGTTTCGCCACCACTGTGAACAATTCTGAAAAAGATTTTCTGAAAAGGTACAGTTCACCTTTTTTATAATTATGCAGAAGGGTTGAAGCATCAGCATGTAAATTAATGCCTATAATATAAAATACTGTTTTTCTATAGAGTGAGCACAAAATTACAGTGGAGGTTCTTAACATGAATGACAACAAACCAGAGTTTCTACAAAGATCCATCCAGCCTTTAGAAATCAATGAGGTAACCACCTACAGTCAGTCATCTCTAAAAGAAAGCAGCCAAAGTCATTCAGTGTTTTAGCCTCCTTCTTCTAAATTTTGAATCTGTGTTTACTGAATGGTGATTGTTTCCTCCTTGTGTGTGTTAAGCTGACTGCAGTGAACTCTACAGCATTTACAGTTCTGGCAGCAGATGCAGATGGAGACATACTCATATATGGCATTGACGAGACATCGGTATGGGTAGAATATGACCATTCTTTTTCATTAATACTAATACTAAATACTAATGTAAATTCCTACAGTGTAAAATTTGCAGTTAATGTTAATAGTATACAAATTTTGAGGTGCTTCACTGCATCCAAAAATGAATAAATAAATAAATAAATAGAAAATAGAATTAGGTTTCACTTACAGCAGGATCTGTGAATTATTTTCACGTTATATCTGTCCAATGAAAAACATGTATCTCCATTTTTGTTTAATTGTTCTATACCACATCATTTGAACACAGCAGCTGTCCTTCACTTTGTGTAAAAAAAATCATGATGAATTAACCAACAGAAATGCTTAAAATTACTTGGAACTAAATATTTTTACATCTACTTCCATTGAAAGATAAGAAGCAAATCTCCTCTAATTTGCTACTTTTGAGATAAATGTATTTCCTTGGATGATATATTCTTTGTACATTTTCATTTTCAGCAGTAAATATCAGTGCCTAATTTGGCAGGTTTGGACATTCTTAAAATTCATAAAGGTTGTATTAAGGGTCATAAAGGGTGACTGTCTGTGAGGAGTTTGGTGTTGTCTCCCCATGTCCGCGTGGGTTTCCTCCAGGTGCTCCTGTTTCCTCCCACAGTCCAAAAACACACTTTGGTAGGTGGATTGGTGACTCAAAAGTGTCCATGTGTGAAAGTGTCCGTGTGTGTGTGTGTGTGTGTGTGTGTTGCCTTGTGTAGGACTGACGCCCCCTCCAGGGTGTGTTCCCGCCTTGCGCCCAGTGGTTCCGGGTAGACACCAGACCTGCCGAAACCCTGAATTGGATAAGCGATTACAGACAATGAATGAATAAATATATTTATTGAGTTCAACACTATGCCATTGTAATAGGATAAACATTTGGGAAAGAAGATAGACATCTCATGTGAGGACACTGATGTTGTCAGTATATATTCATTTTAGCAAAGAAAAAAATTGCAGGACACCTAACTTATATTTAGTGTAGAACACTGCTTAGCTCCCCTCAGTTTTAACCTTGTTTGTTACTTTGAATCATTCATGAACTTCATAACAGCAGTAACATTATTTCTATTTGTGTGTGTTTTCTGTAGCCTGACGCAGGTTATTTCAGAGTGGACCTGCCCAACAGTGGTCGAGTGATTCTGAACAGATCTCTGGACTACGAGACTAAAACTCAGCTCCAGCTGCTTCTATATGTTGTGGTAATTCCTCTCTTTCACAAGGGTTTGGACACCCATAGCCAATTTTTTTTCAATATGTTGCATTTAAGTAACTAGAAGTATGTTTTCTCTGTAGGGTGTGTAATTATTTTTCATTAGAAAATACACTATGTTGCCAGAATACTTGCTCATATGCCTCCGGCTGCATATTAAATTGAGTGACATCCCATTCTAAATTCATAGGGTTTAATATGATATCCACACCAAACTTGCTCATCCATGTCTTTACAAACCTTGCTTTGTGCACTGGTGCACAGTCATGTTGAAACTTGTCCCCAAACTGTTCCCACAAAGCAGGTTGCATGAAATTGTCCAAAATCTCTTGGTACACTGATGCATTAAGATTTCTTTTCACTGGAACTGAAGGGCTGAACACAACTCCTGAAAAACAACCCCGCACCATAATTCACCCGCCACCAAACTTCACACTAGGCATAATGCAGTCAGACAAGTTCAGTTCTCCTGGCACCCTTCAATTCCAGACTAGCCCATCAAATTGCCAGGTGGAGAACCATGATTCAACATTCCAGAGAATTAGTCTCCACTGCTCTAGAGTCCAGCAGTGGCGTGCTTTTCACCAACGCATCTGAAGCTTTGCTACGCACTTTGGATGTAGCTGCTCAGCGATGGAAACTCATTCCATGAAGCTCTCTATGCACTGTTTTTGAGCTAATCTGAAGGCCACATGAAGTTTGGAGGTCTGTAGTGACTGACTCTTCAGAACGTCAGCTGACCCCACACTGATAAATTACATGGCCTACCACATGTGGCTGATTTGCTGCCATTCCCAATCACTTCCACTTTTTTATAATACCACTAACAGTTGACTGTGGAATATTTAGTACTGAGGAAATCACTGAGCTCCTGAGAGCAACCCATTCTTTCATAAATGTTTGTAGAAGTAGGCTGCATGCCTAGGAAGTGATTGGAACACCTGAATTCAATTATTTGGATTGGTGATTGAATACATCTGGCAATATATTGTGTATATCACTTGAAAAGGGCCACCCAAAGCTTTGTATAGAACTGTGTGTATACACTTACACATAACAAGTAATAATACAATTATGACAATTATCAATAACAACAGCAAAAAATAATTATATTCAGTTCATTCAAAATAATCCCCTAACCATTTCCCCCAGATGGGTACACTTTCTACAGCACTGGAATATGGAACATAATCTGTAATTCATTCATTCATTTATTTTAAGAACTTTCCTGTTCAGGGTTGCTGTGGTTCCAAGGCCTATCTTGTATTATTGGGTACAAGGCAGAAACACACATGCTTTCCCAGTCACACACACTCATACCAATGAATGCATAAACAATTCACCTACAAACCGGATTCCAAAAAAGTTGGGACACTAAACAAATTATGAATAAAAACAGAATGCAATGATGTGGAGATGGCAAATGTCAATATTTTATTCATAAAAGAACATAGATGACAGATCAAAAGTTTAATCTGAGTAAATGTAACATTTTAAAGGAAAAATATGTTGATTCAAAATTTCAGTGTCAACAAATCCCAAAACAGTTGGGACAAGTAGCAATAAGTGGCTGGAAAAAGGAAATTGAGCATATAACGAACAGCTGGAAGACCAATTAACACTAATTAGGTCAATTGACAACATGATTGGGTATAAAAAGAGCTTCTCAGAGTGTCAGTGTCTCTCTGAAGCCAAGATGGTAAGGGGATCACCAATTCCACCACTGTTGTGCAGAAAGATAGTGCAGCAATACCAGAATGGTGTTACCCAGCGTAAAATAGCAAAGACTTTTAAGTTATCATCAACCGTGCATAACATCATCAAAAGATTCAGAGAATCTGGAACAATTGCTGTGCGTAAGGGTCAAGGCCGTAAAACTCTACTGGATGCTCGTGCTCTCCGGGCCCTTAAACATCACTGCACCTCAAACAGGAACGCCACTGTCAAGGAAATAACAGAATGGGCTCAGGAATACTTTCAGAAAGCATTGTCAGTGAACACAATCCACCGTGCCATCTGCCGTTGCCATCTGAAACTCTACAGTGCAAAGAGGAAGCCATTTCGAAGCAAGCTCAGCCTTTTGCACTGGGCCAGGGGTCTTTTAAAATGGAGTGTCTGGAAAGGCACCATTAATGCAAAGAACTATGTTCAGGTTCTAGAACAACATATGCTCCCGTCTAGATGTCATCTCTTTCAGGGAAGACCTTGAATTTTTCAACAAGATAATGCCAGACCACATTCTGCAGCAATCACAACACCATGGCTACGTAGGAGAAGGATCCGGGTACTGAAATGGCCAGCCTGCAGTCCAGATCTTTCACCTATAGAGAACATTTGGCGCATCATAAAGAGGAAGGTGCGACAAAGAAGGCCCAAGATGATTGAACAGTTAGAGGCCTGTATTAGACATTAAAGGGGTAGTATTCCTATTTCTAAACTTGAGAAACTGGTCTCCTCTGTCCCCAGACGTCTGTTGAGTGTTGTAAGAAGAAGGTGGGATGCCACACAGTGGTAAAAAATGGCCTTGTCCCAACTTTTTTGAGATTTGTTGATGCCATGAAATTTTGAAACAACATATTTTTCCCTTAAAATGATACATTCTCTCAGTTTAAACTTTAGATCTGTGATTTGTGTTCTATTCTGAATATAATATTAGATGTTGGCACCTCCACATCATTGCATTCAGTTTTTATTCACAATTTGTTTAGTGTCCCAACTTTTTTGGAATCCGGTTTGTACAAATATATGTTCCTCCCTATGGGAGGAAACTTAAGCACCTGGAGGAAACCTATACAGCCACAGAGAGAACTCCTGACAGACAGTCACCAGAAGCAGGAACTGTGCCCAAAATCTCAGGTCCCTGCAACTATTTGACACTACTTGTAGTGCCACTGTGCCACCCAATGATCTGTAATTCATATAAAAAATCAATAATATGACATAGAATAGCAAATGTAATCACAGTTACTGCATATCACAGTGCATTGTGGGTAATCCATTCCTGCTATTTTCGTTAGTTTTTTGTATTTTCCAAAGCACTATAGGACTGTAAGAATACACAATATTCTCAATAAAAACCAGACTCCATAATAGTACATTAGACAGTCAGCAGTGGACCATTTTGGACACAGCCATGGTGTAATTTAGACTAATACTTAGTTTGACTTTGTGAAATCTGTTGTAGGAAATGAACACAAAGGAGCGTTTTAACTCAACAGCCACATTAACCATCAATGTGACCGATGGAGATGATCAGTACCCACAGTTCCAGCCATGCACTCTCCTCTCGCTCAGTCAAAGCAGCCGCATCTGTGCCAACCCTCTGTACACTGTCAACATTACCGAACATGATGAGGTAAAGTATTCAAGGAAATCATCCTTACCCAATAGTATGTTAATTTGCACTTTACATATAAATTCCGCTTTTGGAAAATTCTGGATATTTTGTAACGTGATACAAACAAGAATCTGGTATTTAAGCTTCACTTAAATGACAAAAGTACTTATTAAAGTTTAATCATTTGGGAAATGAGGATGTTAACTGTGGAATTTATACCCATGCATGCTTGATACAAGACTTAATTTGCTCTGCGTCACTCTGAAACAAGGAAATAGGTATGGAATTAATTAAGTGTGTAGATGAAATGGACGTTTTGAAATGAGGAGTCACAGACTAAATGAATAAACAAGTAAAGGGAGCTAAAAGTGATTAAGGGAATGTAACGCTGCTTAAACATAAACTGAAGAAGTAAACAGACAAAACAAATGTAAACAGTAGAAGGACTAAGCACAAAGCAAACAGGATCATAGTGTAAACAAACAAAAAGAGACCAAAGGAAAACAAAACAACTAAAGTAATGACAGGAAAGAATACAAACTGAGGAGCCAATGATCTGAACTCATAATAAACAAAGATTATTTTTTTCGGTCACACACTCTGATTGGTTGAGAAGCGTTCTAACCATGCTGTAGCTGTGTGTTTTCACAATCACTGTATCACTCCGCTAGAATGTTGCTAACAACACTATTCATTTGACATTTTTCACCACTAAATAAACTTCAATTCATACCAATAAATTTAATTCAGTTTACTTCAAGAGTATACACTGATACTAATACCAATAAATATCATGTACAAATTGTACTTGCTTTCACTGTTATAAACATGTAAGTTTAATAATAATTTATTCATTCATACATTGTTGTTAACCACTTCAGAGTTAATCCAGTTCAGGGTCATGGTGCATGTTTCTTATAATAAATGGTGACTGAAGGCAGTAATTGGCACTAAACAAAATGTAATTCAACAAAAATGCAAAATAATACATTAATCAGCGTAGTTTTAAGTGAGGACATATAATGAACCAAGTAGTATCCTTAATTTGAAAGAGCATGAACCAAGAAACTATGAACTAACAAACTTAACTAAATCAAATAACTTGAAAGATGAAGCCAGGTTAAGAATACAAAACAAACAATAATAACAATGGGCAGAAAAAACTGAGACCCGTGGAGAGGAAGCCCATTGGAGATACAGTTGCAGTAATGGTCCTTTCTTTAACATTCACTTGGAGCTTTTAGCTGCACATTCAGTATCTCAAATCGTTCCTTACACAGTGCACTAATATTACATGAAAAGCATAACTGTGGGTTTAAAATCGAGCACAAAATCTTAAAAGTTAAGTCAGCTGTGGTTCAGTAAGGTATATTAGAACTATAATGCACAGTTTGACTGGTTGAAACTGCTAAGTTACCTTCCTATTATAGTGCACCCCAAAGAGAACATATGAAAATTTGAGATAGTTGCAGCTCAGCTGAGCACACCAGGTTAGATAGACTATTTTGGGCAGAAAGCTTACCTGGAGGGAATAGTTTAATCAGCAGAGTACCGGTCTGGGTAGTTTACTTGGCAGGTAGTAAACTAGGTAGTTTACTGTAGTGAGGTGTTAGTGATGTAACAATTTTATACATATATATGAAGCCACTTTCGCAGTTCCACAACAGGCTATTGCTTAAATATAAAATAGAGAATCACCAGGGCAGAGGAAAAAACTAAATGAAAAATCTCCATATCAAAGAACAGGAATATAAACTAACAAAAACACAGGGATCAGAGGAGAACAGGGCAAGATATTTAAATAGGGATAGACTAAGAAACCTTAGGATCAAACTACAATAATTAAAGACAAAATATGAACATAAAAAGCAGAGCACAACTCAAGCAGGAGCAAGGAAACCATCAACAATGACCACCAAACTCTCAGACAATGGACCTAGTATATAAACCTTGATGAAAAACCTGTGGGTAGTTTTTCATCAAAGAGGATGGGTGTGTGGTTAAATGGACACAAAGACTAGACAAGCAGATGGAACAGAAATTGAAGGAATGTAATACAAGAGAAAAGCAGAGAATCAGGATGAGGCAAGGAAGAGTAGTGTCAAATCCTGATACTTAGTCATTTGTAGCAGCCTGATTTTACTCTTTATTGTTCATTATACATTTTCAGTTTTCAATTTGAGACTGAGTCTAGTCAAACATATGCCTGCTCGGTCTGAAAAATCTATGTGCTATCTATATCTATTTCCTGAAAACAAACTAAATCGAATGAAAGCCTGTGTTAAATTAATAATTTCTCATGCAACGGTGTCTGTCCTTTCCCTACACAGACTGACATTTCTATGGATTCCCTAATCTTTGCAAATATAGTAATGACAGATGGTGAAAGACCTATAGTCTTAGTAATATTTAATTGAGAAACATTATTTCTGAAAAAAAATCTAAATTTTTCATATTCACAATTAAATTTAAAGACATTGCTTTATTCTTTGCCCATTAAATAACATTTCCAGAGAATTAACCATTCACAGATTCTTGTTTTAATTGCATTTTACAAAATATTTTTTGTAAAAAAAACTTTTGTGGAAATGGGGTTTGTCTGAATAACATGGTGCCATTTATGCCACACTGATTAGTCTATCTACTAATGTATACGCCATGTAATATCCAATATATTTGCACCTCGAAACAGATTTAATGTATTTGCATATTTGACACATAAACCGATGTTCTGCTGAACTCTAAATTCATTTTTCCTTCTATATTCTTTTCAAATTTGTTTATTTATTTGCTGAGTATAACATTACCTAGCCCAACCCTAACAGAAAAATAAAACGTGCCCTCAGTTTTGCCCAAGACAAAATGTACCATGTTTTTTCCTTCAATGCTAAATTCAGCAAATAATCAGAAGTTGTCCATTCAAGGGCAGAATTTGACTAACACTCTGTTGTGTAGGATATTATCTTGGATTTCTCACCGGGCCCAATTTTAGCGGTAGATGGTGATGAGGGGTTGAGGACACCACTCATTTATACAATCTTATCAGGTATGTAATACAACTCAAAACACAAGGTCATGATGTGTATCAGTGTATATGCTGCAGAGTTTAAAAAGCATTGCTTTCTGATGTGGACTATATCCTGTGTGTGTGTATAGGAGCTGATAATGGGCGGTTTGTGATCGACAGCAATTCAGGGGAAGTGAGGCTCACTAGGAGAGTTGACAACAGACTTCTGACTCCTACTCTTAGACTGCGTATTATGGTGAGCTTGAGTCTATCTATGTGGCTGAGGGTGGTCAATATTAAGTGTCATTGCTTTTGTGAAATATTATGTCATACACTGCTCTGAACAAATTCATGTATCATTAAAAAGATGGATGTGTTTTGCGTTGACTTTATTTAAGATGAAAATGGACAAAAAGTCAAATGTAAACACTGAGAAAAAATGGTTTCAGTGACCAAAGCACCATCACACACCAAATACAAACAGTGCTCAGAAAGCAAGAGAGGAACAAGATCCCAGCAACATTAGAGAAAGAATATTCCATATTTAATACTGGAGTACATTTACAGTACAAGCCTCGTCACTGAAATATGAGGGTCAAAAATACAGAAACAAAATAATCGTTCATTAATCATAATCGTGGTAAAATGTATAATTAATCATGATATTGATTTGCGCTCATATTGCCCAGCATTACCGTTGCACTATATTTACTAATACTGTTAATTTACAGTTAATTTATAGATTTTTACCTTCTGCACATTCTTAATTTTACATTGAATTAAAGAGAAAATTTAATTGAGCATTATCTCTTTTTATTTAAGTTGAATGAGTTGGATTTGAGAATGTTAGCTTTGTCAAAGCTGCATTTATGTTCCAATTCATACATTTCATACACACAATTCCTTAAAGACACAGTAAAAAACAGCTGGAAAATAGTGTGTAAAAATAAAACTGAAAACATAAAAAAAATCTATTAGAAAAATATCAAATCTCACTGAGCATTTTGTCTATTGTGAATCTCATATTACATATCTGATATATTATTGGGATAGTTTCCCAGTTAAGCCTAGTTCTGGACTTATAAGCCTATATCCAAGACTAGCCTTAAACACTGTCTGGTAAACTACCCCAGAGTGTATTGTGACAATGATTTCAAGTGGATTGTATCTTTGAAATATTGCCCATTTTTCAGTCTGTGTGTCTGTAGGAAAATAACAGTATCACAACTTGATGGCTTTTATCACTGCAGGCTGCACAGACAGATGACCCTCTGAAGTACTCAGTTGCTACGGCATTGGTGCGGGTTCTGGCAGAGAATCGATTCCCTCCTCAGTTCAGCCGCTCAGCGTACAGAGGCTTCGTCAGTGAGAGCTCCAGTCCAGCCTCTCTGGTCAACACCTATGGAAATGAACTGCTCATTTTAGATGTCACCGATCGAGACTTCACCGATGTACGCCACATTACATCTAAACACAACAATTATAAAGTATTTGTTAAATGAAATCACAGCTGAACATTACACTTACATTGTTATGTCTGACAGGGCTTTAACCCAAAGCTGCAGTTTTCTCTGACTTCGGAGTCTAACAGCTCTCAGCTGTTTTATATTACCCAGGAGGGACTTCTCATTGCCAAAGCCAATCAGCTGCAGCCAAACCACAAACACTCTCTAGAGGTGAACATCTTAATAAACTACTAGTCTATAGCAAGACAATATATAAACATTAGGCTTAATACTCTGTTATTAATCCTTAAGGAATTGCTACAGTATTCACGTCTAACAAACTGAAGCTGTTAGAAAAAACTATTAATTTAAAACTTCATTAAATCAACATGGAAGCCACAATTGTGTAAGATGTGCTGAGTGAGGTAGTGTGGACCCATATGCAAACACATCTAAGCACATAAAAGTACTAAACAAAATTGCATAGTGTTGCAGTCAGACAGCTCCAGGGACCTGGAGGTTGTGGGTTCAATTCCCGCTCCGGGTGACTGTCTGTGAGGAGTTTGGTGTGTTCTCCCCGTGTCAGCATGGGTTTCCTCCGGGTGCTCCGGTTTCCTCCCACAGTCCAAAAACACACGTTGGTAGGTGGATTGGCGACTCAAAAGTGTCCGTAGGTGTGAATGTGTGAGTGAATGTGTCTGTGTTGCCCTTTGAAGGACTGGCACTCCCTCCAGGGTGTATTCCTGCCTTGCGCCCAATGATTCCGGGTAGGCTCCGGACCCACCTCGACCATGAACTGGATAATCGGTTACAGATAATGAATGAATGAATGAATGAATGAAAAAGTGTTTTGAAGCTGCAGTTTGTGTGTGAGTAGATTCCCAAGCATTTTGTAAATAGGAGAAAAAGTCAGGTCTACAGTTAACTACAGTGTTTCTCTGTGTCTAAAACATGCAATTTTTGTAAGTGATTATAGACCCTCTGTTATAGGTTCTGGCTACAGACCAAGAATCGGGAGACATAGTCAAAGCTGTGATTGATATAGATGTTCTACAGAAAGGACTGCCAGGTAAATGAATGGCTTTGAAGCACTAGTTAAGATTTGATGTCTGATGTTGAGAAGAAGTAGGTGTGTTAGAGCAGAGAACAATCAAAACTATGTACAACTGGAGTTAAGGAAAACTGACATTCACTTTGTTCTGGTTAAATCCCAGTAGATATTTACTGAATATAAATGTTATAATTGTACACTGTCCATAACTTAGTTCCACAGGGTCCACTGGAAGAAGGGCAGCCCCATGGCAATGGAACAGTGGGCCGGACAGGGGGTGTGGTCGGGGTCTGTCTTGTCCTACTTGCCATCGCTGTGTTTGTCCTGGTCTATTTTTTAAAAAAGAAGAAACAGAGAAAAGACCCTGCTAATCGTGCCAGTGTAGCAGAAGGCAAACACCCAAATGTGGTAAGACACACAAACACTAATAGTGAGATGCCGTTTAGACGGTTTATGTTTGCCTCATTTTTTTAGTTGACAGAATGCCCAGATTTCACATTCAATTACTTTGTTTGTGTTTCTCAATGTTTCACGAAGAGTCTAAGATGGTTTCAGCTGGTAAGTTTTAGATTGACTTTAACAGTAAGCTGGCTTGAGACATATATATAAATGTTTCTGTGTATGTGATGTGTGTTTAATGCTCTATTAAATATTGCACATAGTGTAGAACTGCTTATAGTTTCAAGGTTACTCATAGGTGTGATTAGGCCACAGCCCTGACATATATTTTGTATTTTATACATATATTTCCACACCATGGCTGAGGGAACTTTCTAGTTACCAAACTAAGAAGTTATTTGTACCACTTGTTGGATATATTAAGACATGTGGGCAGGACCTTGTCATGACAACTGGTTAATCACCTGCTGTCTCTTCTGTCAGGTGAATCACAGCAGACCTCAGCCTTTGGTTGAAGAAGTCTTCTACCACAATGAGGCATTCAGCGGGTATGATGTCTCCAGCTCCACTCTGCATGGCAAGCAGGGCCTTTACTCCAAGACTGAGACTGACAACTTGGATGGCCCATCAGATACTTCAAATTTAGCCACAGTAACAACAGAAGATAGTTTTCCAGCAGTAAAGACCAATGGGAAGCCAATGGACAAACCCATCACCAAATCAGTATCATTTCAGGATTTTGTTGTGGTGAGGGAATGTGATTCCCGAATGGATGACAACAGAGAAAGAAGTGACAGTGCAGGTTTGGAAGATATTAACATTGATCTGGTTGGAACAAATGATGATGGAGATGAACTTATTATGGACATAGAAGGATCTAGTAGACAGCATGAGAGCACTATCGTTGGATCTGAGAAAATTAACCATGAGGCAATTAGAATCTCTACAGACTTAGAAATTCAAGATACAGATCTGGACAAGAAAGAGCTTGAGAACTTCAAAACGGTACCACATGGAATTCCAGATCCAGGGCCTGGCCAAGGAGACCTGGAAAAAATGGGCCTAAATATCAGAAATCTAGATCTACCAGAGCCATTAGATATAAAAACAGTAATTATGCAAGAAAACAAGCCTGACACAAACCAAGCAAGTACAGAGGTAAGAGAGGGAGCAGTGTTTGACATCACCCCAAATAAAGATGCATCTAAATTTGAAGTCTCAGCTTTTTCCACTTCTGAACTAGATACCATAAGACCTGATATGATAAATGCAGATGTCTTAGACATACAGGCAGAAACACCAGATGTGAAACCTTCCAGTGGTGAAGGGCCAGACATGGTCACCAGTGAGCTTGAGGACCTAAATAAAACTGCTGTACCTTCCGGGACTGAGGGAGATCATTTCCAAGAGGGAATAACCGTGGAGGGTGAAGGGAGAGCAGGAATCAAAATAATAGTGACAGTAGCAGACCCGGACGATATAAACACTGACTCAGCAAATGAAGATTCTGATGCCCAAGACATGGCAGAAAAAGATATGCTACACATAGGAGCTGTAAAGCCTGACTCACCACAACATCATGGGACTAAACAGATGGCAACAGAAGAAGAGGCAAAGAAAACAAAGAAAGACATAGAAGAAGCAAAATCAGGCTGTTTGAATATGCATTATGACATTGAAGACATTTCAACAAATCTAGATAATGAGGCCAAAGATGAGACACATCCACCAGCCCTGATCAACTCAGCCATCAACAAGCAAGCACCAAACAATTCAGATATGGGCCATGTAGCAGCAGGTAGCTCAGACGCTCATATTCCAACATGAACAAACAGGAAAATATTTATGCAGGAATCTACAATCCAGAATCAAACAATCCATTCTACAATCCAGAATCAAAGCAATAATAGCCATCTTATGCCAAGGTCTAGAAATAAGCATATAACATCACAAAAATACGTGCTTAGTTACATGACAATTATTACACGAGTCGTCATTCTGAAGACAGCCAAGAAAAAGTAAAAGAGGAGTTTTTGAGGAAAAAGGTTATTAACTGACAAACTCACCCATTACTGGAAGTATAATTTGTTCTTCAAGTAAATTATGAGAAGCTGCTCTAATTCACATATACCACACCGGGAGAAAGATGTAAAAAAGAGAGGAAAAGAGCAGTGAATAGGTCAGCAGAGAAATCTGAGGTGAGAACCAAAAGGGGTGGCTTTTTAATATACAAAATTGAATTGTTTTACAACAAAATCACTGGTAACATTTTTCCTAATTACGCATTTCATTTTAAATCTTCAAACTGATGCTTTTGCCTGTAATCCATGTTGGAATTCCAGTAGAATTCCACCACACTCTGATTTATAATTTTAATAAAAATTATAACACGCAAGACATTTTCGTCACAGACGTTATTATGTTGTATGTCACAATAAGCTGAAACAATCATAAACCCCGAGCCAACAGGGGCACATTAAAATATATGAATAAAATAAATTGTCAAAGTATTACATAATGTGCTGTTCTACATCCAATTAACTAGATTACTTATTCTCTTTATAATTAACCATGCATTTTATAAAAATTAAATCTATGATATCCATATTTTGACATAATGTAATAAATTACAATAATGATAAATACTGCCATATATCCCATCCAAATTTACCATCTTATCATCTGTCCCTAACAAAATTAAGAACGATTTAGAATGCAGATTCGCACCATCCATACCAGAATAACTTAGTGGTAACTGAATCCAACATTTGTGTCAAAAAACTGAGTGATCCTGTGGCTCTCTGAGAGAGGTTTAGATATAAATGCTTGCTTTACATTAAAATCTGCATGGACATTTTCTGATAAACTGAATTATGTACATTTATTCAAATAAAATGTAACAATTGTAACCTGTCTTGGTTTATGTCAGAGTCGTTGAATTGTTTTTTGTATAAACTGTGTTTAAGCCCTTTAAAAATTATCCAGATATTCATTCATTCATTCACTGTTGTGTGTATACACTGATCAGCTACAAGATTAAATCAACGACAAGTAAAGTGAATAACATTGATTATCCCATTACACCGACTTCAGTGAATGGTTTGGGATATATTGGGAAGAATGTGAACAGTCAGTGCTTGACATTTTTGTGGGACAAATGAGGAAAAATGGGCAAATCTAAGGATGGTAGCAACTAACAAGAAGCAAATTGTCTTGCGCAGATGTCTGGTTGTGAGCACCTTCAAAATGCAAATGCAAAGTGCAGTGTTAATACATAATAACAGTGGTCCAAGCAAGGACAAATGCTGACCCAATGACAGTGCTGACTATGATAGTGCATTGCACCAAGTGCTCATGCTGACCCTGTCCACCACTGAAAGTGCATACTTTGGGCAGATGAGCATTAGATCTGGGCAGTGAAGCAGTGGAAAAAATTGTATGTTCTGACGAATGATGTTCTCACTTTTTTTTTTTACATGTAGATGGCTAGGTGTGTGAACATAGCTTACCTGGGAAGGAGAATGCACCTGGATGCACTATGGTGATTTTTACAAACACATGGTTTTGTTCACTGATGTATGTTATAAGGACAAAAGTATTGGAGTGGGTCACCGTTTGCAGCTGTAACAGCTTCCACTCTTTCCAAGAAGACCAGATTTTGGAGCAGGTTTGTGGGAATGTTTATCCATTCATTCAGAAGACAATTTGTGAAGTGTGACGCTGATGTTGAAAAAATACGTTGGCTTTAATTCATCCTGAAGCTGTTACGTGAGGTTAAGTTCAGGGCTCTGTCTAAGTAATTCAAGTTTTTCCAAACCAAACTCACCCAAGCATGCCTTTATGGACCTTGCTTTGTGCACTGGGGTAGAATCATGCTGGAAGAGATAAGGATTTAACAAAACAATTCCTAAGTTGGAAGCCTTCCCAAGCATTAATGTTTGACTTCACTCGAAATAATGGGCCCGTTAACAGTCACGGGGGCAGTTCATGACCCAGACTTATCCATCAGACTGCCAGCCTGAACACGTTTCCAGTTTCCACTGTTTCTGAATTCAGTTTTGTTATGCTATATGACACTCCATCCCGCACTTGGCACTGTGCTTGAAGATGTAAGGCTTGCATGCAGCTATATGGCATTTGACACCCATGCAGTCAAGCTCCTGGTGAATGTTGTGCTGATATTAATGACAGAGGCAGTTTGGAACTCTGCATTTCAGTAGAGCATTGTCAGTATTTTTATGCACTCTGCATACATGGTCTGCCACTCGGTGGCTGAGTTGCTGTGGTCCCAAAACATTTGTTCATATAGTATAAGCTTAACCATTCATTCATTCATTGTCTGTATAGCCACTTATCCAGTTCAGTGTGAGAGTGGGTCCGGAGCCAAGCTGGAATCATTGAGCGCAAGGCAGGAACACAGCCTGGAGGGGGAACCAGTTCTTCACAGGCCAAGACACACTCACACCTACGGACACCAATGTGTGTTTTTGGATCATGGGAGGAAACCACACCAAACTCCTCACAGTCACCCAGAGCAGGACTTGAACCCACAACCTCCAGGTCCCTGAAGCTGTGTGACTGCCACACTGCTGCACCACCATGCCGCCACTAAATTTAACCAACATTCACTAATTGCTCAAGGAGAGCAGTGCAAGTAACAAAATTAATCTCAAATATTTCACAATGTAGTACATACTTTATGAGCCACCTGTATAAGTAATAGTATGTCTAAAAAGGAGCCATTTTGGGTTTATAAAGCTTTTGGAGATGTATTGCTGCCTCCCCATTGCTAAAATGTCACTGACACCTTTATGAGAAATATTTTGCAACCAATTGTGGTCTGGCAAAACTAGGCTTGCTATGTTTAAAACTATTCATTTTACTCTCAATCAACCACTGGGTTGTTCATGACACTGGACAGCTCAACTGGCTTAGAGAACACTGCTTTTAAGTCAAATAACATATGTCCTTGTTGGTTAGCATTGCTCTGGAGAGGGATGAGGGAGTGACAGTGTAGGAGAACCATAAGATTTAGAATTTTTTTTTACATGGATTCACACTCATGGATGTCTTTGGTAACACTGGGGAGAGATCCTAGATATGTTTTTAAGAATAAGGTCAACATTCAAACAGATTTCCCACTGTGGAGCCCAACAGGTTTCATTCATTCATTATCTGTAACCCTTATCCAGTTCAGGGTTGTGGTGGGTCCAGAGCCTACCTGGAATGACTGGGCGCAAGGCGGGAATACACCCTAGAGGGGCGCCAATCCTTCACAGGGCAACACACACACCCCCTCACACCTACGGACACTTTTGAGTTGCCAGTCCACCTACCAACGTGCATTTTTGGACTGTGGGAGGAAACCGGAGCACCCGGAGAAAACCCACACGGACACGGGGAGAACACACCAACTCCTCACAGACAGTCACCCGGAGCGGGAATCAAACCCACAACCTCCAGGCCCCTGGAGCTGTGTGACTGTGACACTACCTGCTGCGCCACCGTACCACCCCAATAGGTTTCACAAAAAATAAAATTCAGTAAATCATTATTGTACATATACAGTTATAATACTACTGTTAGTGTAGCTCTTCACTCCGAAGGCTTAAAATCAGTCATGAATTACAAAAGAAAACTTTCAGTTCCTTTCTGACAATTGTTTATTGTGAAAAGCCACTCAGCTGCAGAACCTGTGTTGTATTTACACTGCCTGTATGTGTGTGATTCACATAACGACTTTAAACATATTTACAACATATTTAAAGATGAAAGCAGCAAATTTCTTGTTATTTTTAATTACATTTCTAAATTAAATCAGACATTTTTTAAACATACAGCACTGATTGAAATGGTGAAAAGGCACTTCAGAAAAGAGAACTTTTCATTGGACATATAAACTCACAGAAGGAGAGGTTTTAAGTCATTATCTTCAAGATAAAATAATCCAAACCATGAATAGTGTTTAAAGTGTGGAGACCAGAATTACTGACAGAAGCAGCACTGACTCATAATACATGACTTAGTTTACAAAAATTTAACACATTAAGTTTACAATGAATCTTAAATGTGCTAGCAAAAACATTTTTAGTAGTGGTTATTTGTGATTCATATGTCATAAACAAAAATATTTCAGGAGTGTGGTTAAAATATTTATATGCACCACTGCAATAATTTTGAATTTCACTCTTTAGCCTACAGTGAAAATTCCTGACCTACACTGGATACTAAACATGCCATAAAGTTTGAATACACTGATAGAAAACACTATTATAATCATTCCTACAATTGGTGTGTGCTGCTGGAAAACTGTAAACACTTTTTAGATTTTAGTGTTGAGGATCTTTATAATTCAGTGCATTTAAATACAAAATAAGCTTTATGTCTACTTTCTACGAATAAAAGTTAACTAAACATTTCAGTCATTTCATTTTACAAAAATAGAAAAATGACAGCATTCTTGGTTATGGAAGTTTACACAAGTTGGACTGTATACAAAGAAAATTGTGAAATAAATTATTGTCCATTTTGTATTTAATACACACAAGTTGTAGTGGATTAAAACTCATCATGTCTTACTAGAGCTTCTCCAAAATCTGTAGCTTGGCTTCCAACAAATAAGTCATATTTATCCACAATCTCCTGCTTTGTGAGCTGTCCATCCTGCAATCAGAACACAACCACACACACACACACACACACAAAATAAGTTGCACCAGAAGTTATGATCAGACAAAACTACTGTTCCTGTTTCATTCATCGACATAGTATCTAAGAGGGGTTACCTCACCTGGATATATTTAGATGTTACCCTGTAGATATGCATAGCTCACTACCATTGTGTATGCTGGGTGTTTATGACAGGTTATGAATGGTTATACAGACGTGAACAAATATTTTGGTACCGACAGTTTTCTAAGAAAAAACTTGAAACTGACTAAAATAATTGACATGTATCGTAGTTTATTCCATCCATCCATCCATTATCTGTAACCGCTTATCCAATTTAGGGTCGCGGGGGGGTCCAGAGCCTACCTGGAATCATTGGGCGCAAGGCGGGAATATACCCTGGAGGGGACGCCAGTCCTTCACAGGGCAACACAGACACACATTCACTCACACACTCACACCTACGGACACTTTCGAGTCGCCAATCCACCTGCAACGTGTGTTTTTTGGACTGTGGGAGGAAACCAGAGCACCCGGAGGAAACCCACGCGAACACGGGGAGAACAGTTTATTCCATAGTAAATAAAAACTATTTTTGCTTTAGAACTTAATTAAAAAGAATATTTAACAGAGTAAGTGACAAAATTAAGGACATTTAACCAAATATTTTAACAACCATTAAAAGCTTTCACAGAAAACTGCAGGACTCAGGAACTGTGTCTAGGACAAAGCCTTCTTACACATGGCTGTACATTTAGCTTTGGAATGCTTTTATAGACTTGAGATTTCACTGTGCCCTGTACAGATTCAAGGCAAACTCTGACAACCACAGCAAAACACTCACAAAGCATAACCAAGCCTGTATTCCACGGTAGGTAAGGTGATCTTTCTCTGTGTGTGTGTTGTGATGTTTTCAGTGTAATACAGGTCAAAAGCAGTTTTTACTTTCATTTTAATTTTACATACGTCTCTGAGAATTGTGATATTGGTGCTCACTCTCACCTTGTCTGTGTCAGATTCGTAGACCAGGTGTTTGGCCTCTGCTTCTGCATGATCGTAGTCTGAGGGCAGAATCCAGTCCTTTGTCTCCTCCTTATCCATGTGGCCATCTTTATTTTTATCTCTAAATTCAGTGAACTGTTCTCTCTCTGTCTTAACCCACTCTGGCTCTGTTGAGTCTACATTCTGACTGTACATGTCACCTAAGGGAGATTGGATGGTGGGGAGGAAACAGAAAAAAAGGTGAAAATTAATCATGAGGTTACAATTAAAAAAACAAATCAAACAAAAGGGACTTTTACACAATAATATTTATCCCCCCCCCCGTACTACTCACCAATGTACTCTTCCAAGTCAATTAAACCATCTCCATTTTTATCAATGTCCTCCATGGTCTCCTAATGATCAGAAAGTTAAATATTAACCATTAGCAACATAAACAAAATTGGATGGTAATGCGAACTTTACCCAAACGTTTACCCAGAGTTATATTTGGCAAAAATTATTATTATTAATTAAAATGATTATTTATAAAATTATCATATAGAAACTCACAACAGCATTGCTACTTTAACACAACATAAATGTAAACATCTTACTAAAAGCTTTTAGACATACCAAAACTACAATATCCTTCATGTAGTCATACTCTTCAGGGTGAAGGAAGGCTGTGAACTCCTCTTTATCTGCATGCAGGTCACCATTTTTGTCAGCCATTTTAAAACGCCGCTCATCTCTTGCCATCATCTGCCTGTAGTTAAAACCATCTTCAGGATCAGACTCATCTGCACCGAAACAGACAATCATCAGTTACCTACACAAACTTTCACAAAATTCCAATATATAAAGCTAGCAGTGTAAAAATGCATTGTGCATTGCAATATTGCATTATGGAGAATATACAGTCTGTTAATTATACCATCAAATGCAATTGCACCTGCAAACAATTAGCACCAGCATTACTCCTGCTTCCCTGGGGTCTACCCTCTGAAGCCAAACTTCCTGCTTGGTCAATTTAGTCAGCAAAATAAGCAACTTAGCTCCTCTTTATGTAATATGTTAGGGTTTTTGCTGATACTTAGCCAGGAAATAGTTGAACTCTCTAGCATTGTTAGAAAGTTGTGCAAAATGTTCTTTTTCTTCACTGCAGTTTTGTTCAAAATGTTGAAAGAACATCAAAGCTGAACCCATTACCGTGAGTCAGATAATATCATGGGCTAAGTTTATCACTCAACTCAGTAATGACTACTTAATCTGTTACTGTCTGTCTACATTTGTAAATACAAAACACACCAAGAATGTAGCCATATGTAGCATTCTTGTACTCTTCCCAGGAAACATATGCATCTCCATTAAGGTCATGAGACTGCCACTGCCGGTCAACGTCATCGTAGATCCAGCGCTTCTGAGCATGTTTGATCCATTTCTTCAACTCTTCCACAGTAACAAAGCCATCTTTATCCTCGTCTATTTTTTGAATGATAATACTGTGTAAAGACAAAGACACAAAAAGAGAAATTGAGTATCATCACTGGCCATCATATTGGTCAGAAAGGCCTGCATTTGTGTGAGCAATTACATATACCCTAGTCTTTCCTTGCTCTCTTCAGGAGTCAGCTGGTCAAATGTCTTTGCCTCCTCTTGGCCAAGAAAGGCCTCATGGTCATAGTCAAAATTCTCATCATCCTCATGCTGCTTCTCACTGAGTGGAGCATCATGATGAACACGGTCTTTCTTCTCCATTGGTTTACTGGAGATGTGAACTACACCGAGTGAGACACAGAGCAGCAAAGGCCACAGTTCCATCCTCTTCTCTTCAGTCTTTTCTCCACACACAGAGTGCCTGTGGAGGAAGCAAGCGTGAAAAGGGTTAACTGCAGAATTCTAAATCACAGATTTTTTTAAAAAGCTACCCTAAAGAAAATTATTAATAATATTTTTGAATACATGCCTGCTGCCAAAGTTATTAATTTACAATATCTGAAATAAGGTTAGGTTTAAAACGTACCTTATGAATTTATGGTGGGGGGGGGGTATATTTAGGGTGTTTTACGGCAAAATCATGTACCATTGCTTTCCCAGTGTCAACAGTTAACAGAAAAACAAGCAGATTTACAATTTAATTTGGAAGGTATATTAAAAGGCTATATTTGTGTCGGAGATATTCCAACCGTTAATCACCACCAATATATAGATATTTGAGTTTATATGTTTCTCTGCAGTAAACTATTTCATATTAAACGGTGAATGACTTGTTGACATCTCCATGAATGAAATATGCACTCGGTGGGTGCAATTTAATTGAGGCAAACTTCAGTGGGCAATATTGACATCATACTCCCCTGTGATTCATACAACCGTTAATTCCTCTGAAAACTTATGAATGGCAGTTATCAATTTAAACACTGATTCTTTTCGAAAAAGTTGTTAAAAACGTTCATGTTCTTCATTCCTGAATTCAAATGCTGTCCTTGTTTGTGTTTTAACCCCTTAAAGTGTTGTAAATCATATTTAACCATATGCATTAGATGTATATAATGCCGTAAACAATGTGTACACTTACATTAGACAACACTTCACATCACCTTTATACTTAGCTATACATTTGGTATAATTTCAGGTTTACGTTCCACCTTAAATCGTGCCTCAAGCACAATGTAAAAACTACACTTTTTAAGGTGGAACGGGAACTCGAAGATGAAGCCATCTAAAGCGGTGTTCGGGTTAAAGTACCGTTTTACAGTAACATCAAAGGGCATAATTAAGAATAACTGTAAGAAAGACATCGCACTATATGTACAAGTTAAAACTCACCGATTTTCCTATATTTAGGTGTCACTGCAAGCCGGTTTTAGCGCTACAACTCTACACCATTACAGCACTTCCTCCCGAGAAGAACCGTCCAATCAGAGTACGAGTTCACTTAGGAATCGCCCACAGTGACGCAATGCACGGCGCATCGCTATTGGTCCGCGTCATGGAAATAGGGTGAACTGATTGGTGAAGAATCGCCACGTACTCAACCATATGGCCCTCAGAGCTGTGCCTAAGTGAGAATATAGACTTTAAAATAACACCTATTAAATATAAATTTATATAATATAATGTAGCCAGTGCATATGTGACAGAATCGTATCAAGTATTTATATCACTGTCCAAAGAAAAACATACATATCAAAAGTACTAACTTTATAGAAGGAAAAAAAAACCTTCTCAACTTTCACTGGAAGTCATTGTAAAATATTTTATTCCAAGTTATCTTGTAGCATTTATATTGGTCCATTAATCATGAAATTGATTGGACAGCTGCTGTGCTCAAATTGTGTATCAAACTAAAAATCAATAATGGAGATACTAGTATTTATTTGGATAGCAAACACACACATTAATATACAAATATATATAAATGAAAATCAAAGTTTCTATCTTAATTTGTCCTTGTGGTGTTTTTATCCGCTAGACACATCAGGGTTATCAACACCCTTTGAATCTGCAGTGCTGGTTTCCAAAACCAGACTCAGACAGGTAGACAGGTGTTTCATACAATCCTTAGGGACCCATGCCATGGGTGGAGACAAAAGCAGGGACTAAAATCATATTCATAGATCTACCAGTACTGAAAGAAAGAGGTGGTTTAGAGTTATGTCTACGGCTATTTTAAGGCTTTAGGGAAATAATAACTACATATCAAATTTTAATGAACAGAGATGAGTCAAAGTCCAGTGAAATAAAGAAATTCAAATATTGATTTAAATGTATACATCTCTCTCTCTGTCTGAATTTATATAAACTCTTTTATTGAGAAAGCACATGCTATTAAAATAGCATAAGGGTTTATTTGCTTTTGCTTTCACATTGCTTTTAACATTTAGCTGAAAACAAAAAAACATTGGGTAGCAGGGAGGCCAATTGTAAACACGTCATTGACATGAATGTACAAATTTGTGCACAATTTGTAGAGCAGCCAGCTTTATATAAAATCAGACATAAATGGCTTGACATATTCCATCTGTTGAACCATATTTTGTAGAAGGTATCTCTCTGTACTTTTAGAGAGAAAGACGTTTTTTCTATTGTGTAGATCTTGCACAACATTTATCTAGTCTTAAGATGTTGGTGGTTCAGGTTTGAGCCAGCTCATGTGCGCCTCTTTACTTGCTATCAGTTTATCCTCCGACACATTACCAAAAAAGGTTTTCAAATGTTAAAGGATTAACAAATGAAAAGACATTCTGTATATGATCATGAATTTGAGACCAATACTGGTGAATGGCTTGACAGTCCCAAAATATATGGAAATGGTTTACCCAATCTCACCCACATCTCCAACAAGTATGCCTGAAATTCTAGTCCAAAAGCAGACAAAAACATACTGTCTCTGATATTTGCCACATATAACTAATTTAATAAAATTGTCTGCACAATCAGATGCTTTAAGCTGTAAAACATGAAAAATGTGACAATTCTTAATAAAATATGATCATTACACATTGTAAACCATTTATCTTTTGCTATTATTTTCAGCAGCAATCACCAGATCTCCCCAGTTTCGATTCAGAGCACAGATGCCATTGTTCATTGATAATTTCACAGAAACTAGATTAGGCAAGGACAGAAATTTGTCCTCTGAACATCTCACCCTTCAGCTTTCATTTCCTTTATTCAGAGGCAGGGCTTCCCCCAGTCCAGGGCCTGTATAAAGCCACTCTTCTCATCTACAAATCTTGAAGTACTATTGTCCATTTAAGCATTTTACCCTAATTGCACTGCTAAAATATCTCGAGAGTTCAGACATTTACCAAACTCAACCCTTCTTTTCACAAGCTGCGAGAGGTACATTCCCTCACCATGTCATCAAGATCTCCTAGAATATTTCCCAATTAATTATATTCTGAGAAACACTATTGCTTGCAGTGGCTCTCAAGCAAATCCTAAATTATTCATCAATCAAACTGTTTGGTAATCAATTTTTAAACAGCATTTAACAGGATTTAATTTTTTTTTTTTCAACATTTACCTGACTGCAACAAAACATTTTGGACAACAAACTCAAGCCTGTTACGTTTCTCTCTGCATCCTGAGAAAACTTCCAAATTTCACCTGGGTATTTCCCTTTTTGCACAGAAAGGCTGACTCAAATGCCATTTCTTGGTGCAAATCACTGAAATGAAAAATGTCAGCATCAGAAAAAACCTCAGTAAGACTTCATAAGAAACGTTTTTATACATGCACATATAAAATATAGGGGGAAATTCTGTGAATACTGAACAAGCACTGATAGTTTTCATCAAAGGCTTTCAATGTTAAACACAATTATGTACTAGCTAGCTTAATCATATTCATATGTTATGTACAGCTTTGTTTTTTAATCCCAAGTCTCACAGTCCCCTGTCAGGCAGCCTGTAGCTGTGTCCCTTGCATGATCGGTGGGGCCACAGGCCCAGACACCCCTTTCCGTGGGGTCAGTGAAGCAAAGAGTGTGTCCAGAATTCCAAGAACCTGCAAAAGCTCTTGCTGAAGCTCGGCTTCACGACCCAGCAACTCCATGAGACGCTGCAGCAGTCGCTCCACCACAGGAGACTGAGGCACCACATCATAATACAGATCTACACACAAAAAACTTGGTAAACTTAAGAGTTCCAAAACAACAATCAGTGATACCTAACAAGCCACTCTGTATGGAATACAACATAACAGACATTTACCAGTGTTTTAGTAGTTTGTTTCCAGTTTATTAGATATGCTTATTTTTTTAATTCTCACTAGTCATTTCAATGATTATTTATTTACAAATATTCCAGATGCAAACAATGACACTATGTTTAGTGTTTGGTAGCTCCTCTGCTAAACTATAGAAATAAATGTGGTCGTAAAACAAGTCTTGGTTTATTGACAACAACTGGAGGCAAGTATACATTTCTAAAATATTGCTCAGCCACACATACCATATAAAGGTACATGTCCTAGTTAAACAATTTACTTGCTATAGCTCAGGTGTTGCTGCACATGTTTTCTGCCACCCTCAGACAGAGACCTCTGAGGGCTGGAGAATGACCAAAAAATGTGCTCAGAAAAATTAGCTAGAGTATCTAACTGTACAACTAGAGTGCCTATAACGTATTTAACTTGGATGTTTTCCCCCTTTTATTGCTTTTATAAACAGTCAACATTAGATTTTCAACAAAAAAAATGAAAACCACCTGAGACCCAAGTGAGAACATGTATCCACAAACTCAGGAACCTGGAGCTATGTGACAGTGACGCTACCTGTTGCAACACTGTGCCACTGCTGAGTAAAAATATTTAATGTAATATAAATGATTGCATATATATTTACCATCTTCAAGTCTGTAATTACCAATCGCAGCATCGCGTGTGGGGATTTGACTACACTTGCACATCTGGGTAAATCAATTTCACTCTGTTCCTTTTAGAAAAAGTGCTGAAGCTCTGTCAGGCTGCATAAGCATTGGGCATGAACAGCCCTTTTCCAGCCCAGCCACAAACTCTCTAGTGGAATTAGATCAGGACTTTGGCTCAGCCACTCCAATCAACTTGTGTTTTTTAACATTAATGCTTAGTATTTGCTGTATGGTTCAGGTCATATCTTGATGTAAACTTCACCCAGTTACTTGCAGACTAAAAATGGAATAGTCCTCCAGGATTTCCCAATGATTTACTACATTCTTTTTACCTTCTACCTTTACAAGACTGGCAAAGCCTGCTGCCAAGAAGATCTCCACTGCATGATGTTGGTACCAACATGCATCACAGTTGGAATGGTGTGTTTGTGGTAATGTGTATTGGTGTATTGTTCAGTATCCACCATACAGAATCTAGTCTGATGGGCAAAAATCTAAATGTAGGTCCCATCAGACTAAAGAACCTTCTTCCAGCTGACCGTAAGTATCCCACATGCCTTTGGGTGAACTGTACTTTTAATATACACCAAACTCAACATAGGCTTTCTCTTTGCCACTCTCCAATAAAGCGTTGAATGGTGAAGAATCTAATTAACCGTTATAACCATCTCAGCTGCTCAGCTCCTTCAGTGCAGTCATGGTGGCCTCTCTTACTAGTCTCCTTGCATGGTCACTCAATTTCACTGTGTATTTCGTAATGATACATTTATCTGAACTCAAACTTGAATTTTTTTGGATCCAGATCCTGAATTTTCTATGACTTTTTATATTTGTGTGGAGTGTCCTTTTGTTTACATGGTGTATTTATAGCCAGTTGTACAGATTAACCAATGACTGGGCCATCCACACACGGTTTTTATAGTCCTATAGTATTAAGACACATTTGCTGCACCCAGGTGGTCTCCAGTTCACAAATTGTGAGATTAATAGCACTAATTGCCTGGTCCTGTATTGAATTAGGTCAGTCAGAGAGAATGTTTATGTAATCCCTTATCTTACATTACATATTTTAAATTGGCATTACTTTGTAAAAATGTTAAATGTTTTAATTTTGACATTAAGTAGTTCATTACTTTTAAGAATTAATTATATTATCACATTATACTGACTATGTGTCCATTTATAAAAGCAACAATGGGGGAACCTTGGTGGTATGAATACATTTTAATAGGAATTCTACATGATGAACAAACAAGGTATGTATAAAAAGCCCTGTAATAGTATTGTGAAACAAAGCACATTTGTAGCTACTCTGAGCAAAGATGGGTTATATATAGGCACAGAGAGGAAGAAAGACTCACCCGTGACCATATCTGCTACTTTCAGCAGTGGGTTGGAAAACCGCGTATCTGTTATATTCCTAAAGAGGCAATGACGCAGTTTACTAGTGTGACATAGTGATACATTTCAAAGAGAAGCACAAGGAAGAGTCAATACTATAAATATCCATGGGTCATTTCCTTTGCATTAATATTGCTGTATGCGCACAACTGAATGTGTGTACACTTACTTAATGAGGAAAAGAAGTAGCGTGGTCAAACTCTTCTCATCACGTCCCGCAAGTGCGTTCTTTAGGGTTCCTCTGCGGTTCAGCTCCATCATGACTGCTACAGTTACCTCTGGTTTTTTGAAACGTCTCCATGACTAAAAACACAGTATTCTGTTATCACTACTTATTCACAGTGAATCACTGTTTGTCTAATATATTCTCTACATTAATGCTGGAAGAGTGAGATACACAATATTCATACAACTGTATAAATCATTTCACGTATTCAGAAGAGCACCCCAAAAAATAGCCTATTCCCAACCGTCATAGGGAAATCATTTAATCACACATCAAGCAGCCACTGACATTCCACAAGAAACCTACATTAGACAAAAATCAGGACTGACAACTCAGCATGAATTATGTTTGTACATGAATGTATTTTTATTACCTCAAGTGTTGCATCGAGTGCTTTAGACACCTGGAAGCTCTTCAGAAGTTTGTCGTATTTCTGTAAATGCGGTTTCACTGTTTTACTGACCAAAAAATCATCCTGAGATTGGAGGAAGAGAGAAAAGAAAGTCATTAAAAAGGAAAGGATACAGCATTACTGAATCAGTATGTAAATGTGCACATTGAGCATGCTTTATTTAAGTCTTTACTATAAAAACAAATCTGGCTTGTCCAATACTATGACCTTGTTTGGGCTTGAGATCCCGCATTTGTGTTTTTCTAAAGGATTTTGTCAACCCTCAGAAAATGGGACACAAGCTCTCACAAATATCCCATGAACAATTTTTAAGTAACTGCAAAAGAACATGGCAGAATATAGCAAAGCCCATTCATATCAGAATCTGCCACAATAGTGGCTACATTATCCTATATTGTGAACATACATGTTTAGGCATGTAGTTTTTCCCCTTGATGAAGACCCTATATGTTGGAGTTCGCCTCTTTTTGCCAAGCACTTCTTGTTTATCTTCTGTGTGTTTTCTGTGTCTGACACTTAACACACCATTTGTCATCCCCACAGCTATCACGTCATCATCTGGCTAGAAGAGCACACACAAAAAGGTGATTAATGAGAACAACAATGGTTAACAAGCTGTGTGGTCTCAGATATTTGAGCATTCACGATGCAATACTTACTGCGACAGACAGACTAAGGATAGATGCTGCATAGTCAAATGTATTGACAACTTTGTAAGAGGAATTGTATACTTTCACGTGCCTGCAGAAGAGAGAAAATGAGGTGAATGTTACCTGTCTGTTCTGGTATAACTGATATGGTTACAGTAGTACTGCACTTGAAGTGCCATTTCTAAATCAAAGACAATCATTACTAAAGAAATATATACAAATGAGCCATTTTATAATGCATACTGTGAGAACAAACACACCTGTCAAGTGAGCCAGTAAGTAACTTGTTGTCTGTCGTGCTTAGACATGCACATGTGACAGTTTTATGATGATTCTTCAGAGTGACAAGCTGCTGGCCTCCTTTCAACAAGTCCCAGACTTTCACGTACCGCCCCCCTGTTCAGGACACAAGCCACATAAACTACCATGACACTACCGTACCGCTACACGAAAGCAAACACTAATCTGCAGTTAAAAAACACTTGGACTGTTATTTTCATACAACAGTTTACAGTACAGAGGTACAGATATTATGTGAAATCCTATGAAAAGCAGAATATTCAGGTGAAAGAGGAAAAAAAGGAGCCACGGTTCATTCAGTAATATCAAATTTATTACCTGTGGACACCATCAGAGCCTCTGAAGGGTAAAGCAGTACACTCTCCACAGGATGACCATGCTGCATAGTCATTACGCTGCCTCCTACTCGCACATCAAACAGTTTCACCGTGTGGTCGTAAGAACCTGTCACGAAAGACCATGTTATTTTTAATAATAACAGCACAGCTCTAACATTTCTACGGTTTTTAAAATATTAACTACAGTGCTGTGACTACAACTCTTGTAGAGGTTCTACAAATAAATAGATTGAGCTGCTTAAACAGGGCATATAATGAACCACTGGGTCTAACAATGTGCCTGATGTATACACAAATATACATATGCATCCTATTTTATCCTCTGCACATGCTTAAATGTTTATTTCAACTAAAATGCAGCTCCTACTGAACATATACATAAACATGATGTATAAAAAGTGAATGTAATTGCTGAATGACAGATACCAGTGACGTAGAGGTCTGGATTGAGCCTGCTGGAAGCAACTGCTCTGATGTAGTCAGTATGTTCTGTAAAAGAGCTGAGCTGTGTACCACTGGCCACGTCCCACACCCGACAAGACAAATCATCAGACCCAGACACCACACGATAGCCATCAGAAAGAAATGAAGTCACATGCACTGCCCTGTGGAGAAGAGAAACCCACAGTATTGTCCAGAGTCAAGAGGGTGAACAACTGCCAGCTCTCATCCAACTTGCTCTCAGAAGTAAACCAAACAAACACTATTTCTCTTTTCTCTTAGTCATGCATTTCTTTCTGTAAATACTGTATATGCACATTGCTAGGCGCGTTCTCTACAGTCTCATCAATCACAATATACCAAGTTGGGAGGGGGTCTACGAACATCACTCAATATAATGAATGTCAGTCAGTGACAGATTAAAAATGTAATTACTTTTATTGAATTTTCTATAGCGATATTGATATTGAATTATTTTCCAACCCTAAAACAGACAGACAAAAACACACACACACAAACACAAACAAACAAACATACTTGGAGTGGCCTGTGAACTGCCGGAGAGCTACTCGGCCACTGATGTCAAATAATCGTATGAGCCCCTCTTCACTTCCAGCCACCAGCAGCTTTCCATCACCCCGGAAACTTCCTCCATATGCTGTGTCATGGAAACGAGTGAAACTCCGCAAAGGTTCTTGGGAGTGTGGTCCATACACCTGAATCTGAAATGAAATACATATGAGGAATGTTAAGCATTATATTTTCTGTTTGTTTTATTTGCTTCAAGATAGTGTCCATAAATGATTTTAAATGCATGTTAAGCATTTAAAACAGTTCTTGAACAGTTCTTTTATACATGGAGGCCTGTACAATTAGCAAGCCTGAATTAATCAGTACATATTCATATCTGCTAAAGCATTATTGCTTTTCTAGTTTGTCCAGTGCAGCTACAGCATCTGTACGCTAAACTGTAAATCATTACCACAGGAAGATGGAAAAAATATATATTTTTGTGACAGGGCTCTTGACAATATGGATGTTAACTGTTGAAAGGATGGTGGATCTAGTGTGTCAGAGGTGGTGCGCATACTAGATGTGTATACTGTTTTAGTGGTTAATAGTACATGCTTACTCCAAGCTATGCTTACATGAAATAAATTAATACTACAGATGTCCATTTTTTTATTTTGTTGATACTGAAAATGTTACATATATTTATTTGAAAAAAAAAAAAAAAAAAGCTGTTCATAATCATTTCTGTTTGGTTACAGGAGACAGACTTACTCTGGTTGAGGCTGTTACTACATAATTGTGAGGTGGCTGTGGTGAAAACTCAATTTTTGTCACAGCACCAAACTCTTTTATCAGCACAGGAGCCTGGAAGACAAAAATTACAAACACGTTATTAATGCTATTATTATTTTTATTATGATATTTATAATGGAAATGAACCAGTAGCACATTTAGCAAAATATGAATACCTTGTAGTTTTTCCAGTAAAGCGTATCCTCTGTTACCCTCTCTCCTAGTTTTGGATATGCCTGGACTTTAGTCGGTTTATATGAAGCCATCTCAATGGTTTTGTCTCATTCAGGAATCTCAGAAATCTATGAAAGAGCATACAACAAAATTTTGATGGGTACAATATTAATAAATAATACAAATACATGAACTACAGTAATTGATTAATGTAGAAACTTGGCAGCATTTATTACACTGTCAAATGTGTGATTTTATGGCTGAATTGGCAAGTCTTTCTCACTTAACATAAAGTGTGTAGAGATAAATGACATGTTAAACAAGTAAATATGTATAAATGTCCTTAAAACAACCTATATGCACGCATTTTTTTGGTCATCTCTAAACACTGCCTTAACCTGGTCCCTGAATACTTACAACTATCTGAAGATCATACAGCAAATAATATTAAATATTTTGTATAAACTTATTATGATTGCACTCAAATCTAGAGTTCACTTAAATACTAAACCAATACAGATGCAATTGTAAACTCAGGAATTATAAACAGATAAAACGATAAATTGTTCGTGAGAAAAGTGTATATTTTTCTAAACAGTAAATTATGGCCTTCTTAACTTCAGAGCTGAAAGATGGTAGAATTAAAACTTAAGAGTTATAAGAATTACAAGAACTAAATTAAAGAACGTCCTCTAATAGCAACATTTGAACCGTCAGTGAATCCCTGCGAAATAAAACAAAATGACAGGCTCACTAGTGTTGGTCAAAACAAGAAAACACCTTTCTATAATATGCTTTCCTGCTGAAACGCTGTGCCGTAAACTATTAGAATTTAAGTTTACTGTGGGTCTCACAGCGTGCAGAGCAGCGTTCATCGTTCCCCTTCTAAAAACTAACTGTACAGAGTAGAAAACACACCAGAAGAGAACGGGTATTCTAGCCGTACTTGTTTTCGTTGTGTCCCGAAGCAAAATATGTGTGTTTCGCCTTTAGGTTTTTTAATTTCAATTACTAAGAATTAAAGGTATCACGTTGTTTCTACGGCCACACGGGTGCCGCCATATTGTAAATGGTTCTTCCGTTGTGTGTAAAAGCTTTTGTGACGCTTTTTAAGGCAGCGTCTCAAACTGCTCCTTGCTCCCTACGTAGTGCACGGCCACGGTCATTATACTGCATATTTTACACTCAGGGAATTGGTTTTATTAGATAAAAAGTAATACATTTTCTGACCAGACATATGGGAGTTTTTTGAAAAGCATAACGGAGTACAATGCGTAGCAATATATCTGTTAATTCACATAGTGCACTTCACACCGTGTAGGGAGCCAGTTGTTGTTCCTGTTCCTGGACATGGAAGGAAGTGCAGATAATCTGATCTTCACGTCATACGTCTTCTTGTGTTGTTCCTACAGTCACAGATGAAGATCTGCAGATTTACTGAACTGAAAACGGTCTTTATTCGAAAGCCCAAACAATTTCCAAGAACACGCCTCTTTTTTATTTCACGAAAATGTCACCGGGGTGTTATAACGCAGTAAGACGTGACATTTTAGTCATTGTCAACAGGCCACTCGCTTATTCAGTTTTTCCCCAAAATGACTCAATGTTATTTTTTTTTTAACTTCGAATAATTATTTTTCTGAACATTTACACTAATTTAAAGGTTTAAGGCTCAGCAATAATGCATTTCAATATCGATATAACGGACACATCTAAAGACCTTGGGGTCCATTCGAGAAAGTAGAAATAAACAGATGAAAATCTTACTGTTCACTTCTATCTGAATTATATCTTCTACACTTACCTTTGTATAAAAATATTTACAAAAATATTTAAAAACGGTCTGGAAATGAACGTGATAAGATTGAGTTCTGGACTGAAAGTCTGCTGAAAATTTTTTTATAATAAATTATAATGGAGCTTTCACTAAAATATTAGCTTTGAGACAACAAAAGAACGTCTGACCTTGTCTTTGTGGGTTTCTTACTTCCAGAGAGCTAATACAGGGCTTAGTGAATCCCTGGAAAATTAAATATTCTTTTTTTTTCTTTTCAGTATTCTCTATAGGCCCAAAAGCAGGAAGACTGAACTCCAAATGTTTCCCTCTACATACATGTACACTATATATATATATATATATATATATATATCTTCTAATCTTCTTCTAATTTCTTATCTTTCAAGTTAATTTCTATCAAAAACAAAAAATAAAAACAATGTATACATAATTCTATGTGATGTTTGTACACTGCTACACAGTTAAAATATTGTTCATTTATATAGTTCTTTTTTTAATAAAATAATTAAAACAATCTATGGATTTTTCATTCTCATGAAGGCTTGTTTAACTGACAAAATGACAAAGATAAGAATATCTTTGATCGAACTGGTTGTATTGTGTAAAATTAAACACTTAAAATGTAGCCTGCACCACTGCGAAAATTTGAGACCGGGTGAAATAAAAGTAAAACTTTAAAAAAAGTTTGATTGGAGCATCCACCACAAGGTCAGTTTATATGAGCAAAGATAATTCATGGCTCATCACTTTGGGTTTCAGGGAATCCAGAGAAATATGATTCAATGTAGGGCAAAGCAGGACACTACTGTTGAATATCCATGATATTCAAGATGGATATTAAATGCTAACCATCACTCCTGATTACAGAGAAGTCAATGGCATTTCTGGACATTGTTGGCATAAAACTTCCTTTGTTCAAAACTTGAATTTGTTGCTGGTGTTTAATAGAGTGGCATTTAGGTCAAATGCATTTAGTTGTATTTGGCCTTGACCTTAATGCTTAGACATTTCTCCCTGAAACATTTCATGATATAATTCACTACAGATGGTGAAATAACCTAAATCATTGTAATTGTTCATTAAGAAAATGTAACTAAAATAGTTTAATATGCAATTTTTCTGTCAATGTTCTGAGTCTTGGCTTACATCTACTCATGGACTGTTCATACAACAGATATGGATTTGAGTGACATCCCATTCCCAGGGTTTAATATGATATTGGCCCACTGTTTGCAGCAATAAGAGCTTCAAAGAATTTGGGAAAGCTTTCCACATGGTTGAGGAGTGTGTTTAAGGTCAGGACTCTTCCACAGTTCTTCCACACCAAACTCATTCATCAATGTCTTTATGGACCTTGCTTTGTGCACTGATGCGCAGTCATGTTAAAACAGACAGGGGCCATTCTCCCAACTGTTCCCACGAATTTGGGAGCATTAAATTGTCCAAAATCTCTTGGTATGATGAAGCATTAAGAGTTATTTCACTAGAACTAAGGAGCTGAGGTCAACTCCTGATAAGCAACTTCACAGTATACTTCCCCCAAAATTTAACACTTGTACAATGCAGTCAGACAAGTACTGTTGCATGGCAACTGACAAAGTAAATTCATCCACTGGTTTGCCAGACGGAGGAGTGTGATTCATCATTCCAAAGAATATGTCTCCATTGCTCTAGAGTCCAATGGCAGCATGCTTTACACCACTGCATCAGACGCTTTGCATTGCACTTGGTGATGCATGGTTTGTTTGCAGCTGCTCGGCCATGGAAACACATTCCATGAAGCTCTCTATACACTGTTGGCCACATGAAGTTTGGATGTCTGTAGTGATTGACTCTGCAGAAAGTTGGTGACCTCTGTGTACTATGCACCTCAGCATTCACTGACCCTTATTTGACGTGGCTAACCACTTTGTGGCTGAGTTGCTGTCATTCCCAATCATTTCCACTTTGTTATAATACTACTGATGTTTGACTGTGGAATATTTAATAGCGAGGACATTTCATGACTGGACTTGTTATACAGGTGGCATCTTATCATGGCACCACATTGGAATTCACTGAGCTACAGAGAGCAACCCATTCCTTCACAAATGTTTGTAGAAGCAGTCTACATGCCTATGTGTTTGGTTTTTTACACCTGTGGCCATAGAAGTTATTAGAACACCTGACTTGGATGGGTGAGTTAATACCTCTGCCAATATAGTGTATTTAAAAAATGATTTACAAAACAATGGCTTTCAGTTTCATACAGGTTCTACAAACTATTTTCATGAAATATCTCATTACTAGAAAAGTTCGGAATTTGTGTGTAATGCAATAAAAAAAATGTAATATGTTGCTTTTTAATTCTCTTGAAGTTTTTTTTAACTGATAAAATTGCAAAGAAAGATTTCCAATTTAGTCCATGATAACTTAAGTGTATTTTGTAAATATAAACAAATACTTAATGCAACACACTAAAAAGTTGGGACAGTGGCAAAATAAGAATGCATATCACATTCAAGAATTCATGTGACATTGTTTTGAAGCATTACACTATAAACAGGTGAATATAGTCTTTGCAGGCAGAAAGAGTTTGTTGCTCATTAATTAATGCCAAATTTCATGATTGAATGGTCAATTACTTCAAACAACATGTTCAGAGCAAGAATGCATCATGGTACCTTATATAAGACTGAGAAATTATTCAGGAAATCAGAAGAAATACTGGTCCATATAAGGTTAGGCTGGGTCCTTGACTTGCCTGTCTGCTTTCCAGGTCTTTCTCTCATGGTACATTATTAAGAGATGAATCAGACAACATCAACTGCGAAATGTTGAGCAGCTTAAGTCTTGTATCAAATCAGAAAACACATACAGTTTACTCACTGTATTAACAGTGAGTATCCTCAGTTCTCAAATGGGTAAATCATGTAATTAAAAGGATGGATAATGTAACCATGGTAAAAATGCCTCTGTGTTTATATTCACAAAATACAATCAAGTTGTTTCATGAAAACATTGGAAATCTTTTCTTTGTGCTGTTGTCACAGTAATAAACCTACAAGAGAATGAACAAATCACAGATTCTTGTTCTAGTTTCATTTTACAAAATGTCCCAAATTTTCTGGTACAGTATTTGAATAACATTTTGTAGACTCTGGCTCACAATGTTTCTTCTGAGATTAAACATATCATTATGGAGTTTGTCCTTGTTTGCTGCAGTAAGAGCCTTAGTATTGATAAATAATGGAACATAGCTGTGAGGATCCGATTGTATTCAGTTACATAAATTTAAGTGAGGTGAGGTACTAACATTTGATGAATAGTTCTGGATTACAAACAGCACTCCATATCATTTCAATGTTCTTGTTCCAGGCTCTACAGCCCAGTGCTTGTTGGGTGCATCAGCAAACACTTATTAAATGGGATGTCTACAAAGGTTTGGACATTTCATTTACTTTCAAACTCTATCTTAGTTTGATGCAGCAATTTTCTAAACTGGCTGTTATCTTCTATAATGATTTTCACTGCCAGAACAAAAGAAAGCCAACACTGTATACTGTGATCTACAGCAGACGGGTTTCAAAAACTATTTACAAAAACTGGACATTTAAATAAGTGTCAGGGACATGTCCCCATAATTCCCAGCATAAATGATACGTACACATACATGGATGAAATCCAGAACTCTGTATGAACAAAATAGATCAGTGTATCGCTGAATCACTGGGAATTCTACACATTTCTATAATAATTTTACTTCATTCTGAGAACATAGCTGCATTGTGCTTATTTATTTCTGGACTAAGAAATCACACTTACGATTTCTTAGTCCAGCTTTGATGATTAATGTTAAATTTTCTCAGAAGAGCTGTTTAAATGTTTAAAATCCTGTTTTATAGCAGTGCCTTCTGAGATAAAATGTTATTGTTCAAAATGTGGAAAAAATGGAAGATCCCTTTAACCCAACACTAATGATTTTACTGTGTTAGTGCATTTGATCTCAGTAGGGATCTGCCAAAATGATGTCAGTGAGGTTTAATAAAGCATCTTCTGTATTCATCAGAGACACTCCCAATAATAAGTGTGTGGATTCTCACAGATAATATTGTACCTTTTAGTCAATGAAAAAGCTGGAAAGTCCACCGGCGCTGGTCCTCCCCCTCACCCACCACCCCCACCCCCGCCCCCACAAGTCCTAACTCTCAGATTAGGGTTCAGCTCATTTGCAAAGCAAAGTCAGTGTGGAGGAAATACGTACCGTACACTGCATCTACCAAACATTATCACTTTCCTTATCATCTCTTACCATCTGGTGTTACGTCTCTTTCATATATTGAAAGAGCATCAAGAGGAAATCACACATATGAGGTAAATGAACAGAGGAAATGTCCCTCACACATATAATATTTGCTATATTCGAATTTCTCTATTAAAGGGGAAAGTCTAACTGTCGTTTTTACTGTCTAGTGATGAAACGAGAAAGCAGAGAAATTGATAAGGGGACAGGGTTCAGTGGTGACTTTCACAAATAACTAAAAGGCAGCAGGACATTTAGTCAATTATTAATCATCAGAAAAAACAATATTTAGGTCTCAAAAAACACTCCAAAGGGCTTCCCTTTTTCGGTGCACTATTTGTACATCAATGGCTATGTTTTTTCATTTCTCATTTCTTCATACTCCATATTTGCATGGGTTCTTGAACTAGTCTTTCATTAAATATTAGACCTTAACTTTTCACAGTACTTCAAGGGAAGTTTCTTGTTCCTTAGAAACCACATAAAAGAAGTCATTGACCACTTTACTGCGGAATAAAGTAAAAAAAGAAAGAAACCAAACATTGAAACAAAGCACAAAAGAGCAATGTTGCCTTTCTAGGAAAGAAAAGGAATAAAACCCCCTTCCAGTCACCCCTAAAACCACATGGCTGTTAATCACAATTATGTGTTTAGATAAAATAAGAGAAAATACTGATTTAAAAGTGAGTTTAATGTACACCATCATTTAGCACACAAGGACCTATGAATATGCAATTAGTCACTATCTATCTCCTTTCTATTTCAGCCACTCATTAGCAGCATGAAAACCTCAACTTGCAGGTTGATGGAACAGGCTCCCCCCGCTGCCTGAATTTGCCTGTTTTATACCGTCCTTTGAAAACTGCAGTTTCAAAGTCCAAATGTTCAGCCATGGTGTTGTTTGCTTATATAATTCATACTACCTCTTAAAGCATATATTTAAAAATCCAACAGAAACTTAATAACAAGATGAAAAACATATTATTTACATAAATGAAAATCAGGGAATGACATAACCCTGGTCACTCTGGAGTTAAAAGAATGAGGACATACCTTTTACTATTTAGTCATCACTAATATTAATCACTCAAGTAGTAATAAATAACCATTTTGCTCCTACTTACATCCTTATATTTAAACATTCATTACCACATGTGTCCCTCCACGTGGGGCCCTCCACTGCTAATTATACTGTTCACTGGTGATGAAGATGTGGTGAGTTATCAATAACTAATTTCTGTGGAAATTATAGTGTGAAATACTACACAGGACAGTTTCTGAGAGTGGGAGGAAAATAGAACAATAATTAACAAACCATCACTCTTTCTACCACATAAGCACTAATAGGTTGCCTAGATTTTCCACAATTAAAGTTGTATAGGTTATTAACTAATGACAAATTTAATTTATCGTACCATGTAATTGATAATGCCCACCCCCTTCATTCAACATAGTTTTTAAGTGAGATTAAGTAAGCAATAAAAATATATAATAGAGACTATTCAGTATGCATTTCTATGAAAGATTTGATAACTGATAAAAACAAAATTGGAAGGTACTCCATAACTGGGCTCCTGTGACGTAAGTAGTTTAATGGACGGGTAACTAATATATCAATAATGTGTAACCACAGATATATTAACAACAAAATTAGTTACACTTTAACGTTGTATAATTATAATGAAATTATAATCAATGTTGTTTGGGTCCTCTGTGTAAACTCAATAAAATATTTACTACTGTCATTTTATCTTCTGCTCTAGGAGCTAAGTACACATTGAAACCACTATCTTAGGACCACAACAGCTTGGATAATATGCCACTTGAAAAAGTAACTTTCGAACAAGTGTTCTTTTTTAAAAGGGTGCCCATTGGGCTGTGTTCATGTACAGTGTGTGCTATGTACAGTGTCAGAAAAAACTGTCACAGTGGTGGGACCCATTATGTTAGTACACCCAATTTTCAGTACCTTTAATTTGGGAACATAATTGTACCTTATTCTATATTAATTGTAGATTTGTAGAAAGAGAAAGAAAGATAGAGATAGATAAAGACCTGGATAAGGCAAACTGGGGCACAACTGGGGATGGCTAAGGCAAAAAAAAAGGACCTTCCCCTAATCAATGGTTATACTTCGCTCACCCAGCTCCAGGAATAAGACATGCTCTAAGAGTTGGTCCACAGCACATGAATGGCAAGAAAAGCACTAGGGATCTTGCTTGACCTACCAGCAACCAGTCCTATCAAAGTAGTTTTAGTGCTCCACCACAAGCATTCTGTACACAACACCTGACTGAATGCAGAATTAGAGGTCCGGAGCTTTGTGCATATGGGAAAGCCGAAGACTAGAGTAATGGAGATCTGCAGCCCCATGGCAAGGAAAGCTCGCCGTTCACCTGCACACCATGGTGGAGCACATCAACCACAAAGCACACGTTCTTAGCTATGGTGGCAGTGGCATGCAAGAGACCTGAATCTCCTTCAACACAACATGATAAAAGAAAACCAAATCTGCCTAAGGTTTGGAATTAGTATATTCACAAGAAATGACAATGTACCCCAGCTGCACCAGTGGGAGAATGCATCATAGGAGCAATGAAGGCAGTGAAGGCACAATAAGAGAGACTGAGGTATAGGGATGGTGGTGGACATGTGTGAGGATGTCTGTGGTGCAGGTGGTGCCTGGACCATGCCAAGGAAGGTGGCACAATTGGGAGGTTTGGCTCTTGAGGTGGGAGCTGTTTGATGTTTGCCTTGGACCTATAAGGTTTACAGGACTGTGTTGCCCCTGGGGAGATTGAGGGCAGCTTCCATGATGCACCACAGCATCATAAAATAGACATTTATGTTGTTAATGCACTCTCTGAAAAAGAAAAAAAGAACGGTAGAGGTACACTATTGTCACTACAAGTTCAAACAGTGTAAATGTACTTTTAAAAGTACAGCAGTGTTGTTGAAGTCCAGTTGTGTTCCCTAAAGGTACATTACATCCTCTTCTCCAGAAGGAGAGGGGAACATTTGTAAGATTTCATTATAGAATTGTGTAAAATAAAAGAAGGTTTTATAAGCCCTGGAGATGAAATAGGGCATATGAAATAAACACAATTTTAAAACCTACAACTATGATAGAGTAAGATACAATTATACCTTGAGGGAACCACCAGTGACAGTGTGTGTTGTTGCGTTGCAGATTGAATAATTGAATAATGTTGGTATACTGAAAAGTATTTAGTAGCGTGTCCTATTTAATTTGCCTCACGTGTTGGTGGTCTCTCCTCGTCATTGTGAATTAGGGATCATTCTCTGGCGGATTCTTAGTATTGTTAGTAAAAAGAGAAATCCCTGATCTCTGCGTAATTCCTTTCCACGCAGAGGACACAAGATCTGCTTTGTGGGTTAATACACCACGAGCAAAACGAATTTACTACGGATAGTAGTATCGTAACGCTGGCATCACTGAGGGACATTTAGAGGATCCCCCACCCCCGTTTGTGGTTGCGTGCGTGCATGGCTGGGCTATAAATGTGTCCATCTGCCTCCGGACAGCAAACTAACACGCGTCCTCACAGACACAAAACCGAACCGAAAAGACGGAGCTCATCAACTTAAACAGCGTGCAAAGGTAAGGTTTTATTCCACACTGTTTCTTTTACACCTCTCACCTCACTAACCCTGTGTTTTACACACAGAGAGAGAGAGAGAGAGGCAAAGACTGGTCTGCTTCCTCAAAAACACTCTACTCAAAGAAGTGGTAAATGTCTGTTTACATGTTTAACCGTTAGTTATAAGGAGGTTTGTCAGTGAAGTATAGCACCCCGTACTCGGAGAATCCAGGTAATCACAAAAAGTTTTCTAAGTGAACTTTGTAGTGTGGTTGTGGGTAAATGATAAAATAACTTATTTAAACCAAATAATCTAATTATAAATATATAATCTTTATATTGTATTTGACTTTAGGACGTCGGCTATTTGCATATTTTGAAATAAGGGGGATTAACTGCACTGGGCTTTTTCCTTCAAAATGTTCGGTTCAATTACTGAAAGCAGCAGAGAGGCAGAACAGAGTAAAAGTCAAACACAATGAACTCGAGTAACACATAAAAGCAATATGCAAATATGGGCTGTCAGTTCTGCAAAAGAAAGATGTTGATGTTTAAAAAACAACTGTGCACTAACCAACGTGTAAAGAAAAGTCAGACAAAAAAAGAGAAAACAATGAAATAGTCTTTCAGCTCTCCAATTGCTTGTTACCACATGATGTCTTTTTTTAGGTTTATATAGGTTTACCAGATAATATTTTAATGGTATAATTACTGGGTTAGTACAGAGTATGTACCTGATAAGTAAGCCTAAGATATAATAAGTACTTAGTATATAAATGGCATGATACTAAAAATATGTGGTTATTTCTGGTATCTCACAATTCATTTAATCATTTCCTCACTAGTCAGCTATGTACACATAATGCCTCAGTACATATAGGATAAACAGTGTAAAATAGCTCAGAAGTATGTGATGATAATTATTGTGGTAAATCACGTTCTGAACCTAATGAGTACAAAGCACCATGAAACTCTACTAGTGCTCTACTAGTATAATTACATTCAGGGACCTGGAGGTTGTGGGTTCAAGTCCCGCTCCGGGTGACTGTCTGTGAGGAGTTGGTGTGTTCTCCCCGTGTGCGCGTGGGTTTCCTCCGGGTGCTCTGGTTTCCTCCCAGAGTCCAAAAACTCATATTGGTAGGTGGATTGGTGACTGTGTCCGTGTGTGTGTTGCCCTGTGAAGGACTGGCGCCCCCTCCAGGGTGTATTCCTGCCTTGCGCCCAATGATTCCAGCTAGGCTCTGGACACACCGCGACCAGGGTTACAGATAATGAATGAATGATTGAATATAATTACATTCAGAACTACAGTGAATTCAGAATAGAAGCGGCATTCCTTATTTATAAAAAAAGACAGTGATATTCACTTGCAAAACTATCATAATTTAAATAAATGTAGTAATATATAATTATGTTTAGAAGTACAATGGAATCGGAACGTAGTTACGTGCCTTATTTTGTAAGTGTTTGTAAGACATACCAAGTAATAATCACATATTTCTAGTATCATACACTTTACTTACTCTGTACTTACATTTTCTTACACCTTACTTCACAGGTACTTACTCTGTACTTACAACATTCCTTATTTGTAAAATATTGGTAAGATACTCAGTAAAACCACATACTTCTAGTATCATACCCTTTACTTACTCAGTACTTACTTTATCTCACGGCTTACTTAACAGGCACTTCGAATGACACAATTCATTCAAATAAACAGTTTTATGCAGTGCGATGGAATCATCACAAAAATATACAATTAAAATAGAATATAGTACAGATATCTTCCCTAATTAAAAGTACTTCGTATGTAACCCTGGAGGCACCACCACAGTGACAGTTTTTCTGAGAGTGTCCTGTATTCTGTGTTAATGCACAGATTATTATACCCTAAATGATTTTACTTTTACAAATGTATCTTCTTCTTTTCTGTAGATGTGCACTGCATTGAGAATAATCTCTTTTATCCTCTTTTCCATCGCGAGAGTGTCAGCTGTGGACACATTCCCTGAAAAATGTATGAAAATGTCCCTCTCTCACACATATACAGAAACACACATACATTGTAAAGTGAATGGTCCTTCATTTATGTTTGTGTGCACTGTGTTTGTCTGTAGTTCTGTTAGGAGAGATTGGAAGTGACGTAACTCTGAACTGTCACACGGATGATCACAGTGTAACTTGGAAACATGCCTCTGTAGAGATAGAGACGTCACAGTTTTATGAAATTAAAGGCCGAAAGCTGATCCTTCACGATTTTGCAGAAGATCAGCTTGGTAACTACACCTGCTGGAGTAAGGGTGAAGTCGTAGATTACAGCTACATCCTGCTTGATGTTTCTGGGAAATTTACGGGTGAGAAACACTGGCTTATTGCCCTTTACAAACCCACACTTTACATCATTTTATATATGACAAGGACACACTTTATAAATTAACTATTACACAATCTGAGGTGTCATGTCTGCAGTGGCTGAAGAGGGCTAAAAAACCCCCAATGAATATTATAGGTACTGTATGAGCCCAGATATAGTAAAAAGTATGCTTTATCATACTATGCTTGCATCAAAAGTGTGCTTTATCACCCATATTATAATGAACTGTTAGAAACATCCATAACTTTTACACAGATAAGTTTATACAAAAAGTTTTTGATTTGACTTGAATGTGTGAAATCTTGTGTCATGAACATAACAATCATTATAAGCAAAGAAATTATTAAAATAAAGAAAGAAAAAATAAAACATATGGAGTGCAGAGGGCAGTGTTTATGGCATGTGGAATCAGGGGCTGAAAAGGCCAAACAATATATAAATGAGGAAAGTAGATAATGATTTTCGTGTTAGCCAGTCAAGCAGAATTTAAAGTTTTATGATAAAGTTCAAACTGAAGTTGACAAAACCTGCAATCAAAATATTCCGCTGGTGATAGAATGAATGAAAGGAGAAGGAAGAAAATATGGTTAGACAGTGTGGTTTTGGTAACAAGAATGAAGCCGGAAAATGACGAATCATCTTTTGTGAGTATAATGACCTTTTATTAAGAGTGCATTCTTCAAGAAACCAAAGTGACATATTCACACCTACACATCACTAGACGGAAATCACTGAAACCAAACTGACTACATTCTCAGCAAGAGATGAAAGTGCATTGTATTAGTTGCGAAGGCATCACATGGAATTAATTATGGAACAGATCAGAAACCTCAAATGCGCAAGCTCCAGGTTAAGGTCAAAATATGACGTGGAGAACATGCCACTTGTCTTAGGATGATAGACGTAATTGACAGAGGCCAGATGGACTAAAGTATAATCAGAGAAATAAGAACCCGGGAAGAAAAAAAGGACAAAGTAATTGAAATGGATGACAGATGATAGAGTGAATATTGCAAAAAAAAAGAAGAATCCAATCCAAAATAAAGAATTCTAAAGATGTTTTAAGGGAACTAAATAATGAATTCCAATGAGCCACAAGAAAGTACAAGAACCAGTACTAACATCTGTAAAGACACTTAAAAAAGAAATACACATGGAAAAATAAGGACTGTTTTTCAAAAGATTAGTGACATCAGAAAAATAAATTAAACATCAAGTTGTTATGTTAAAGAATGTCCCAAGAAAGGAGATAAAAAGTAGTGTGCAAAATACAGAACACAACCTGGTACCACATGCCTGTAAAGATATGCTAAAGATCAATGTAGAATCATTGTAGACTACAGCCTTACATTGAATGAGATCTTCTAGATGAATTCAGGAATGCTCTATTCAGGAAATGCAGAGGAACAAGAGATATCATCGCAGATGTATGCTGGATTAGGGAAAATGCCAAGGAATTCAACATGTGCTTCATTGACTACAGCAAAATTTTGGACTGTGTTAACATCACAAAATAATGGAGTGTGCTCGAGAAGATAGGAATACCAGAATACATTTTTTTTCTAATTAAAGAATTTGTGTCTCTGTTTTAGATGCAACTATACATTGCACAGCGGAGACTTTCAACTGTACATACAAAATATCCTGCAAAATGAACCAACCTGGCTTCGATGCTTTCAGACTTCAGAACAAGCGGTATCTCTTGCTCCCGCTTTCTCTTACACACATACACACACACACACACACTCACACACACTAATACACAGCTCCACTCTTTTATATAGAACCTTTGAGCACTAATGAAGTGTGTGTGTTTTTGAAGGGATAACACTGGCTGGGTGCAGCCTTCTGAAGATGGTGTGTTTTACCTCACACACTCCACCAACCCATACGCAGAGGAAGTCGAGCAGCTGCAGGTGATCGGGGAAGCCATGTCTTCCTCTGACCGCTACTTTAAAATAAAACACAGCTTCTATCTCAGAGACATCAGTAAGTGTTTGTGTGCAGAGGGACTGTGTTCTCTGAGCTTGTTTCTAGACTGTGTTTGATGCATATCTGACTGCTGTGCGCTGTGTGTGTGCAGTAAAGCCTGCCAAGCCCATACTTAATGTGAACAAGAGTGAAGTGTCATTAGATCCTCCAGCAACATGGACCAAGCCCCACAGCTACTACCCTCTTGAACATGAATATCAGTGTTTGCGGAAAAATGATGGATTGGTAATGTCTCTTTCAACACAAACACACACACAAACAAACACACACAGTCATACACACCTGTATACCTGCAACAGTTCCATGTACTAATCCAATTTGAATTTGACAAAACAGTTGCACTTGATTCAGAATTTTGGCGGCAAAAACATGACCAACAATCAGACATTTCTATATTGATTGATATTAGATGCAATTTTATCAAACATGTAATGTAATGTGGTAAAACACTAAAGTTATTAGAATATTGCTGCTATATGTAGTCTTACGCTGATATTACTAAAATGGTAGTTAAAAATTGTTTTTTTTATTTAAAGATTTTAGATTGCCCTTTTGAGAGGTTATTTTGGCTAATGTGAACTACTGAATATGTTTATATGTATGTTTATATTTGACTCTTGTCCAATTTGGCTGTAAAAAATAAGACTCAAAATGATCCATAAAGTATTTTCATAAAAATTCATATTCATTGCTCAAAAACACCACTCTTTCACCATAAACAATGTTTAATTTATTTTTCTATTTACAAATATTAGCTGATTGTAAAAGATTCAGTTATATCACTATTTCTGGAAATGTGACTGCAGTAAATCTTTAAAACCTACATACGGTACACAACTGGACTTTAAGACCACTGCTGAACCTTCAAGGACATTTATATTTTTTCAAGTGTATAATTACATATCACTTTGTTACACCAAAACCCTCTCTACACCCAACCCCCAAACTTGAAATTCAAAAACTTTACACACCTAACCTAAATGCAAAATGTATTGTTTAACACAAACTGAATCTCTTGGTTTTATTGCAGGAGATGTCTTGTGAACTGGACAGTAACAAGAAGATCCCAAAAGGCATGAGTATGCTGAGGGTCCGCTGCAGAGACCCACTGCTTCTCTCTCAGTGGAGTGAATGGACACCATGGCAAAATGTATCCCTCTAAAATCAAAACTCATCTCTCTTTCTGTCTTTCCCTATCTGTAGTTTCTGTCTGACTTGTATTCACACACACACAAACAAATATACAGTTCTTATTTTTCCCCACAAAACTGTCCCTCTGGAAGCTCTGCCTATTCACGTCATGTTTCTTCTGTGACTGTATGTGTTTGTTTGTTAGTGTGTATATTTATGTCTGTTAAGACCCATTAAAAAGCCTCTCTTCTTCTGTTTATACCCTGTCTCTGTATTCTTACAGCTTTGAGAGCACGGAAGTTCTCAATGTCTTAGCTATCATTTCTGTTTTCTTTTAAATCATTCATTTTTCATATAAAACATCTCTATAAACATTTTCCATATAAAACACCCCTAAAACTTCTCAACATCTGGCCACTGCATTCGGCCACATGACAAGGTTTTGGTACTTTTTCGTAGTGTGTTCTAAATCACATCACTAGGCTTGTCTGACCTCTACAGTGTGCCAGATACAGTTTGACCTAAATGACAGAATTTACTGGGTGTTTGTTAGCAACATATATATGGGCGGCATGGTGGCTTGGTGGTTAGCACGGTTGCCTCTCAGTGCTGGATCTTGGGTTCAAGTCCTATCTGGGTGGAGTTTACATGTTCTTCCTGTGTCTGCATGGGTTTCCTCCCAAAAACATGGAGGTTAGGTGAATTGGCTTCTGTATAAACAGTCTTAGTTTGTGAGTAAATGAGTGTGTATGTCAGTGAATGTCTGAATGTGTGAGTGAATGTGTGTGAGCCCAGATATGGATTGGTGCTCTATCCTGGGTGAAACCCTGTGCCCGATGCAGTCCACCAGGTGGACGGTCGTTTCTGACCTGTGTGTGTGTGGATTGAGTGTTGAATGGAATGGAGTTCTCAGCAGTGTTGATTTTAAAGCATCATTGGGTATCTAGAAAGGTGTTATATAATTGTAACAATATATATATAAAATATGGACAAAACATAGTCACAGCTATTTGATGATATAATATATATCATAAAATATATATTTTAGCTGTATTTATGTACACTAGGACAACTTTTTAAATACTTTTAAAATGTAAAACTAATACTCTATAATAAAGACAATCCAAGCATGCTAAAAGTTTAGCATTTAGTTTGTAAAAATGTATGAGGATATGTCAGTTATTTGCAGCTTATCCATATCAATATTTTTATTATTCTACTTATCATAATTCATATTCCATTATTTAAATGTGATTCAGATAAAATGTAAAATACTAAGTACTTATCATACAGTTTTATTATCTTCATGCTCCTCATCAAAGTGACTCATCAGAGTATGTCTGTATATGTATGTGTGTGTGTGTGTGTGTGTGTGTGTGAGAGAGAGAGAGAGAGAGAGAGAGAGAGTGGGCAGACTCACAGAAATGCACATGATTTCTCTTTTTGTCTTTAGGTGCGTAGGAGAAGAGGAAAGAAGCAAAAGAAAAAGAATGGGACAAAACTAGATCCACTGTAGCATCCTGCTATAATTCTGGGGCTTTTTTTTAAAGCCTACAACGTACATTTTTTTCCTCTATTGAATTTTTTTCATGTGTAATTGTTTATTTTTAAATAATCCCACATATATCCAACAAATACCCACATATTCAACCCTAGCTATATTCTTTAGAATAAACTAGTTTATATATATATATATATTTGTGCCTTTAAGACTAATATATGTAAATGACATACAGCTCATTTGAAGGCTGCTTTATGCTTTTTATTTCAAAAAGGGATTGAGCTAAACTGCTGTAGACTGAAAAAGGTAACATATATAAATGTGTTTTGTGAAATCACAGAAATAATGAACACTGATTTGGCAGCCTTACTGTTTATAACTGGACTGCATGAACTGGGAATTGAATGGTACCAAAGAAAGTCAGAATTTTGTTACATGGGAGAACCCTGTAGACTCTAAACTGTTTTATGTTGACTTCCTATGAAGCAGTTGTCCTTTACAGTCTGTGTATGTTTTGTAAATGTAGATACTGATTCATTTTAGATATGACCCACAATAATCTACTAGTACTCACAAAGCCTGGAAAGGATGTCAGACAGAGGTAATTGAGGGGTAAATGATTTATTAAAACCTCTAAAAGCTTTAAATCTTTTTACCCTGTGTTGCTCTCTTGTATGTGCTTGTGCTAGCTTTCATCCTCTCCTGCTGCAATGATGGCTTTTGTGTTTGATCCAGGCCCATTATTGATGGCAGGCACTTGTTGCCGCTGCGGAAGGACCTGTTCCTCTTTGCCTGGGTCAGCAGTGACAAATAGCCAGTGGTTACTGTCCTTTTCTGCCTTGTGGGAGTCCAGAAATGTGTGAGCTGTGATCTCAAACTCTTTACCAAACGGAGTCCTACACACAGTGGGACAAAAATAATAGTCCAAATTAAAGCACATCAAAACCTCCATTATGTTGCTAAGTGGAGTTTTTATGTAAAATTAGGTAAAATGTTTTAAATGCTTCTTACCAGAGCACATGACTGGGAAGGGCAGCCAAGCACTGGTTGGTTTTACAATGGGAAATCAACACCTTGGAGTTTACCTGTGTTCACAAAGCCCACAGGACATATAAAACTGTTTGAATGTAGTTGTGTGAGTATTTGTTTCAAATGAAATGCTTTTTTGTTACATACTTTCTATATGTCAGAGCAGCGAATGCTTTTTCTTTTTTTAGTTTTTAATAACGTACCATTAAGCCCAAGCCTCATATTCTCCAAACACAACATGTCTAAACTCAGATCCACTGTTAATTTTCCCATTTATAAAAAGTAATATTATGTATTTTTTTAAAAATATTATTTACCTTTAATTGTTAATGTAACACCTAATACTAAATATAGATAAAATAAATAAAAACCTAATTCATTACATGAAAAATAAATGGATGTTGCATGTGCCATTTCAATCAAATTTTTAAATTAAATGACTTTTTTAAAAAAAATTGTACGTATATTGTTCAACTGTTTTATTAATTTTTTGTTATTTTTGGAACTCATTGTTTTTATATTGTATGTAAAAACCCCAATTTTGGAAAAGCTGGATATTCTGTCAAATGCAATAAAAACAAGGATGTTAATTGTTTTCTGGACCACTTATTCATCCAATTAAAGTACAAAGTAATTCCTTGTATTGTTTTGGCTGACCAATTTGATTGTATTTTGGAAATATACATTTATTATACTTTGATACCTGCAAAACAATCAGAAAGGGGACAGGAGCAAAATATAAGTGAAAATGTGTAGAAAAACATCTTGGAAGTATTCTACAGTAAAAATGTTAATGGGTGACACATGAGGGCATCATTATTAGTTATAACAGAAGAATTCACCAAGGCTCAGGTTTTGGCAGCACAGTTGTGAGAGTAATGAGAGATATGTCAAACAGTTCATAAAGAAAATTTCTCAACACAAGTTTGCAAAGAAGAAGTGATGGTGCTGTTTCTGCACTCCCTCTCGCCATTTATCCTGCCAGTTATGGGGATTAAACAGGCAACCTTCCCAAACCAGATTCTCTTCACAACATTTCAAAGTCAAACATCCATCCATCCATCCACTATCTGTAACCGCTTATCCAATTTAGGGTCGCAGGGGGTCCAGAGCCTATCTGGAATCATTGGGCGCAAGGCAGGAATACACCCTGGAGGGGACGCCAGTCCTTCACAGGGCAACACAGACATTCACTCACACCTACGGACACATTCGAGTCGCCAATCCACCTGCAACGTGTGTTTTTGGACTGTGGGAGGAAACCGGAGCACCCGGAGGAAACCCACGTGGACACGGGGAGAACACACCAACTGACACAGACAGTCACCCGGAGCAGGAATCGAACCCACAACCTCCAGGCCCCTGGAGCTGTGTGACTGCGACACTACCTGCTGCGCCACCGTGCCGCCCTCAAAGTCAAACATCTTACTTTTAACTCCACTACATTATGAAAATTTGCCCTGAACAAATCTCCCTGCTCTGCACAGCTCTGCACTGTTGCTAGGAGACAGACGAATACAGTCGCTGCCCTAAAACAAGTGAAAATGTTTCTCCGCCTAAAACCAATAATACGAAAGCCAGAATTTTTTTAAACCAACTGCTGTGCGAATTTGAGACTGTAAGTAATCCCTTTCAGTTTTTAGAAGTGTTATGAATGAACAAACATTTGTACTGTATTTGGCTCTATTTGAGTCATCAGTAACTACTATTCATTCATATACACGGTTTAGGATCTGTAGATGTCACAAATCACTCACCGTGAGTAAGAGTCAGTTGGAGATTTATTAAACACAATACGTGAAGCGAGGTCCAAAACCAAAAATCAGTACAGAAAGATAAACCAAGTCCAAAAGACAAAAACGAGTATCAGACAAAACAGAGAGCTTAAAGGAACATTTCATAACATTTTTACCTTAAAATTACAGCTTCAAAATCATTGTGATGCTTGACTGACTTAAACAGAATAGAACCACTCTTGTTGCTACTCTCGGCTCAGCACTGCAGAAACTACACTATGTAACATTTGGAGGAGGGTAGGAAACCACCACTGCCCTCCCCATCCCTACCAATTTCAGTACAATACTGTAAAAATTAATTGCACTAGGGGGAGGCCCAGGAGCAGAGAAACCCCCAAATCTAACCCAGTGTTCCTAAATGAGTAACAAACTCATTTAAACAGTTTATGCTTTTGTGCTGACTCTACGCAGAGCCTATGTTGTAGCCTGCACAAGTGTCCTATACCATTGTGAAAGTGTATGCTTTGGTGTCACTCTGAAATTACACTGTCAAACCACTAGGGCAGAATTTCAAACATCAACCCTATGTAGTATACTATGTAGTGTGGTATTAGTTTAAGAAAATTTAAAGTGCACTATTTGGGGAGTGAAGAGTAGAGAAGTTAACATTTCTGGACTTCCTGACTTGAGCAACTTGAACCATGTTTGTCCAACTGTTGACCAATCACAGTCTGGTGAAGTGCACACCAGGCCACACTGCTTACAACATAGGTTCAACACAAGCATAAATTGAGCTTAATGCTCAGGAGGTAGTGGTTTTGAGAGAGAGCACATTGGGTGTATGTAATAGTTGATATAACATAATTCATTGTATTTTTATCAATTGTGTTCATCAGTGTCAGGTTAATTAATGACATTCTATTAAAAGACTGGGGAGCCAAGAGTGACAGTAGAGTCTTTTCACCTACAAGGTGTAAAGCATTGTCTTGAGTCTTGTTACAAAAATGATAATAGCCCATTAGAGCCATAATACGTCATGGTTCTTTATTTAAATACTTAAGAACATTTGAAGGTAAATACGTCTTTACTTTTACTCAAGTGGAGATCTACAACAAAGACTTCTACTTTTACTGGATTAGTATTTTACCCTGAGTACCTGCATTTTAACAGGTACAGGTTCAAGTACAAGTGTGTGTGTGTGTGTGTGTGTGTGTGTGTGGTTTGAGTGTTGAATGGAATGGTGTTCTGTGCAGTGTTGATTGTAAAGTGTCCTTGGGTGTCTTGAAAGGCACAATATGTAAATGTAAGTATATTTAAATAAATAAATACATAAATAAATTAATCAGTTAATACAATTATAAACAACACATATTTTGGTCTAATCTTAATATAAAAATAAATAAATAAAAATCTGCCACTGCTGGGACTCTTCATATCTAGAAGCTTTTCTAATTTGCATGTGGAATGTGTTGTGATTACCTCTACAGGATAGCCGTCATGTTCCAGACGCTCTTGTGGATCAAAGTAAAGAACTCTCCACCAACAGAGAAAGTCTTGCTGCTCCACTAAGTTCACCTCCTGTAATCTGGACTTCTTAGCACACTTCTGGAAGGTTTTGTGGTCACTGGCCAGATGAAGCTAAAGAACGTCACACAGTTAATATGGGGCTTTTAACAATAAACTGATATATAACACAATAACCTAATATATAAACCATAGATTTAATAGAACAACTTACAAGGACTGTCTGAAATATGAGCAGTTTTTAAAATGATTTTTTATCAGCTGAGACATTTCTATCAGTTTTTTAGAGAGGCTGGGGAATTTACTCCCTACCATTTATGGAACTGTAATTTTTAACTTATTTGTTTTGTTATTATTGTGTCTTTAGGTGTGAAATATGTACTACAGAAATAGTTTCTTCAATATATCTAAACACAAATCCTCCAAAATATTCAATCTTAATGCACCTCTGGTGTTCTTGAGACTGCATAATAAAGCACCAGTACGCATCTGAAAAGTTTTGTGGCCACTGATCAAATAAAGTTAAAGAAAGTCACAGTAGTCTATATATGTTTTGGGAAAGTGTTTCCATTCCTTAGGACTTTACTTTAATACTTATATCACTAAGTAACTAAACACCAAAAGTTTTAACGAATCAGCAAGAGAGGAGCCAGACGTGGAAAAGCTGTATATGAACAAACTTAAAGCACATATGAGTTCATTAGAGGCCCTGGTTTTACATATTTACCACTCCACCGAAACCTGCAGTCGTTCTCAGACCAAAATATTGCTCATATCGCAGTATCTCTCCATCTGGTGTCCCATCAACACTAGCCACAAACCAAATTGAGAAAAAAAACACTCATTAGTGTGTATTTTTATCTGTGTGAATAAGTGCTTTTATGTCACTGTGTATGTGTCTGTACATGGCCTGGATGTGTGTGAAAACATTTACCTGCTGATGACAAAGGCGTTTCTCATACATGGCGTTAAACTGCTGGCCCCACCCACATGACACGGCCCCTGCAGGTAAAGCTCAGAGCTGGAGCTCATATTGCTTAGGTCGGCAATGATGCTGAGGCTGCATGGGTCACGTGGGTCAAGCTTTGTCCCTCCAGAATTCACCAACATTATGGTGTCTCCAAAGCGTAAAAATCCATCTTGTGACACAGTTAAACTCACCTGAAAAACAAAATTCTATTTATTTGTATTCATTCCACTCATTATAATGTTTTAAAACAGCTGTCATGTAACAATGAGGTGTAGAGTAATGCTTAGAATTAATTACTGTAATTACTAGGATGGTCTACGAGAAGTTTAAATGTTATACAGTGAATAATCATACATCAATAAGAATGCAACAGATTTCATCATGCACTGGTGTATTTCATCAATGCAAGACCAGATATTTACACCCATATTATACACACGCCAAGATAGGTATGATCAACAGGTAAAATAAGACAATTACTTTGCCCTAGACATGTTTTGATATTTTATTTATTTTCCTTTCAAAGAAACTCTCTTTGCTTCTTCCAAGGTTCTGCACATCTTAATAAATCCTTCAACAAATGCGAATAACAACATGTCACTTATTACCAAAATGTTTACACTCTTTTCTCATAAAAGATTAAATCATATTCCTTTTTGACAAGAAAATGGAAGAATTACCTCATATAGAATACTGTTCTACTATAGCAGTAACTCTGAAAAACTAATGAGTAGTGTCTCTTTTCACAGTAACTATCTTAGCAGAGGGCAGTTTTGGAATTGCCCACATGCAAGAGGCATGTACAGTCCCAGTTTGTCTTGAGGAGAGTTTGGGGACTGTTTGGTGGCCCAGTCTAGTAAGGAAAAATATGTACTTATGAAAAGCACTTCCTACTTCCAAGGCCTTCCTCTGGTGAGGGTGAGGAAACATCCTATTTTTAACTTATTACAGTCTGTTTTGCAACAGAGCCATAATGTTTTGAGAGCCATAATGGTGGCAAAAGTTTGAAGCAAGCAAGTCCTGACCCATGCCTAATTGAATTATTAATAAATAACGTCTGCCTCTGGACATTGATTACCCCTAGAAACTAATTTTGTTCATGGCTCGGCCATGGCATTGATTTTTGATTTTGCTTATGAAATAAAAAGAATAATGTTTCTCAACTATGGGCAGGCACCCCTTCCAGGGTGTGTCCCCACCTTGCACCCAGTTATTCTGGGCAGGCTCCAGACCTACTGAACTGGATAAGCAGTTACAGACACTGAATGAATTAACAAAAGTTTCTCAACATAAAATAGTAAAGGTTTGATCATTTATGGTGCATAATATCATTTAGATGAAAGGTTCAAGCATCAAAACCAGGCTAATGAGGAGAGGGACCATCCAGCTTGTCTATCCATAATAAAATAATGTGTGAGTGTGTGTCACCCTGTGAATGTCTGGCGCCCCCTCCAGGGTGTGTTCCTGCCTTGTACCCAGTAATACAGGGTAGGCTCTGGACTCTGATACAATCCATGTTTCAACATTTGAATTGGAATATTTACACTTTTTATACATTTTTGGAAATAGTTTGTTCATATAAAGAAGCAATAAAAACATTTATTGCAGCATTTCTATAAAATGTAATAAAGAATGTGCTATTTATAGTAACAAATAAATAATGATAAACATAAAACACAAAATAGCACTCTGCCACTTACTCTCACCCACACCTTCCTCTTTCCGAAGGAATTCTCATTACAGAGCAAAAATGTTAACATATCACATGTTCTGGGCTTAGGCTGTCTTTTTTGAAGCTATATTGGCTGCTGTAGAGAAGAGGAACTTAGATGGTGTTGAGCAAAGTTATTAGGTGCCAGGGATACATACGTAGGACAGAGGAGGGTACATTCCAAGTAAAAAAAAAATTCTATTTGGTATCAACTCGATAGCGTTTTTTTCAGAGATATAACTATAATAAATAACTACAAATTACTTCGAGAATATAAAAGAGAAAGAAGTGCAGGCGACTAAGCTTCACTTCTAGTTGCTTTATCCAGTGTGTATCACTGTTACACATGTAAACAAACCGATGTTAATTTCTATATCTGATTAACTTTTTTTAATAAAACAAGCACAAAAACTAAGAGTATATCATGTTCTATGAACTCTTGGCCTTATTTATTGTCTAGTGTTATACCTAAGCAGCAACTCAAGTTCTAGCACTACTCCACTGCGCCCTTGCAGCATGGAGATGTAAATATTTAAGTCGATATAAATATAAAAACAAACCATATTTAAAGTGAGTAAATTTGAATATTCAGAGGGGATATACCCCCACCCACCCAGAACCCCAACCTTCCCACACCTTGTGCAGGCCCAGAGTGACAAACGGATTGAATATATATGTGTTAATATAAATAAATAATAGACCAACCAATCAATAATGAAACTGGTTGCCAAATATTTTTTATAATCGATTACTCTTTGCAGCCTAATACACATCAATTATTTGGTTTCTAGTGCAATCAAACTGGAATAATCAATTATTTTCTTCAAAGATTCTTCTGCATCTCTTGATAAAACTGCATTTATACTGACATCCAGAGGCCTGGGTGTGAAATTCCTGCTCTGTTATTGGCTCTTGTTTCTGTTTCTGTCTTGTGTGCCATCCTGTCCACCAGCTTCTGTTTTGCTTTTGAATGTTTTGGATCATGCCTCATCCACAAAGTGTTGTGATGTTGTTTTGATCCTTTACTCTTCCTCTCCTCCATGGTAAAATAGTACAATGTTATGTTATTCTTTATTTCACCTGTGTATTTTCTCTTTCCATGGAGGTTTTAAGTGTCTTTCCTGTGGCACTTTCTCGTTATTTGTCCAGTTTTGTCTCATCCTATGAGCTGTAATTTGTGTTTTTTTTAATCCTGATATATTAGTTTACCAGTGTTGTTTATATAAAGTATTGTTGCACTTGAATCCGTTCTTAAAGCCTCTTAAACGCTACCCTGGATGAATGAGAGATTCTGTACTAAACCTATTTTAAAAATAGTTGTTTCTATTTGGGTACCTGCTATATAGATCATTTTTGGACTACAAAGCAACTGTGAGTGCTTGCCATAGAGAAGGTATTTTTTTATATCAGTTATTACATTATAGAGATCTGTAATTGAATTTGGACCAGTAAAATTTGTACTAATAATAATGACAAGTTCGAACTGATCTACAATACATATTTTTCATATTGTATTTTGTATTTCCTGAAGGAAATAGATAGTGCTTGAAAACCACTGGAAGTGTGTGTGTGTTTTTGTATATGTGTGTGTAACTGTGTGTTATTTTGAGCATGCGTGTAATTTTGTGTGGGTTATACATGTCTATGACTGTGTCGATGTATGTGATTGAGTGTACACCAATCAACCATTACATTATAACCACGTCCTTGTTTCTACACTCCACTGACAAGACGGGAGCACTTTGTAGTTCTACAATTAGACGATAGTCCATCTGTTGCTCTGCATACTTTGTTAGCTCCTTTCCTCCTGACCTTGAATGGTCAGGACTACCACAGGGAAGGTATGATTTGGGTGGTGGATCATTATCAGCGCTGCAGTGACCGGGCATGGGTGCTGTGTCTGTGAGACTCAGTGGCTGTTAGACTGTGATTGTGACATCCTCAGTAAAGACTTGAAGCTCTGAACATTCCTGCATTGATGGCTATGGGGGATTTTTTCTAATTTTAAACGCATATTTATTAAAAACAACAAATCTACATTGCACACCTCTTTGAAATGCAGTTTGAATTGAGTCTTTACATTAAGTTGTTTGGCCTGTATTAAGAGGAATAATTAAGGAGAATAATAATAGTAATTATCATAAAAATAATAAAAAATAATAAAAAATATAGTAATAATAGTAATAATAATACAACATAACAAGATGAGGAATAACAAAATAGTGCTTTTTAAGCACTGTAATTAATACTGTACTAGAAACATATTGAGTTAGTACTTGTTGTACCATTAAAGACAGTCTCTTACTGGTCTGAGGATGTTTTGTTTAAGTGCAGTGCTCTTCTGAACTCTGAGCTCTCCTCTCTCTTTCCGATGAAGAAAATCCTTCAGACTGTCCTGGACAAACAATAAGGTCAACAATCAGGTTTAATCTCGAAGGCTTTCAATATTTGGCTAGAAGATTGCACAGTAGTATTCAAATTACATGTGTTAATTGTATAAAGGGGAAATGTATGTTATGTATTCTTGACTAAGACCATATTTGGACAAAAAAACAAAAAAAAAACATGAAGTGTTAAAAAAGGTTTTAGGTTTCATTGCACTTTGCAGACGTATTGATACCAGAGACAGTGTTTAATCTGAACAGGTTTTATTTTTACTTACAAAATCAACAAAGCCTAATTTGACGAGGGGTGCTGTCTAATACCACCATGTTTACAACTGCCATTTACAGATTAAAAATAACCCACTGAAACAGTTTTTAACAAACCTCTTCCAGAGTCACGTCCTCTCTCCAGTTCCCTACCCGCACACTGGGTCTGTAGTTTTGCACGCTGGCCATCTTACAAACTCTGTACAACTCCAGACAAACCCTCTTCTATTTCAAAAGATATTGTAGCTACAAAGAAAGCTGAAATTCTGGAACTGAACGGTACCGTTTGTGGATGAACTCACTAACCAAACGGTACAGGAGTGTTTACATGTCTCCATGGTTATAGCACCCCCCCCCCCCATCTTCCGTTAAACTCTCTCTCTCTCTCTCTCGCTCGCTCTCTGTGTGTGTGAGAGAGAGAGTGTGTGTGTGTGAGAGAGAGAGAGAGAGATTAACTGAAGAATATATAAACTGAACCAAGACGAGTACTGCTTGTATAAACTGAGTATAACAGTTTTCCATTAGATCCTATAATGAATATTCTTATCTGGCTAACCAATTTTTTTTTTTGCTCATTATATTGCACAGAGCGATCCGGATGGTCGTATATTTGAAATTTAAAACGTTTTTGAACATAATTGGGACTGGCTGGTGAGGAAAAAGAATCATTTAATATCTTTGTTAGTTATTGAATGTCAAAATGCAAATGTAACTTAAATTTTTTTAAATGTAATTAAGAAAAAAAAAAAAACACGTCATGCATTCATTTGTTTATCTTCATGCTGATCAGTGGAGGCCGAACCTACCAAGAACCACTGGGTGCAAGGGAGAACATACCAAATTTCTCACATTGACCTGATCAAGACCCTGGAGCTATGTGGCAACAGTTGCACATTGGAAAAGGATGTACACATTTCAGTTTCAGGAATCTTTCAATGTTTAATGTAGTAAGAAATTACAACATAAATCTCTGGCCAATGTGATATTTTACATCTCTCTTTATCACTAGTGTCAACATCACAGGGAAGCATGAAGTGATTGTGTATGTATTTGTGTGTTATTGTGAGGACCAAAACTTGTTTACACAGTAACAATGAGGGAATTTCTCTTATTTCAGGTCCCCATAACAAATTACACTAAATGTTTTAGTGTTAGGATCAGGGTTAGGGTTAAGCTAGTAGTACTTATGGATCTTCCACAAAATGAATGGAAGTCTATGTAATAGCCCCAAAAAACATGAAATATTGTGTGTGTGTGTGTGTGTATGTGTGTGTGTGTGTGTGTGTGAGAGAGAGAGAGAGAGAGAGAGAGAGAGAGAGAGAGAGAGAGATGGTAAGTGATGGTAAGTGCCTCTTGGTCAATAACGGAAGTGACAGGTCATAATAGATAAAAGATGTTTATGAGAGCCTGAGCTCTGAAATATTAAAACTCTAACAGGAAAGGAAAAGCTACCTCCTTATACTGATTGTAGTGATTAAGATCTTGTTACATACACAAGGGATTAATCTTTCAGGACTGCTGATCTCAGCCATATCCACTACAACACAAAATGCACAATGTCACTTGCCTTTCCATTCTCAATCTTTCCATTTTGTCTGATTTGTCAAGCATTAGCATTTTTGGTTCTTTCCTGTGTTGAGTAGCTTCTGACCTTAGGAAGTGAAATTCATGCTTAAATATATAAACTGGACATAAGATGTCAGCACATATATTTTCTACTTTTTTCTAGACATGGACTTCAGTATTTATTCATAAAACACCTCACATCTGAAATCATTTGGATTAATGTAGCTTTCAGCCACAAGAACATCGGTAAGGTCAGGTACACATGTTGCATGATTAGGTTTGGAATACAACTCATCCACTTCATGATGATGATAATTATCCCATCACTTCAGGAAAAACAATTCCACTGCTCCACAACCCAATGCTAGGAGGCTTTACAGCCCTCCTACACTTAAGTTACCTTAGGTTCATGTGCAACTCCGTCAGTGTCACATTCTATTGGAAATGCATTTTCATGAATAATATTCAAGTTATGTCTGCAACTGAATGTTGCCCTGCGTTCCCCATGAAGTTGCTAATACTGTTTTATACACACACACACACACACACACACACACTTAGACAGGGATTAAGACTATTGTACTGGACTAGTGTTGAAGGAATATATAGTCCTGTATATCACTTATGATAAAACCATTGTGAAATGAATATTATATTTTCTATGTATTATATTATACTGTATTATATTTTCTATGTATTATATTATACTGTATTATATTTTCTATGTATTATATTATACTGTATTATATTTTCTATGATATGTAATATTTATATATTTATAAATATATTATATATATTTATAAATTGCCACTTATCCCAGGTAGGGTCTGTAAAAACCAGGATCCTGAACAGTATGAAGTAGTTACAGAAAATCAATGAATAAAAATCCTATTTACTTTATGACTCCACTTAAGACATTTGTGTTTTATGTTAAAACCAGCCATAATTTATTTTAAATGACTAACCTCTCTTCATCTCATGGAAATAATATGCTGTTTCCTATGGTGTCTTTAAGACTGATGCATGCAAATCAGCTGTGTTCTGACTGACTGCCCTATATTTTACCTCATTTATAAAACACCTTCTAGTGGTTGAATTCCACACATTAGTGTGAAAATCTGGCTGGGGTTTTGCACGTCTGCAAATACAAGGCAGTGCTCATTTATCAGTTGCAGCAGACAGAACTGGGACTCAGCAACCTTCAGCTGGAAAAAAAGGACAAAAAATCCTTCCTGGCTCTCTCTTGGCTTCTCTTGCTCTCCCATCACTAGCTTTCAGTCTTTCCACAGCTATAACAGCCCATTATTGGTCCTGTGATGTTACTTTGTGGAGTGTGTATGTGTGTGCTCTTGCCATTAAAACATTGCTTCCATTACAGATCCCTAGGGGCAAATTTCTGTAAATTTTACATTCTGCAAAACAAACAAGTGAATGCTGGAGGTATTGTGCATACCTTGCAAGTTTGTCCTTAGTGCTTCTTGCATGTACACTAGATAATAGTGTTTGTAGCTCTTCACAGAGAAAGAATATTACTACGCTAGAGATTCCTATACCGTTTTGCCAAGTGCTGGATTACTAGTTGGTTTTGCTAAACTAAAAATTACATTGGTTTGGACTCCTCAGTGGAGGCATTAATAACCGCTAACTGTAGAATAGAGTATAACTTTTCTTACTTTCCGATGCTGAAAACTCAGGGCTAGGGATGAGGATAGACTCTCAAACTAATCTGAAGTCAAGCAGATTTTTTAGATTCTCAGAAAACTCACAATTTGCGCTATAGCAGATATATCTTGTCTGTGTATGTTGTGTCAGTGTTTCAGTGAGGGGGTCCCCCTTTTATGTAGAGTATGTGTGTGAGACTCCACGTCTGACTCAGATTGCTTGAGAATTGAATTAGACTAATGGGCACCTCCAGCACAGCAAAGAGGATTTACCGGAAACATCCTCTAAGCTTAAAAGAGTTGGATCAGCTTTGCCAGTATGCGTTCATAGAACTAAGTGAGGAGCAGTAAAAGCTAACTTCTTTCTGAAAACAATATTTTCCATATATGAGGTAATGTATTCTCCAGACGCATTGATTTCCTCAAACCCTGATATGGGCCTAAATGTTGGAATATAGTTTGCTCCCTGTTTAAAAAGTTGACCTGAATTTAGACTTGCAAAGTGCAAAAGAAACTTTTGTGATTATTGATATTTCTTTTTCCAGGAGTTGTCATTTACTCATCAATTCAACTTCTTTAAGCTGCCGGGTCATTAAGCATAAGGCAGGGACATACCCTGGAAAGGCCACAGTACATCGCAAGCATCACACTTTCATACAGTCATAACAGGAATTTTTAAATATATACAATTTAGTTACATCAAATTCAGTGGCTATTAAAGGTAGATGTTACCTATGCATGTTAAAAGCCTATACTGGCCATTTTAGAAATGGATATTGCAATTAGGGTGTAAATGTGCTGCATAAACTTAGACAATATCTTATCACATCATACTAAGCAGTCCATTAGAGTTTTAGCAGAAATGTATTCAGTTAAAACCTATGCTTACAATGGAGGAGCGAAACGAGTTTAAACTTTTATTGCAGCCATGCTTATAACTTAATGTATAACATGCAAAGAAGAATGATATCATATATTAACTAAATAAATTGTGCATATGTATTTACATACTAGAATGAGTGCAAGTTACTGAGTGCATATCGGAATGACAATGATAAGTATGAGGATGATTGTGGCAGTGATGCTGAGTGCAGTAATGCGGTAGGTCTGGGTCCTGCTGCAGCGGGTGAACGACTGTGAGCGCAGGAGTGAGTCTGAGGCTGGAGTATAATCATCATCCATCCAAAAGTCCAGAGACTCAGGAGCCTGAAAGACAGGTGATGAATTTCTATAAGTATTTTTACACTGGGCTTTGTATATGGAACTTCTTAACAAAGTCTTAAAATAATAAAAATAATAACACCATATATTTATAAAGTGCTTTTTAAAAACTCAAAGACGCTTAAAGTAGTCAATACGTAGATTTTAAAATTATAGATTTGATACTGTAATTCATATCATTTTGCAATGTATATGTATTTCAGCCATGCCATAATCCAAAAGGCACACACACACACACACACACACACACACACACACACATATATGTACACTCACACACAAACACTGATCATCCACCATAACAATAAAACCACTTCCTTTCTACACTGACTGTCTCTCAGCTGCACTTACAATACAGGAGCACTTTGTAGTTCTACAATTACAGAGTGCTTTACATGTGTTGCTCTGCATACCCTTTCCAATCTGTTCTTCATTGGTGAGGACCACCACAGAACACGTATGATTTGGGTGGTGGATCATTGTCAGTGCTGCAGTGAGACTGACATTGTGGGTATGTGTTAGTGTGTGTTGATTTGGTATGAGTGGATCAGACAGAGTCGTGCTGCTGGAGTACATAAACTGTGTGTCCCCACACTGTCCACTCTACTCTGTCTGCACATCTGGCTTGTTGGTCCACTTTGTAGATGTGTCTGAGACAGCTCATCTTTTGCTGCATCAGTGGACACAGGATGCTGCCCACAGGACAGTTTTGGCTTTGGTTGGTAGACTATTCTCAGTCTAGCAGTAACACTGATGGGTTTACAAATTCCAGCAGCACTGTTGTGTCTGATCCAATTGTACTGGCACATACAACATACACAAAAAACACAACAACTTCTGTGTCACTACAGCACTGAGAATGAACCACCAGCCAAATCATACCTGCTCTGTGGTGGACCTGTGGGATTCCTGAGAACTGAAAACGGTGAAAATGGGCTCTACCATTTTATTCTATTATCTCTTTTCTTAGCCTTAAAACAGTTCTGCTGCTAGCTTTATCCTGCGGAATCATGCTCATATCCTCAATAGCTGCTACAACTTTTTTCAACTGGTCTTCTAATATACAGAAGGAAATATTGGGCTTACCTGCAGGTCAAAAGGTGTTAGCTCTGTCTGGCTCCATGACACTTTGTGGCGGTCAGTGGGGCGCAGGTTAGAGCTTTGCATGGAGCTGTGGAGTTGAGCTCTGTGGGCCTCAGGAATCAGATGAGAACTTTTTCTTCTCTCCTGCATGGGGTGGACCTCTTTCTTAGAAATGCCATCCTGCTGCACTGTCTGAGACCATGGGCAAGGAGAGATGCACATAAATTAATACAAGCTTTCATGTTTGCACATGAACACAATTCTGTTCCTGATCTTTGTGACAAGGTTTATGTAGACATGCTAGAAATGGAGGAAAGATCTAGAGCAATCACAGACAGAAGCCCTGGAGCGTGGCAGAGATTATAGAAGCTATATTTAACTAATATCCCACACCAAGTTCAATATACATTTCTGTGCATGCATACCTGAGCAGTCTGACGGTGAAGTTCCTTGCTGTAGCTGACGCTCCACTCACGATGCTGTTCTGAACCACTGCTCTCCGTCTGGCTCCTCGAGGCCCTGCGTGTGAACAGCCCTCTACGCTTAGCTGCAGCCCCCTCAGACCCCTCTGTCTCAGGGTTGGACCTAGGATTTCCTTGCTGCTGGACACTGGGCATGCAGCCTACTGCAGCCTGCTGGTGTGCACAAAACTGCGCAGTGTGTGTGTGCACTAGTTGTCCTCTTTGTTCCAGTCGGTTCAGTGTTTCAAGGACCAATATCAGCTGTTCCCGCAGCTCAGAGATGGGCTCCAGTCGCTGCTCAAGCTCTGTGACCCGCTGCAGCAGTCGACCCACTCCCCACCGTACCCCTTCTTCAGGAACCTCCAAAGAGTGGAATAGCCGCCGGAGCTTTCCCAAACGCTCCTTTCGCTCTGGCAAGCCGGACCCACCCCCCTCTTGTGCCCCGCCCCCTTCTCCTGGCAGAACCGCCATAGAACCGCACATGCTAATGTCATCCAGGAAGCGGAAGATGGCACTGATGTCATCCTCGCCGATGTCAGGATTTTCAATAGAAAGTTTGTCACTTAGCATGAAGCTCCTTAGTGCACGCCGGTCAGGAGGGTCAGTTTGAGTGGCCACGTTAGACACTCCATCAGCACCTGGTGAACAGTCATACCAAGCATCTAAACTCAGTCCGCTCAGACGCTTTAGGGTGTCCCGTACAGACCTGACGATGAATGGGTCAAAGCCTGGAATATCAAAGCTGCTGTTGTCAAAGCTCAGTTTACCTAATCCCGGTTTGCCTAAACCAGATTTGTCCAGCGCAGACCTTTCCGATCCAGGTCTTCGTGAATTCTTTTTGTCTAGCCCAGAATTTTCCTCTTCTGCGGGCCTGCTGTCGATGTCCAAGCTGTGACTTTTGGCAGTTATGGCTGGACTTGGGTGGCTCTTTTCCATCACTGTAGGCCCAAAATAGGTAGAGCTCTGCAGGTCATCCATACTTTTATGTTTCTGCTCGTAGGAAGGCTGAGAAGCAGGCTGTTTTTTCAAAGCAGACGCAGGCATTTGTGTGACGTGTTCACGCGTATGCAAGACTGTGTCACGCATTGGCATTGCAGGCCCCTGTGAACGTGTTAGCAACTCAGTTGTCTGCAGAGCATGCATGTATGGGTTGCTGAGGTTTTGAGTATTTGCTGTAATATGGCATGTTGGTGCATCATGCAAGTGCACTGCAGAATCATGTGCGTACACAGCAGAGTCAGGATATGGATTCTTGTAGGTGAGAAAGGTGACATCCTCTGCCTCTTTATGGAGTCCTTCCTTGCCTTGCTCTGATTGTCTGTTGCTTTCCAAAGGGACAAATGGTAACAGGTTGTGGAATTCCTCCTTAAACAAGCTCCTCTTCTGAGCGCAAGAGTAAATAGGTTCCGCTTCTGAACCATCACCTGGGACCTTGGTGGATGACTCCTGATTCCCTGGGCAGTTGTTGGGAATATCCATCGAATGTGTGTTCTGCATGGTGTCTTTGTTGAATCCGTGCAAAGCAGGATGTGTGCAGGCGTGAAAGTGTGACGCGTACGAAGTCTCGGTGTTCATACTGGTCAGCACTTCAGTGGAGCCCTCATATTTAGAGCCTGGGTTTATAGCCCCACCCCCTGCCTGCAGCCAATCACAGCGAGGGCATCTCTGACCGCAGGCGAGGCAAGACGTCTGGGACTGGCCACTATGTGTGTGTGAGGGGGGCAGGCGTGTATGTGTGAGTAAGTTGAAGAGAGAGACCACATCAGCAGCTGCAGACAGGCGGTTACTGCAGGGCGGATGCAGTCGTTCACGGAACAGAGTGGCAGGAAAGCACGGGTCACGGCAGGCTGTGGAGTACAGGAGACTGCGCAGCTCCAGCAGCGGCTGCAGCTCATAGCGTCCACTCAGATACACACACACATCTGCGTAGGACACGTGGCCACGGCACACACCCAGCACCTCCAGAATTTCCAACAGCACCAGAGGGTCATCTGCAGTGTCTGACATTATTGCAGCTGCCGGGCAAACTCTTACGTCTAAAAACTACACTCAAGCACCCATTATTGAATATATGAACTAGGCCAGACTTCTATGCTGAAATTGTCAGATATCAATATTTAGATCTCGGTTATAGCCATCATAGTTCTAAGTTGTTTAAGAAAAATTAATACCACAAAGCACATAAACTGCTATTAAAACCTTGAGCCTCCAAATAAAATGTGAACTGACAATCATAGCCAGAAGTCATTCAATAATATATTTTCACTAAATATTTCAGCCCTATAAATAGCTTCACAATAACATGGCTTCATCCTGTTCAGACTCCCCGAAAATGCCCTACATATTACAGTCCACCTACTGCAAAAAATCTGTTATACTATAAAAGGAAAAGCTGCATTAAATGCACAATGAAAAAAAAAGAGAGGCTCATTTGTAGACTAAAGTACTAGAGTATCAGGACACAAATAAATGAGGATCAGATGCATTAGTGCAAAAGAGAAAGACATAGAAGTATCATTTACAATTCCCCCAAAAGAAGAAGAAGAAGAAGAAGAAAAAAAGATTCTGTCAATGACCTACCTACCTGACCCAGACAAAATACAGTGGACATCAATGATTCTTGTCAGTTCCTTCTAACAGCTCGCTCCATTCACATCAAATGAAAACCACACTACTCACACAGATAAGAAACGCAAGCAGGTCATCTTTCCACAGTAGCAGACTTTGCATAATTATAATTTCTGCGTTGATTTTAAAAGACTTATGCATTTCTTCTGAGCTAAACAGAATCGTTTTATTAAGGTAAAAATAGTCAATTCCACAAAGCTGAAATCAAGTCCATCACTGCACAGTACTGACCTTATTCAAAGCCTTAAAATAGACCCTGTCGTTGTAGCACATCTTCTGCGCCCCCACCCGTTTTCCGTCAAGGCCCGCCTCCTGCACGATGATTGGCTAGGAGTGTCACGGGTCCTGCGCTGGGATTGGCTGGCAGTAACTCTTCTCCTACGCCCAGCTAAGTTAATTTAGGCTAACACTACGTGAAATCATTCAATTATTGTATTTACAAATTCGTGCTTATATAAATGGGTATTAAAGAATTCAAACAGTAAACAAATAACACAAATGAACACAGACACCTACAGAGTGCAGGTTTACAGTTTTTTTACATGTACAGTTATAAAAAATAACTGCTGTAGGTCAAAAACTTTATATCATACATATATACTTTTTCTATCATTCCCCACCTCAGACTAAAGGGAATTTCGACGCCCCACCTGTACCGTATTGCCCCCCAAAAATGGTAATAAAATACACATGCAAGTTTACAACTTTCTAATTTATTTAAGTATCAACTTCTATCCCTAAATCAGTAGCTTAACAATATAACACCACATACAACATTAACATCAATGTTAAAAAATACAGATAATTGGCCTAATTTAACTGTACTTCAGATTCTCACAAAGACAGGTGCAAGGGCGTAGGAGTGAGTTTGATATTGGTCCGGGAACAATTGCTGAGTCAATATATTAGATAGATAGCTTAGCTGATTACTAGATAAGGCAGTAAAATATTGCATTTATAATTATGTGTAACAGCATTTGATTATCATTAACGTTAGAGTGAAGCTGTATCCCAAACAACACACTATGGAACTTAACATACTACACTACAGTAACACTGCTGAGGGTGGTATATTAGGGTGACCAGACGTCCTCTTTTACCCGGACATGTCCTCTTTTTTAGACTTAAAAACATGTCCGGGCGGAATTTCACAAACGTCAGGGATTTTGTTTTTCTAGAGCTTACAAAGAACTTCGAGAAGCGTTTCGTTCACAAACTAGTCCCGCCCTCCCCTACTCCGATTGGTTCGCTTGAGTGAGAAGGGGGCGTGGTGAAGTAGCCTAAAATCTTCTGATTGGACGGTCTGACTGTAGCGCTACCGTTATTGGTCGATAACCTCTGTAAACATTTAATTGGTCAGTCTGCACGTCAGTAGCCCTTGTTTACCTCAGGCAAAGCTCATGTACCTACCCTCATGTAGAGCAGCTATGCCGAAACGTAAATGTTCTCGGATGAATTTAAAAAGAAATTCCCATTCCCTGACGTGTCCTCTTTTTCACCATCTCAGATCTGGTCACCCTATAAAATATATATATATATGCAGCAGTGTGCAGTTTGGGACACGGCCAGAGACTATCGTGCTGCATGTTTAGAGCACTTTCTCACAACCTGAACACAGCTAATATTAACGTTCACCAACTCTCAGATCCCCCTATGTTGCTCTAACAGTTATATACAAGCCGCTTTTATAATTGTAATTAGCCGTCATTGCTATATGTTGTGCTCTTGTTAGTGACCTCAAGTCCAGAGCTGGTAAAAACTAACTTTATAAACCAAACTCAGACGGTGAATAGGAGGCCAGTGAAGCTGGTGATTGGAGCAGATCTATATTTGAACAGGTGCATTCACGAAGGTTGAAAAAGACCCACCTTATCTGACTCGCAGCCAAAACGCATTAATCTCAGTGCAATACCTACACGGCCCACACTTTGAGAAACGCTGCCATAACCCAACTCAAGCCCGGCTCATAACAATTGGCTTTGTCAGTGAATCAATATTTGTTTCGAGGAGCAATTAATTTAAAATAAGTGGTCAAAGAGTAAAAGGATTGCAGGAATACAGGTTCGAAAATAATAACTTCGAACTCCAACACAGCAGTGAGAAAAATATATTAATAGCATCCTGAGGAGAAACACTGTGCATAAGTTTAAGATATGCCCAACAATGCCATCTAACGACAGAAACAGACACTACGTCTCATCTTCATTCAGCAAGTCATGCCTACCGTCTCTCTCTCTCTCTCTCTCTCTCTCTCTCTCTCTCTTTTTCTCTCTCTCGCACACACACACACACACACACACATTCATCCAATCTCAGTTTGACCCAGTGGAACTGTGTAGAGGCCCTCCATCTTTCAATCCTCATTCAGTAATGACTAATTTCACACTCTCTCGTTCATTCAATTCACAAGTGTGACCCAATCAACCTCTTCATAAATTCATAATGGAGTACATCCCTGTATAGTTTTTTTTCTAAGAACGATACATTAAAACCACCTTTAGAGTGCGTCTGACCTTAAAGGCTATATGAAAGTGTCAAACAAATAAATACAGTGGAAGTTGAGTTCCTAACTTGTGTTTATTGATAGTCAGAAAACATGTTATTTCTTACTAATTCGAGGAATAAGGTTTAAAAAACCTTAATTTAATAAAATAGTCAGTTTTAAAGCAAATTAAGCATGCTATTTTCATTTTAATACATACTTATATATGTCAGTAACAAAAATAATTCGAAATATTCATGGAGGTCCATTAAGTGGTGCTTGGTATCAAAACTTTCCAAGGGCCAATCTGGCAGTAAGCAGAAGTTGTCCACTGATGGGCTGAATTTCCAGCATAATGTAGTTGAGTAAACAAAGTTGTTCAAAGAGGTCTCCTGAACCATTAATCATTCCTTTGAACCCCACTCACTGCACACCATACAAACACAAACCCATCAGAACAATAACCCCAAACCAAACACAACACCACCAAAATAACCCATAAATAGTTCCAAAGGGGAGGTGCAAGACAGGCTGGGAGCTGCCTCTGAGTCTTCAACAAAGCCAGGCCCTTCCCAGATCCCTTGGCCATCGCCACATAACTGCCCGTATAAAAAGGGTAAATTGTCCCAAGACTCATAGACATGCTGCATTGAATCATCAGGAAATCAGCATCATAAAAAGCAGTTTTTCACAGTACATTATATTTCCCATCATCAAACCCAACCCCTGCCTCAAGGTCATCCCCAACACATGACCCTTCAATGCTATCAATCGTTGACATGACAAAAACCCCAATATTTCTAAACCCACATCAGTATTAGCTGTTTGCACAGCATTGTCTCGTATTACCGTCATCACCAAGTGTCGCTCCACTACTTCTCTTGCTGGTGTGAATGTCGGCTCAACAGTTGTCCCACCAGTCCAATAATCTAATTCAACCTCTCTTTAAAAAGAGCAACCTAAACAGCACTATACTGACTAACTACAGACCACTTAATGTCCAATCTGTTAGACACACCTGACCTGTTGGGAATGTAGATGTAGTCAGAGAAGTAGCTCATCTGTTATTGCAATTTGTGTAGATGATCCTGTAATTCTTTTTCAGTGGTCATTTAATGCTGCCCACAAAGCACTGGTAAAAGGATATTTTTGTCTGCTGAAATATTCCCAGTCCAGCAGTGACACTGATGGGTGTAAAAACTCTAGTAGCATCTCGATGCCACCCCCATGTCTGTGTCATTGCAGCACCCAAATAATCCCTGTTCTATGGGCATGCTGACTATTGAAGAACAGGGTGAAATGGGGTTAAAAGCAACAGGTGGACTACAGCCTGTAATTGTAGATTTATTGAGCTGGAAAAGAAAAATGAATGTATTGTTTTTAAATTTTTTTTTGTGATTTCTCTTTTCTCTAAATGCAACTCCAGATATTTCTTTAAATCAGATGGAAAAAAGGAAGTAAATAAAAATATGAGCTGATTAGTGTTTGTTCATGCATCAGGGTATAGATTTCACAGAAACGAATAGGAAGTGTGTCGGCATGTGTTTTGATGCTGTGTGGGTGTGTTTGTGTGTGGTTTGATGCAGTTTTTAATCTTCGTTTTTGATGTCTTTGTTCATAATATGTTTGGGTTAGGTGGTGACTCACTATGTTACTCACTAGATAGATAAACTGAGTGTTTATGTGTGTGTGAGTGAGAGAGAGAGAGAGAGAGAGAGAGAGAGAGAGAGAGAGAGAGAGTTAGTTATGTAAAAGTTGAATAAGCCTAAGAATGCTCCATCCCAATGAACCAATCTCCAGGACTGCAAACATAGCATGTGTTTTGTGTAGAGAATTCTCTAGGATTACTGTTATGACTCAATAAGGTATGATTGTTGTGACTCTGCCTTACTTCTGGGTTTTTTTGGGCTGCCAGACTGTCATAGGGTAAAATTATCTTACTTATCTTATCTTTTGACTAAATGTGTGAACTGTAATAAATGTTTATGCCTTGTGAAAAGGTGCATCACTAGGACAAAAGAACAAACGCACAAGAACCAGAGAATAAACGGAAGTAGAATGTTCATTCACTTCCTCAGAATATCAAAATTCATGTGCCAGATGCCTTCTGTGCATTCCAGGTATTTTCTGGAATGTTAAGCCAAAACAGTGCATTGTTCTCCATAGTTGTTTTCATGAAAGAAGACATATTAGACTTACATAGTAAACCCAGTATATCTGCAAAACATTGACCTTCCATGGTCTTTTTTCAGGTCTCTGCACAAGTGCAAGTAAAAAAATAAAGGATCAGTGTTTAGCAATATTTAAAAGTTCTTTCTCTGAGAAGAATGAACAGTGAATTTGCATAAATTTAGAAATTTAGATGTGAAGCAACCCAAGGAATTGGCTTTAAACTGACACTCTCTGACTCCCTCAAGCTTAACAGAATGCTCCTCAAGATATTGGCTGCCTTTGTTCTCTCAAAAGGAACTGGTTATTAATGTCCTTATCAGCCTGTGGCCATTGGAAAATGTTTTTTCCAAAACATAATTTCAAAGAGTAGGCATCACAGCAGAAGTGACCAGAAAAAGCTCAAAATAGAGGAACAGAGAGAAAAGAAGGAAATTTCAGGGTTAACCTATGGCCACTCAATCCAGTCTGAGTCATTGTTGTGATGATGGGAAACGTCTGATAAAGCATCAACTTCCTGCTTTCTCATTACTGACCTGTTGAATGAGATACGAATCAACATGACAGTAAAACATTTAGAACACATTAATAATAATAATAACATTTACAACTCAAAGAGAGATGAACCTGTGGTAGATATTTAACGATACATTTTAAGATAAATTGTACAGCACGGAATAACAGTGATGGAGATGTTGATGGAAGGAGTTCCCAAGCGTTAGGGCCAAAGCACTAAAGATCTGTATCCACTGATTATATATTTGTCTGACAAGTGCTGATGAGCTACTGATAAGTGAGCCAGGGTTTGCGGCAAATACCTTTAGCCTGATTAGCGAACCTTTTAGCATTATACATTGATTCTGGTAATAAATTCTTTTCTGTAATTGCTCTGTGATTGTACTGGAGTAACACGTTGTGTCAGTGTAACCCAAGCTTTGTTAACAACGGTGTTATAATCATGTTTTTGAGAGTTAGTTGGTGAACGAGGGCCAGAGGTAATGCCTGTTAACTTTAGCTGTTTTAGCACACTTTTTAGCATTGGGCAATGTTTCTGGTAATAAGTGCTTTTCTGTCTGTTGCTGTGGGGTTGTAATGGCCAGAGTGCCACTAAAGTTATACTTGGAATAACACTGTACAGTGTTTATTGTCAGTTACAGATAATGGATGGATGGAGTGTGTATTGTGACAGATATATAGCTTTTATCTTGTAGTCAACATCATTTTATTCAATTGCACACATTATCCAGCCTCAACATTCAAACATTTTGCAAACACTGCTGTCTAAATAGACTGGAAATTTTAGCAGTATTTCAGGATATGTAAACTTTTGTAATTATTTCATTAGGCTACTGTGTGTGTGAGAGTGAAAGAGAGAGCGAGAGAGAGAGAGAGATTGTGTGTGTTTATCACTAGAAGCCTGGAGGGTGTTGTGACCGATGTGAATATCACTTGGCCCAGAAACTGTGTGTGTTTTAGAGTGAGAGAGAGGGGGGGAGAGAAAGGGAGAGGGAGAGAGAGAGTGACAGAGATGGGTGTGTGTGAGACTGGATTTCAGAGTACTGTAAACATGAATTACACTCAGCCAAAGGAAGGGTGGGCCCAGGAAACAAAAAAATTCCTTAAATCTGAGGATCATTTATTAAATGACACTCAGAATATGTTGGTGAATGAGGGTGTCTGACACAAGCAAACACATCACAAGACACTTGTTTTCCCTTTTGACCATAAGAATTTTTTAAAGTAGCAATAAAACAACCCCATTTGTGATTTATTTGGCATTTATTCGAGCCATGTGCATTGATTGTTGTACATCAAAATAACCCTATTTAAAATCACTAACATATATAACATTTGTAAAGTTCATATTTTATATCTACAGAAGCAAGACAGCAAACCACAGTGCAAACAATGTGTCATCTTTAAAATCTGTCATGAATGATAAAAAAATATAAAAAGTTAGACTTGAAGGCTTTTCCCCAATGGGCTTGACAAAGTCAGTTACATCCACTGGCTCATTACAGATGATCTCAATCAATCATACAGCTGCACTGAGAAAACGAGTGAATTTCCAACAATTGGACAAAAAGATCCCCAGCTTTATCTGGAGTGAGTGACCATCAGTGTGATTTAATTGGCCCTTAGCTGATGAGGTTAGAGTGAGTGCTTTGGGACAGATATCATGCAACAGGAATACACTGGCAGTTTCCCAGGCCCTCACACAATCTCCCGGGTCTTCCTAATGGCACAGCACAGCAGCATGCTAAAGACCATCCCGAAGATCTGTAAGAAAACAAAAATTTGTTTCTTCAGGGCCAACAAATGCAGTGAAAACACTTCTTCAACACTGCCTATGCAGAGCCATCTCAATGTGGAAATATGACCCTATGACCTTATAAGCAATAATAAGTTTTTAGAGAGTACCATGATGACACCAATTCCAATACCAACAGCTCCAATAATATGAAGTTTAGAGTTGAAGACTTCATCAATAGCATCAGGACAGCTCTGAAACGAGCAGAAGAGAAAGTAAAGGAGATCTTTATTCACCAGAGATGAAATCTAAAATTATTTAGTCCTTTACATAACCAGATTAAGGTCTTTTTCTAACCATGATAACCCAGTATGTTTACCTTGATGATGAGTTCATCCAATATGCCTTTTTTGGGGCAGGTGTCTTGAAGAAACGTTAAGTCCTCAGGTGTGTTAGACGGTCCACAGCAGTTCAGCTAAAGAGATATGCAAACTGTTTAAATTTTACACAGCAAGATGGAAATAAAAAGAGGAGGATACTAGAACTCACCCTTTCCTGGATCAGAATTAGGGTTTCTTTCAAAGCATCTTGCTTATTCTCTTTATAGTTGTTGTATGTTTGCCTGTAGAACTGAGTGATGTCATCAACAACCTGTGGCAGCAATGGAAGTGATTTGCATTTCAGAGCTGTTTTGTTGCCTTTGTGTTTTTGTGTGTTTGTTTCAGGGGGCTACATTGCTCACACTGACCTTACTCTGGTTGGAAAATCCCCAAATTCCTGCAGCTACTTCCACTGCAAAGATAAGCAGTAGGAAGAAGAAGAACTGTAGACAAAAAAGAGAAGAAAAGGACACAAACAATTGCGAATATTAGCCAATTCTGTAGTCAATACCTTTTGAAAGGTTTGTGCACATACTAAGAAATATTTTATGGAATCATTCATCATAGATAGCTCACAGATTTTGAAAAAGTGGAACAGGCAGAAAAGCAATATAAATGGCTGTTCATATTTACCAATCCTAGCATGCATGGTGACTCCTGAATGGCTCCACAGCAGCCAAAGAAACCCACCACCATCATCAGTGCTCCGGCAGCTATGAGGATATACACACCTAACACGCACAGTGTGTGTCATTCAGTGTTTACACATTCCACAAATAGTAGCAAACTTATACAAAACAGTGGGGAAACAACTATTCAGACGTTTGGTTTTATTATTCAATAAATATACAATGCATATTTCCACTTTGAAATTACCAATGTCTTTTGATATTGTACTTATAGGAAGACAGGATATGTAACTGCTAAAAAAAGTGATATGGAAAATGTATTTAGTAGATACACATACAGGTTCGTATGTGAATCTTGCATGAAAATAAATAACGTTTTACACATTAATGCTGTATGCATAAATCTGTGAATATCTGACACAGTGACTAGCCATCAAGCAGCTTCCAAAAGTTCTCAGAGACAGGACTTTAACACTTGACAGGAAAAAACTACAGGTATAGAAAACCTTTAAGCAAACAAAGTAATATAGAAATCAGCAGTCATTTAAATAGCTGCAGGCCAAACTGAATGTTGCAAGATTAACATTTACACATAAAAAAACTGTTTCACGTTCTCAATCCAGAGGGAAGGTTTGACAAGACAATGAACTAATGAAGACATATATATTTTCATATAATAATTAGGTCAAATGACATTATAACAGAAGTGACTACACACATTAAGCAAAAACAATATGAAAAACTCCTCACTGTAAAAGCACTGACCTGTGTAAAACACATAGGGAGCGCCTTCCCCTTCAAATAGGTTTCTAGTCTTGGGATCAAACTTCAACCAAAGTCCAACAGCTAAAACACCTGTACCTGCCAGCTGAAATACACAGACCAATACACACACCACAAAAACATGCAAATTAGCAAACAGTCAACTCACGTACACTTCATGTTTAAATACACTGTCAGAAAAACAGAGACACCACCTTAACCCAGCATGGCAACTACTCTGTATATGTTTTGTTATTCACTGTGAAGCTTTAGTTTAAGTTTACTTTTTGTATAATTGTGTTTGTTGTTTATATGCACACAGTAGATTTTCTTTATTTATTTTATACAAAATCAGAAACTTGGTAAGTTTCTGTTGTTTACAAAATAGGCAAATGTTTACAGATTTTGTGTTGCTTTTTCTGAATGTTCTGGAGGTTGTGGGTTCAAGTCCCGCTCCGGGTGACTGTCTGTGAGGAGTTTGAGGTGTTCTCCGTGTGTCTTCATGGGTTTCCTCCATGGGTGCTCCATTTTCCTCCCACAGTCCAAAAACACACGTTGGTAGGTAGATTGGTGACTCAAAAGTGCCCATAGGTGTGAGTGAATGTGTGTGTGTCGCCCTGTAAAGGACTGGCGCTCCCTCCAGGGTGTGTTCCTGCCTTGCGCCCAATGATTTTGGGTAGGCTCCGGACCCACCGTGACCCTAAACTGGATAAGCGGCTACAGATAATGAATTAATTAATTTAATGTAACTAACATATATTAAATTTAATGTAAGTAATCTACAATAATTAATATAACATTTATTTTGTTGCCATACTGTTTTCTTGAAATTGATAAAAGTATTTTTCAGCATTTTGCCAAGAGAGAAATACTCTTAATTACTCTTATATTATTTTACGTCCATATCGTCCATGCCTAGTGTATATATAGACATTGTTATCAGAATTAAGCAGTACCTTTTATAATTCTAAACAGATTTCTTGATGTGTCCTTACATTGTAGGGTTTTGTTTGACCAAGATAAGAATGTCTCCTAGAAACAGGGCATTTCTGTTGTATACATTATTAAGCTTGTCTTCTATTTATAGGCTATGAGGTAAACTAAAAGAGAGACAGAGTAAAAGAAGTAAAAAAGGAGAGCAAAAGAAAGCACAGCATATTAATATTTGACTTTCTGTGCTCTAGCTTGGCAGCTGTCAAACAGTGGGCCACAATGTATTGGGGGTTGCACTCTGGAGACAAATGTGTCATTGGAAAACTCACAGACCTACATAAAGTGCACTTAGATAAAATAAAAAAACTCCTTGTCAGGGCTTTGAGACATGCAGTCCCATCCAGAATACAAGGGAACATTGTACTGAAAGCCTCTGTGACTGGAGTACAAAGCGATACTAATCATCTAACACAGATCACAACAAGTAAATAAAAAAGTCCATGTCATTGAGAAAATATGGCTTTGTTTTTATCAAATAAAACCGAAGTTTGATGACGTAAAAAGAAGTGTCAGGCTATTTTCAAAATGTACCATTTACTCCACAGTTCATACAACACAAAATATTCTTAATGTATTTTTTTTGTGACATCACAAAAACCAAACACATTTACATGTCCATAGGATACTTGCCTTGCCCATTCACACTGAAGTAATAAAGAGTAATTTTCACAATTTTTTAAATGAGGCACAATGCCAGACTGGGGCGGCACGGTGGCGCAGCAGGTAGTGTCACAGTCACACAGCTCAAGGGTCCTGGAGGTCGTGGGTTCGGGTTCCCGCTCCGGGTGACTGTCTGTGAGGAATTGGTGTGTTCTCCCTGTGTCCGCGTGGGTTTCCTCCGGGTGACTGTCTGCGAGGAGTTGGTGTGTTCTCCCTGTGTCCGCGTGGGTTTCCTCCGGGTGCTCCGGTTTCCTCCCACAGTCCAAAAACAAACGTTGGTAGGTGGATTGGCGACTCAAAAGTGACCGTAAGTGTGAGTGAATGTGTGAGTGTGTGTGTTGCCCTGTGAAGGATTGGTGCCCCATCCAGGGTGTATTCCTGCCTAGCGCCCATTGATTCCAGGTAGGCTCTGGAACCACCGTGACCCTGAACTGAATAAGCGGGTACAGATAATGGATGGATGGATGGATGGACAATGCCAGACTTCAAGGCAGAGTAACAACATAGGAGATAAAGATTGACAGGGAAAATGCTTCTGTATATACACAAGCTAAACATTTTTAAAACCAAACAATATTCATAAAACAGACATCTGATCAAAAATTTAATTATGTAAAAGAAATTAGGATATGTCCTTTAATATGACATGCCCAACAAAACTGTGAATGAAAAGTTACATCTGAATACTGAGTATAACATTTTGGGACGGTTTCCGAGACAGGGGCTAAGCCTAGTTCTAGACTCTGGCCTCCAGTGGAAAATCACCATCACAAAATCCTTTGTAGGATTCTGTTAGAAAATGTATTAGATGCGTCTTCCATTTTCTTTATCATTATGTGCTGTTCTGTCCCCTGATTAAAAGACCAGTGTCCTGAGCATGTCAGCTGAAAACTTATATACTATGGACCTGTTTATTTCAACCCCTGGTCTGATAAAACCAGTCTGACTGACTTAATCAATAAACTGTCAGCTCTGTTTGGAGACAATGTTGTTTCACAAATCTCATCAGGCAAATATATTTTGGTTGTAACCACATTTATATTGTGCCACATCGTCTTCTTTTGCAAGTGTTGGGTTAGTTCACTTTACTGAATGTTTCCTTTAAAAAGGTCCTGTTACTTCGGCTGCCTGACCTAATTCCCTGATTTTAAAATCAGGTCTGCTAAGCAGCGATCTCCATGCCAATGCTTGCTGCCCACAACACACACACACACACACGTCGGCCTGTCTCTCTCTCAGCGCATATTTATGTGTTCTTTCCTCTGCTGAAGTGTACTCCACCCCAACAGGTTGCTTTTTAGTCAACTTATGTGTCATTTACTGCTGCTTAAAACGCGTCAAAACATACTTGAAATGTAAATAAAACAGCTGACATACCCAGAAGAGAAGGTTGAAGATGAATATCAAGTATTTTACACACTTTGTCCCTCCTGAAATCTCCATTCTGGTGCAGCTGCTTCACGAGGTTCACACGAGAGCACGCGACAAGCAAAGACGTTCTTCGACAATTTAGCTTTTTGGCCGAGAGGAAAACTTCGGATTTAGGTTTTATCTGTGGCTGAGGTACTTATCTTGACGAATGTTGACTGCATGGAACTTACAAAATCGTTCAGAGATTGAGTTAGTGCTGAGTTATCGTTCATTCCCCCGCTGCGTGTCGTGAGAAAACAACGGCTCTAAGATTCAGGAAGTTCGACTCTCACCTTGCAGTTCAGTGAGATCTATCTGCAGCGAAGCTACCGAAAATATGACATGTCGCCTTTTAGAAAGAGAGGTTTCGCCTAAATATTCAATATTAAGGCAATGTTTAACCCTAACTGACATTTGTTGGCACGAAGAAGTCATGTGGCAGCTAGAGGTCAGCCTTAGATCCAATGACACCCTCCCCCACACCCCTTTTCTATTATTGGACCTTTTCCAGTTTCATAATGCCTGAAACTTGTGACTGATACAGTCTACAGCAGACCTGGACCACAAACTACCCATCTGTAAAATATCCAGAGATCAAACTTGTTTTTAACTGACTCAGATCATAAAATTAGCTCATGGTCTATTGAAGAACATCTAACACTCCTTAGATTGGTGATTAACAAAATATTCAGCAAGAGTCGGATATGCAACAAGGAACGATAAAAATTGTGGGGCTGTGTTCAGTCACCAAACATTTTATAAATTATATTAAACCAAAAACAACACATGGACACAAGATGGGTCAACAACACTTAACATCTCCACAGCCGTTGTTGTGGTTTCCAAAGCCTATAGTTTCAGTTAAAGACGGGGTTATTTGACATCAGCAACTACATTTCGCAGGGGGGTTTTGCTACTGGAACAGGATCCAGGGCTGCAACACATTAAGGCATGCTGAGCTGAGTTGAGTAGGTCCAATGGAAAAGCCACACATGTAAATGTGATGACCAAACCCTATTAAGACACTCACATTGTGTAGACTGTTTTTCTTTGAAGGGACCACAAGCTGGCTCTCACTAAGTAATCTCTTAATTCTACAACAATTTTATATGTGATAACATGTAAAATATCCTATGCTAGATCATTAGAGCTTCATGTGGGGCCCAACCAACTCTCTTTCTACCAGCAACCACAACATTTCTAATATTACATATCTTTGAAAATTTAAATGAAGAAATATCCGATCCCTAACTATGTTTGCTGTGACAGTTTATGATCTGATTATGCTTACGGTCGTGGTGGGTCCGGAGCCTACCTGGAATCATTGGGCGCAAGGCACATTGAGCATTTAGCAATTAAATAATAATATTTTAATACGAATATCTGTATTAAGGTTAAAATAAAAGTTAGGGTTAGCCTTAAGGCTCGAATTGCAACCAAAATCAACCTTGGGTTTTGCAGTCAAAAGTGTAACAATTAACCAATCAATCATTTAAAAAACAACAACATGTAAATTTGTATTGTTCATGTAAGGCTAATATTTAAAATGATGAAACTACTTTTCCAAGGCTTTCTTCCCCATTTTTGTGTGCATAGAAATTAAAGCCAGAATACTATATCCACACACCTGTCACCGCAGAGATCCTTTCATATATTTCCTTAGCACTTTCCCTGACTGATTTATGTTTACCGGTTAAAATTGTATAAAATAATAATTTGGACTTACTGACAAGGGCATGAAATATTGTTATATTCATGAAAGGAGACATTCACGATTGTAATCAATCAAATAAAATAAACACTTTTTATGATGTCAGAATGTAGTTCCTCACCATGTGCTAACTCTCCAGGTTGGTTGCAGGCTGGGAACTGGTCTAATGTGTGGCCTCATCAGATATTCTCAGCGCAGAGAAACAGCAAAGGTCCCTCCAAACTTTGAAAACCATGAAAAGGTGTGAGGATTTTGCTTTATTCCTGTTCCACAGGGGGGTAATATTTACTTATTTTTGCGGTTGCACATTATTTAGATAGTAACCCTCTCTTCTGGGAGACTGCTAACTGCATGAAAGTAAACACACACCGAAAGTCTACAAAACTAAACATCTCGATTTACAAATGAGTTTCTGTGGTAAATCAAACTTACAGGCAAGATTAACTTCAGCCATGTAAAAAAACCTAAAAAAATGTTCTTTAAACATACTATTCCACATTAAATGTCACAAAGCTTTGAATGTAAACCAACCAGAGAAAACAGCAGATCCATAGAAGCTGCTTTTTAATTCTTGATGAATTGTCCAGTCTTCACATAATCAAATGCATATACATGGTGTGTTATCCAACATATATGCCATTCATTGTTGTTCTTGTGATGCAACGATGAGTAAGTATTTCATGCTTTCTGATGTTTCTTGCCTCTGTAAGCACACTTTGTGGCATCAGCTTTTTATGAGTGCTACCGAGATATTAACTGCTGGAGTTCTAGATACTTTCATTGGTGATGGCAGTTGCTATGTGCCAACAATGTGTGTGAGACTGAATGGGTGTGTGTATGTGTGTGTGTGAATAGCACAAATATATAATAAGAAGTAGGGTGACTGTCTGTGAGGAGTTGGTGTGTTCTCCCCATGTCCGCGTGGGTTTCCTCTGGGTGCTCCGGTTTCCTCCCACAGTCCAAAAACACACGTTGCAGGTGGATTGGCGACTCGAAAGTGTCCGTAGGTGTGAGTGAATGTGTGTGTGTGTGTCTGTGTTGCCCTGTGAAGGACTGGCGTCCCCTCCAGGGTGTATTCCCGCCTTGCGCCCGATGATTCCAGGTAGGCTCTGGACCCCCCGCGACCCTAAATTGGATAAGCGGTTACAGGTAATGGATGAATGGATGGATAATAAGAAGTACAGATGTGTTTTGTGGTCCAATCTATCCAAGCTATTTTTCCCCATGATTTAAATTGTGGTTATTTTTGTGTGGTGATGCCATGGAACATGGGTGTTTGGTTGTTTCAGACTAATCCCACAAATTTACAAGCAGTTCAAGAGATGTGTCTATTGGTTTAAAATTCCCAGACAACATTTTTAGTAACGTAATGTTTAATATTTAATAGGACCTGCAATTGGAAAAACTGCAAAATGACTGTGATATGAAAACAATGTAACTGCAAACTAAGGCATATTTAGGAGGTGTTCTGCATGCTGCTTCACGTCTGTTTGCCCAGGCCCGCATACAGCCCATAATGAGTTTGCACGTGGGATTACTTGACTCTAAAAATAGACCCTCAGATTAAACACAATCTGGGATGTGTGCAAGGATAAAATCCCACTGAGGTAGACACAGTTTGTCTATTCCACAGAGACAGACACACTCAGAGGTGTTGTGAGGTCAATCAAGGGAACAATGTCAACATTCAAGACCTGTCCCACCACACACTTGAAATGAGCTAAGATCAGTGACCAATCCTGCCAACACACACACACAGACACCAGATCTGCGCTCAGATAAGTCAACCCCTCATCATTCATACACACACACCTGAACTGAACGCTATAGTGACCCTCCAGAAACACACACTTGAACTGAGTTTAGATCAGTAAACCCCTTGACACACACTGGAATGACGTCAGCTGAACAGCAGCCAGACAGGTCTGTGCTAAAGGGGATCGTGAGCTGCCCCCAAATGAAATGTTCACTGCAAAGAGTAAATCTGCTCTTACACTGCCAGACAGATGGGTACTACACACAGAGAAGCCCATTAGACATTATAGCATATAAACAAGCACATTACATACCAAAAACACACAAGCCCACTAAACAAACAAGCTCCCACTCACAAACAATCCCACTACACTCCACACACACTAGCCCCAAATACACACTAAAGTCCCACTCACACTCAAGACCACTACACACTGTACATACATGCCCACCACACATTGTACACACAATCCTACTACACACTATACACACACACAAGCCCATTACTCACCACACACAAGCACACGACACACTATAAACATAAGTCTGCTACATATTATACACACACCTTCGATCCTAGTACATATAGCCTAACAGCATACACATTCTCTACACAGAGAAACATCCCTGGGATGCTTGGGATATTATCTAGACTTATGTGTACTGACCGACACCTACAGTGTAAAGGGTCACAAATTAAGTGCACCGCTCATATTAGCGTACATTTACTGTATTATATTTCAGTCCATTCACATGCACTCACCCAGAATATAAAATTGAAGACGAACATTAAGTACTTGACGCACATCTCTCCTCCGGTCAGGGCCGCCATCACGCTGATATTTCTCGCTCTCGGCGCACGTTTTCCTTTTTCTCTCTCTTTCTCTGTCCAGAGCCAGCGACAGACCGAGAAATGAAGGAAACGTGCGCTGGACGGATTGGAATATCGGCGCGCGCACGGCTCAGTTCGTGTCCGGCGTTATTTTATTTTTCACACTCGTATTCCGGTAGGCCCCGCCCCGCCAAACTAGGATTGGCTAGGACTTCAAACTTATGGCCTATTAGACAACAATGAGTGAAAACTCTTGGCCAATCCCAGTGCGAAAGGCGGTACGCTATTAGCCAATCTCGTCACAGAAGGCGGGTTTTGGTGGAAAACGGGTGGGAAAATAATAAAATAATTAAGTGATGCTGCTCACGGCATCTGCTTCGCTTCCACTTTTCGATCCTACAACGACTTAAACTCCTCCACCTGATCTCCTGCGTCTCCACACACTTTGCTTCCTTTCAGAACATTATTTATGATATGTATTCAGTCAAAAAAGCCGTTCAGGTTACGTCTGGTTCAGTTTAGACAGCGTTCAGAGCGATGACGTCATACATTTTCTCTCCTCAGCTCGGGTCCTTATTTGCTGTCTACACATACGCACGCGCGCAAACAAAAACTTACGGCAAAAATGTAATTCACATTTACACTTTAAACGACTATAGACTACATGTTATTGGTTTTCTTACAAATCCGTTGGGATACTTATAGGTCAATAAATAACACCAAACATAGTATAGTATGTGCTCTGTAAGTTCAGTCCATTGTTAAGGAACACTAGCAGGTTTTGGTTTAATTTGCAAATGTATCTTTCCGTGTATTTCCTTTTTTCAGCAATACTGAGTTCAGAGTATGTGCTAGCTGGTCTAACTACACTGCCCCTACTGCTCCAATTATCCATACAGGGTTGTGCCCAAAATTAATCAGTGCCCTATTCACTATACATTTAACTGCAAAGTGAGAAATGTAGAGAATAGTGTAAGGACATTTTGAACACGGTTGTGTATAACGAAAGCATGTTGGTTTCGGAAGCCATAGAGAATGAACTGAAGGCTCTGCAGCTAAAAGAGTCAATAGGCTTGTTCAAAATTAACTGCGCCTCACCTTGGTGATCAGCGAGAGTAGCTGGTTGCAGTTCGGAGGGAGGATAGAAAAGTATGAAGAGAGATTAATCTGCACTTTGTACAAATACAGTTAAATTCATAAATGGATTCATAACCCATGGAGTACCAACGTTTGTTTATTTACAACTGACATTTACAGTGTCTTCTGTTTAAACAAAACATGACGAATAACGATGTGGGACACACATGATGTTCAGACAAAAAGGGCAGTGTCTCTTTATGCTCTAAGAAGAAATTAGTAAAATATTGGAGTGAAAATAGGGTTTAGGTTTTTAAATTTTTAGTTGGGCTGCTTAATTTGAAAGAGATTATACACACCATAGCCCATTTTTGGTAAAGTTGATTTTAATGCTAACTTGTAAATATTACTTTATTGTCTCACTTTACATTTTCAAATGCAAGTGGATTTCTTTAAGCCTAGTATCAAACATTGTTTTTTACTTACTTACTAATGTGTATCACAACTTCCTAAACTGAATAACGTTAGATTAAATGTAGTTAGCTTTTTACTATTTATTTAGTCTGAACAGTCTGCTAACTTAGCATTTTTTTTGCACTGTGACAATGGCAATTTATAATTTCATGGAAATTTTATGATTATTTAAATACAGCCATCATACCATATTTATGCCAATGCAATCTCAGTGCTTAGTTTGTTCGTAATTTTTTTGGACACCCTCATATCTTTTACATGCAATGTTTTTGAGCCAGGAAAGTTGTGCATGAAGTTAAGCCAGGAATTTTGTTTCTCATGCTGAGCCAGGAACATCATACATGATGTTGAGCCAGGAATGTTGTGCATGAACTTGAGCCAGGAATGGTAGTATTGTTGTTGAGCTAGGAACATCATACATGTTTTGAGGAAGGAACGTTAATATTGTTGTTGCTGAGCCAGGAACATTGTGTATGTTTTTTGCTAACATTGTTAATGGAGATGTTTTTAATTAATATTTTATTTAATAATAATATTCAATATTATAATATTTTGCACAGCCTTCATATTGTTTGTATACACGTGATGACAAGAAAACATTTCCCAAAACACTACTAACAGCAGCAGCATTAAAAAAACTCCTTCAATTAAATTGAACTTTTTTTTGCACTATATCCATGTGCCTAAATCTTTGTTATACCAGATATCATGGAGAATGAGGCGATAGAGGCTAAAGCATGAGGTTGATGCTCTGCAACTATTTGATCTACTGTTGCCTAGAAGGGCAGAACAATGGTCATTTGAAAAAAAAAAATCTTTGCACTGGATCAACTTCCAGTGACCTCCTTTAATTACTTTTCCCAGAATTGCCTTTTTATAACTCGGAGTCCTTAAATGTTTATAATAATTCCTGTGGAAGCTAGTTTAAACTGATTTCACTCCTATCAGTATCCTATCATTCTCTTTAATGCCAGCAGGTGTTGTTGGCATATATAATAATATTTCATTATTCAGATGAGATTAAGGTATTAGCAATACACACATCAACACATGGGTGGCACAGCAGGTAGTGTCGCAGTCACACAGCTCCAGGGACATGGAGGTTGCTGGTTCAAGTCCTGCTCCAGCTGTCTGTCAGTGAGAAGTATGGTGTGTTCTTCCAGTGTCCGCATGGGTTTCCTCTGGGTGATCCAGTTTCCTCCCACTGTCCAAAAACACACTTTGGTAGGTGGATTGGCGACTCAAAAAAAGTGTCCATAGGTGTGAGTGTGTGGGTGTGTGTGGGTGCCTTCCAGCCTTGTGCCCAATGATTCCGAGTAGGACCCACCGTGACCCTGAACTGGATAGGCGGTTACGGACAAGGAATGAATGACATTGTATGTAAAAGAAAAGACAAGCAAGTTTGTCTGAAAAAATTATGAAACATGAACTAACTAAGCACTGAGACTTCTGTCACGGTTCACGGGCAGACTGACGGAGGCGGACGCACTTGCTAACACACAGCCTTTAAATAAAGGAGAATAACAAAACAAAGATACATAAACATAACGAAAACAAACAGGGAGCTAACCAGGCTAAACTAAAACAAGGGGAGCTAAACAGGGCAAACGGGACAGACAGACTAAAGAGAAAACGAAGGAACGAGAGAGGAAAAGAAACTACGACACGAAACAACGACTAGGGAAACAAACACGGAGAAACTGTGGAGACAGACGGACAGACTCGAAAACACGACTGACTAGACATGAGAAATGTGAACGGTGAAGTGAGAAATGAACGACAAACAGGACGTGAGACAAGAGGGCTTAAATACAGACACAAACGAGACACACCTGGACAGATAACGAGGACGGGCTGACACATGACACGGACGAGGAGGCGGGACGAGGGCGGAGACAAGGATATAAACAAAACATAGCCATGTGCGAATAAAGCACATGGCGGGGACAACAGACTGACAGGACGAAGGCGTGACAGATGCCCCCCCCAAGAACGCGCAACTCCTGGGCGCGTACTCCTAAACCCCCCAGGAGCTGGCACTGGAGAGGGCACGGAAAACAAGACAGGACAACAAACCAACGGGTGACAGGACTCAGGACAGGACGGGAACAGACACAGGAGCTGGGGACACGACAGGACCGAATATACGAGACGGGACATGGGACATGACAGGTGACTGACAAAGGGGGGCCACAAGAGACGAGAACGGACTGGACAGGAGTAGACACATGGGAATTGACGGGAGACTGGACTGGAGACAAGACAGGGGACTGAACGTGGGACGGATACGGAGACTGGACACGTTTGGGGACAGAAGACTGGACATGGACAGGTGACAGAACAGGGGACTGGAATGGAGACGGGACTGATGACAGGACTGGGTGCTGGGAATAGACGGGAGCAGAGACTGGTGACGAGACAGGGGACACGACACTGGACAGGATAGGAACATTAGACTGGACAGGGGCATGTGACTGGACCGGTGACATGACACTAGACTGAAACGGAGACGGGACTGGAGACTGAACGCGGGATGGATATGGTGACTTGACATGGTTGGGGACAGTGGACTGGACATGAGACGAGACAGATGTTTGAAACAAGGACTGGACAGGACTAACAGGGGACTGGACATGTTTGGGGACAGAAGACTGGACATGGGCAGGAGACAGGACAGGGGACTGGAATGGAGATAGGACCGAGGGTGACTGGAGAGGAGACGAGACTTGAGACTGGACAGGGGGTTGAAACATAGACTGGACAGGACTCACAGGAAACTGGACTGGACTAGGTAGGGGAACAGGAACCAAGACATTCAGGGGGACAGACACAAACACAGTGACAGGGACCGGGACAGACACAAAGGCAGACACGGGTACAGGGACAAGGACAGAGACGGGAACCAGGACTGGGACAGACAAGGGAACCAAAGTAACAGGTGGATGCCCAGGACTGGCAAAAGTTTGTGGGGCAGACTGAGAAGCCAGCCTGGGCACAACCCTAGGGATTGGCCCCGAGGTCCTTCGGGCCGACCTACGGACTTGACCCGGAGCGGCCGGGGCCACAGTCACGGGGGCAGAAACGGCCTTAGCCACAGTCACGGGGACAGGAGCGGCGGGGGCCGCCATAGTCACGGAGCCAGGGGAACCTGCGACGTCGTCCACGGAGCCAGGGGAACCTGCGACGTCGTCCACGGAGCCAGGGGAGCCTGCGACGTCGTCCACGGAGCCAGGGGAGCCTGCGACGTCGTCCACGGAGCCAGGGGAGCCTGCGACGTCGTCCACGGAGCCAGGGGAGCCTGCGACGACGTCCACGGAGGCAGAGGAGTCTGCGACGTCGTCCACGAAGACTGGGGAACGTGCGACGACGTCCACGGAGGCAGAGGAATCTGCGCCGTCGTCCACTGAGACTGGAGAAAGTGCAACGACGTCCACGGAGGCAGAGGAATCTGCGACGTCATCCACGGAGGCAGGGGAACCTGCGACGTCATCCACGGAGGCAGATGAATCTGCACCGTCGTCCACGAAGACTGGGGAACGTGCGACGACGTCCACGGAGACAGAGGAGTCTGCGACGTCGTCCACGAAGACTGGGGAACGTGCGACGACGTCCACGGAGGCAGAGGAATCTGCGCCGTCGTCCACGAAGACTGGGGAACGTGCGACGACATCCACGGGGGCAGAGGAGTCTGCGCCGTCGTCCACGAAGACTGAAGAACGTGCGACGACTTCCACGGAGGCAGAGGAGTCTGCGCCGTCGTCCACGGAGACTGGGGAACGTGCGACGACGACCACGGAGGCAGAGGAGTCTGCGCCGTCGTCCACGGAGACTGGGGAACGTGCGACGACGACCACGGAGGCAGAGGAGTCTGCGCCGTCGTCCACGGAGACAGGAGAGGCGCGGGCCGCGCTCACGAAGACAGGAGAGGCGCGCGCCGCGCTCACGAAGACAGGCGCGGCTGGAGGTGCCGCGCTCTCGAGGACAGGGGTTTGTGCTGCTCGCCGGGCTCGCGCTGGGACTGTAGAGGGTTTAGGGGGTTTGACGGGCACACTCATGAGGGATGTCATCGACCATGGATCCCCCAGAGATGTGCCCCTGTTAGCCTCCTGAGGATGAAGGCTAACAGCCCCTATCCTTAACCCCCCCCCCCAAAAATTTCCCCGGACCTGAGGGGGTAATCCTCGGGAGCTAAACGGGAGAATCTTTCAGTGAAAAGTTCAAAAAATGTCTCTACATCGATGTTTAGATATCTCTCCTTGATTACGGCTTTAGCCCACCGTAACGCCTCTCCTCTAAGGAGTGATTTTATGAACATAACTTGGATTAATGCTGGAGGAGGAGGACAAGTTAAATATTCGAAATAGTTTCGACATTGGAATATAAAACCTTTCCAATTTGGACCTCCCTCATATTCCGCCGGAACTCCCATAAAAGACTGTAGAACGAGAGGTTGATCACCAACCCTTACAGCCAGTATATCCTCTGCCGTTCTGATGTTCTTCTCCGGGAGAGTGTTCGTGTTAGCTGCGTCCTTGGGGTCGTTCATTCTGTCACGGTTCACGGGCAGACTGACGGAGGCGGACGCACTTGCTAACACACAGCCTTTAAATAAAGGAGAATAACAAAACAAAGATACATAAACATAACGAAAACAAACAGGGAGCTAACCAGGCTAAACTAAAACAAGGGGAGCTAAACAGGGCAAACGGGACAGACAGACTAAAGAGAAAACGAAGGAACGAGAGAGGAAAAGAAACTACGACACGAAACAACGACTAGGGAAACAAACACGGAGAAACTGTGGAGACAGACGGACAGACTCGAAAACACGACCGACTAGACATGAGAAATGTGAACGGTGAAATGAGAAATGAACGACAAACAGGACGTGAGACAAGAGGGCTTAAATACAGACACAAACGAGACACACCTGGACAGATAACGAGGACGGGCTGACACATGACACGGACGAGGAGGCGGGACGAGGGCGGAGACAAGGATATAAACAAAACATAGCCATGTGCGAATAAAGCACATGGCGGGGACAACAGACTGACAGGACGAAGGCGTGACACTTCATAGGCATTGTTACGTCTGGTGACTTATTTGTGTTGTTTCTCTATCCTGAGTAAATGCCACAGGTGCTGCTGCTGATTTGCTGCTGGAACCGTGCTCCGGTTGGCTGACAGGATTAAGGCGGAACAGATTTAAAGCCCTGCTGGATGACTGAAAGGAGCTCCTCCTCTTCCTCCTGGTCATTGCTTCTTCCTGCCAGACTAAAGCTTGTGTGTATGTGCATCTGTGAACATACTATTGTTTGTGATTCAGCTCATGCTATTGTGTGTGAGTCAGCTGTCTAATGTGGTGTTAACCTCATAGTTCTCCTACTCATTTGGAAGCTGTAGGGGGTGTAGCCTTATTTATTTTCATTAAAGGGGTTGACTTGCATTCTGTTTATGTTAGGGAGTTAGGTAATGTTTTTGTATTTTCTTTCTTTATTGATTTGGGTAGGTAAGTTATATATGTTGGGTGGAATGGGATTTGTTTATTTTAGGCTTAGACCACTCCTGAAGTTTTGCTTCCATTGTCATCTTGGAGTAAATAAAACATTTGGAGACTGAATTCTGGTGAACCTGTCGTTTCCTTGGTCTGGTGGGACTGAAGTGTGAGGAGTTGGGGGAGACATATATACTTTTTTTTTTTTTTCCTTTTTACTTTATGTTGCGGCCTACCTAGACAGGCTGTAACATAAATTGGGGGCTCGTCCTCTTTGGGTTTTTTTTGGCAGGGGGAGCTTTCTGCTTTTCTTGTTGTGGTCTGTCGGACTGTGTCTGTCTGGCTGGTTTTTTTTTGGTGGGGGTGAACTTCTATGGTTTGAGGCTTCAGTATGGATGTGGCTGATTTTGTTAGGTCTCCTTCTCGTGGGAAATTGGATACTTACCGTAGAAAGGATCTAGTCTCGATTGCTGAGGCTTATCAGGTGTCTGTTCCTCGTCATGGTAAGAGGGAGGAGATTAAAACTGCTTTACTTGAGAAATTGGTTGCTTTAAAGGTGTTGCCAGATGGAGAGGTGGCAGTCAGTGCGCAGGTTGCAGGTGAGGGTGCAGGTGCTTTCTCACTGGTTGTGGAGGAGTCCACTATCAGTGCGGTATCGCCTAGTACGGGATCAAAACCATCTGATCCTCTGATAGCAGTGCGCCTTAAGGAGTTGGAATTGGAGACACGACGGCAGGAGCGTGAGATACAATTTCTGAAGGTGAGGGCTCTGGAGATTGAAGCTGAGAAGGCTCTGAGGTTATACCAGTTGCAGACTGGGCCTTCAGGTGCAGGTACTGCAACTGGTGACCCTTTGCTACTACCGCTGGGTGCTTCTTCAGAGACTACCGATAGGAGAGCTTCTGGCCCTGTTTCCATTCTTCCTGGTCCTACTTCTACTCCTTCTGGCCCTGCTTCCACACCTTCTACCCTGTTTATTCCTTTGCCAGCTGCTGCTCATTCTTCTGTGACATCACCAGAACCGGTTGCTGCATTTGATGTAGGTAAGCATATTAAGCTAGTACCTCATTTTAGAGAATCAGATGTGGATTCTTATTTTCCTGCTTTTGAACGAATTGCCTCTGTTTTGCATTGGCCTAAGGAAGTCTGGCCTCTGTTGTTGCAATGCAAGCTGGAGGGAAAAGCTCAAGAGGTATGCGCAGCGTTATCTTTAAGTCAGAGTTTGGATTATGAGGTAGTGAAAAGCAGTATTTTACATGCATATGAGCTTGTGCCTGAAGCTTACCGCCAAAACTTTAGAATGAAGGTGAAAACCGCCAGCCAGACATATGTGGAGTTTGCACGTGAGAAACGGACTTTATTTGAGAAGTGGTGTAGTGCCTCTAATGTTACCAGTTTTGAACAGTTACAGGAACTCATTTTATTGGAGGATTTTAAAAATGCTGTTCATGAAAATATTGTGGTTCATCTAAATGAGAAGAAAGTTATTTCTCTGGCAGATGCAGCGGTGTATGCAGATGAGTTTGTGTTGACTCATAAAACTGTTTTTACATCGCCTGTACGGTCTGACCGTGTGGTAAGAAAGGATTGCACATTACCACATGCTGCGTTTGTTGCTCCAGAAAAATGTGAGGTACCACCTAAAGTGTTTCAAAAGGGTCATAATGATGGTGAGACACGTGTTTGTTTCTTTTGTTGTAAACCTGGACATTTGATCGCTGAGTGTAAAGCCTGGCAAAAGAAAAGAAACAAACAGCATCTCAAAAGTGTGGGTCTGGCAAAATCGGATGCCTTGTCGTCTTTGCAAAGTTCCAAACCTTGCCTGGATGACGGGTATAAGCCTTTTTTATTGAATGGGTGGGTTTCAATTGTAGAGCAGGATCATGATTTACATCCTGTTAAAATATTACGAGATACCGGAGCTGCTCAGTCGTTTATTTTAGAAAGTGTGTTGCCCTTCTCCGAAAAGACGTTTTGTGGGTCTTCTGTTTTGGTACGGGGTATTGAGATGGGTCATCTGCAAGTTCCCTTGCACACGATTTATTTGAAATCTGGGTTAGTTAAAGGTCTTGTGAAGGTTGCTGTGCGAGATAGGTTGCCAGTTGCAGGTGTCTCCCTCATTCTTGGGAACGATTTGGCTGGAGGAAAAGTGTTTCCTTTGCCAGAAGTGAGTGTGATGCCTGAAACTGGTGACGTCGATCCAAAAATTTTATCTTTGTTCCCTGGTTGTGTGGTAACAAGGGCTCAAGCTCGTAAAACTCCAGAGGTACCCCTTTTAGGGACATTTATGGCACCTCAAGGTCCACCAGTTGTGAAGGAGACAAAAGCAAGTGGTGATAAAAAAATTTTTGGGGAAGTGATTATGACAGGGTTAAAAATTGGGAGAAAGCAGCTGATTGAAGCTCAGCAAGGTGATGCATCTTTAGCCTTGTGTTTTGCTAAAACTGTTCCGGAGGGGGATATAAATAAATTAGCGGTTGCTTATTTTGTCAGTGAGGGAATTTTGAAACGAAAGTGGACACCTACAGGAACCTCTGATTTGGGTTGGAACACTATCCATCAGATTGTTATTCCAGAGGCTTATAGAGGTCCTGTTTTGAGCCTAGCACATGAGAATGCATTTTCTGGTCATTTAGGAGTTGCTAAGACTTATGACCGTATTTTGAGACATTTCTTTTGGCCGGGACTCAGGAGTGATGTTTCAAATTTCTGTCGTTCTTGTCATGTATGCCAACTAGTAGGTAAACCTAATCAGTCAATTCCGTCAGCTCCCCTTCATCCAATACCGGTGATGGGGGAGCCTTTCGAGAAAATCATTTTGGATTGTGTGGGTCCATTGCCTAGGACAAAGGCAGGACATGAATATTTGTTAACAATAATGTGTTCTGCTACTCGTTATCCTGAGGCCATTCCCTTACGCACCATCAGCTCTAAGGCAGTGGTTAAGGCTTTGGTGAAATTCTGCTCTACATTTGGGTTGCCCAAGGTTATTCAAACAGATCAGGGTTCCAATTTCATCTCTAAGATTTTTTCTCAAGTGATTAATGAGATGTCAATTAAACATCAAGTAGCTAGTGCCTATCACCCAGAATCACAAGGGGCATTGGAGCGATTTCACCAAACATTAAAATCTATGCTGCGCAAATACTGCTTTGAATCAGGACGTGATTGGGATGAGGGAGTCCCTTTTCTTTTGTTTGCTTTACGGGAGGTAGTTCAGGAATCTCTTGGATTTAGTCCTGCACAGTTGGTGTTCGCACATACAGTTCGGGGACCACTTAGAATGCTCCATGAGCAATTGAGTGCTGAGCAGTTGTCAGAAAAACACAATGTGTTGGAGTATGTGAGTGCGTTTCGTGAACGTCTGCATAACGCTTGTAAAATAGCTATGGCTTCATTAACTGCTGCTCAAGTTAAAATGAAACGTCGTTTTGACAAAAGAGCAAGGTGTCGTGAATTTCTTCCTGGAGATAAAGTTTTAGTATTTCTGCCTATCTCTGGTTCAGCCTTACAGGCTAAATTTTCTGGTCCTTACGTAATTGAATCCAAACTTAGTGAAACAGATTATGTGGTTAAAACCCCTGACCGGAAAAGGAAAAGTCGCGTCTGCCATATCAATATGTTAAAGGCCTATGTATGTCGTGGTCCTGTGGGAAGTTGTGAAGTGTTGCCTACTGCTAAAACCACTACTTCTACTGTTGCTGTTATCCCGCTTGTGTATAACCCTGAAGAAGATGGGTTAACATTGCGTAGTGTACCTTTTGTGCCAGCACGTTTATCCAATTCAGAGATATTAGCTGATTTACCATCACACTTAATGCATTTATCTGAGAGTGATCGTGAGGATGTGATAAGTCTTATTCAGGGTCACATATCTTTGTTTTCAGATATTCCATCTCAGACGTCCCTTGTGCATCATGACATAGATGTTGATAATCATAGACCCATTAAACAAAATGCGTATCGGGTTAATCCAGTTAAAAGGAGTTTGATGCAAAAGGAAGTAGAATATTTGATGGACACAGGGTTTGCTGTTCCCAGCACAAGTTCTTGGAGTTCTCCATGTATAGTGGTGCCGAAACCTGACGGGTCAGTGCGTTTTTGTACAGATTACCGGAGAGTTAATTCTATTACTACACCTGATTCGTTTCCACTTCCTAGAATGGAGGACTGTATTGATAGAGTTGGATCTGCAAAATTTGTTACAAAACTAGATTTACTGAAAGGTTACTGGCAAGTGCCATTAACCCAGCGTGCTTCTGATATTTCTGCTTTTGTAACTCCTGATAGTTTTCTACAATATACAGTTCTTCCTTTTGGACTTAGAAATGCTCCTGCTACTTTTCAACGTTTGATGAATCATGTGTTAGTTGGTATAACTAATTGTGATGCATATTTGGATGATATTGTCATTTATTCATCTAACTGGGTTGACCATTTGCAAACTCTTTCAGAAGTGTTCAGTCGGTTGCAGAATGCTTCTCTTACATTAAATTTAGCAAAATGTGAATTTGCTAAAGCTGTAGTGACTTACTTGGGTCGTGAGGTTGGCCAAGGTCAAGTCCGGCCTGTACAGGCCAAGATTTCTGCCATTTTGGATTTTCCTGCCCCCACTAACCGGCGTGAGTTAAGGAGATTTTTAGGAATGGCTGGGTTTTATCGTGCGTTTTGTAGAAACTTTTCTAGTCTAGTGTCTCCTCTTACTGACCTACTTCAGAAGGGACAGCTATTCATGTGGTCTCCAGAGTGTAAATTAGCTTTTGACGCCATCAAAGCTGTTTTGTGTAACTCTCCAGTCCTTACTGCACCAAATTTTGAGATACCTTTTAAACTTGAAGTAGATGCAAGTGGGACAGGTGCAGGGGCTGTATTGCTACAGGAAGATCACCAAGGCATTGACCATCCTGTTTGTTATTTTTCAAAGAAATTCAACAAACATCAGTTAAACTATAGTACTATCGAAAAGGAAACGTTAGCTCTTTTGTTGGCTTTGCAACATTTCGAAGTTTATGTTGGATCAAGTTCAGTGCCGATAGTGGTTTACACTGACCACAACCCACTGGTCTTCCTTAACCGAATGAGCAATCATAATCAACGTCTTTTGAGATGGTCATTGTTGGTACAATCTTTCCCACTAGAGATGCATCATAAAAAGGGAAGTGAAAATATAGTTGCTGATGCTTTGTCACGTGTTTAATTTTATAGTTTCAAACATGTTGTTTGATTCTGTAGGGTGGGGGTGTTACGTCTGGTGACTTATTTGTGTTGTTTCTCTATCCTGAGTAAATGCCACAGGTGCTGCTGCTGATTTGCTGCTGGAACCGTGCTCCGGTTGGCTGACAGGATTAAGGCGGAACAGATTTAAAGCCCTGCTGGATGACTGAAAGGAGCTCCTCCTCTTCCTCCTGGTCATTGCTTCTTCCTGCCAGACTAAAGCTTGTGTGTATGTGCATCTGTGAACATACTATTGTTTGTGATTCAGCTCATGCTATTGTGTGTGAGTCAGCTGTCTAATGTGGTGTTAACCTCATAGTTCTCCTACTCATTTGGAAGCTGTAGGGGGTGTAGCCTTATTTATTTTCATTAAAGGGGTTGACTTGCATTCTGTTTATGTTAGGGAGTTAGGTAATGTTTTTGTATTTTCTTTCTTTATTGATTTGGGTAGGTAAGTTATATATGTTGGGTGGAATGGGATTTGTTTATTTTAGGCTTAGACCACTCCTGAAGTTTTGCTTCCATTGTCATCTTGGAGTAAATAAAACATTTGGAGACTGAATTCTGGTGAACCTGTCGTTTCCTTGGTCTGGTGGGACTGAAGTGTGAGGAGTTGGGGGAGACATATATACTTTTTTTTTTTTTTCCTTTTTACTTTATGTTGCGGCCTACCTAGACAGGCTGTAACAGGCATACATCCGGTTTGCTGGCTGAATTTAAATAATCAAATTGAATTTCAGTGAAAAAATAAATTGCTATTCTCACAGTGCAAAAAAAGATGTTAATTTAGCAAACTAATCAGGCTAAGTAAATAGTATAGAGATAACTGCGTTTAATCTGTTGTTGATCAGTTTGGCAAGCAAGTTTATTTATTGAGGACCTTTCATACACAAGCGCAATTCAAAGTATTTTACAGACTCAAAAGAAACAGTAAACAGGAGTTAAAGAAAAAAATATAAAAGGCTTTAAAACAAGTAAAACAAAGAAAATATAAGTATGAAAGGCATTTGGATTACTTACATTTGGCAATTAAATAAAACATGATTAAAATGGTTCAAACAGTTAAAATGATATAATAAAAGAAAAAAAATCTAAAGTGAAATTCCAGAATAAAAAGTGAAAAGTACTTTAAATGGAGCTGCTCAAACAGGAATGTTTTTATTATTGATTTAATAGAAGTCGGCTTCGAATGTTCTCAGTCAGCTGGTTACATTTAAGAGGAAGCCGATTATTATATACGAAAAACCAATGTTGGATACTAAGCTCCAAGGAATTCACTTACCTTTGAAAATTTAAAGTGAGGCAATAAGCTAATATTATCAAGTAAGAAATAAAATCATCTTCCCAAAACTGGGCTATGGTGTGTATAATCTCTTTCAAAATTATCCAACCGTTCACAAATCTATAACCCTAAAAGCCACATTTTAATTTTACTTAAAAATGTATTACTACAAATTACAGAAAATGTATGAACTTGCTTGTAAACAGTGCAGTACCTACTGATGCTGGAAGCGAGATTAATTGTAGTTTGAATCTTCTCGGTTGTAATGACATCACAGTGAAATGCTACACCTGATTGGATATGTTTTTTGGTCCTAGATCTGCTTGATAAATGTTGTTCCAGGAACAAAAGCAACCCAAGGAAATCAGATTGTCTAACAATAGAATGCTTGAAGTGTTGTGTTCTTACTCCATTTGAAAAGCTTTTATTTTCTGATGTTGATTTTATAACAGAATATATGTGGGTCTGCACTGATTTTGTACTTCCTGCTGCTGAGATATTTGCTGAGTTGCTGAGTAATATATGAACTCTGCATGGGATTTAATAAATGTGTTGTGTGTGTAGTGATTTTGGCTTTGCAGTAAGGGTCTTAATGCAGTGTGTCTACATGAGAGAGTGTGTTTGTGACTGTTCTTAATGTTTAGTTTGGCATCACAGTACTTGGTTGATTTGTCTTATCTGTCTTCACTGCCAGACTAATCCTTTGCTTCCTCCTGTGCCCAGACTTCCTCCTATTGTTCACCGTTAATGAGTACGAGAAAGGAAATCACACATCTCTCTCCCGCTTTCTCTCTCTCTTTCTCACTGCACTATAAAATCACGCCTTCATTTCATGCCAGGGCTGTGGTTATGTCTCCAGAGTTGTGAGTCATAAGAGAACGTAAAACCAGTTTTGAAGCTGGGAGAGTACTTCAAGACAGGAGTCAGAACGCAGGCAGGTGTTTGGGAGAGGCGAAGTGCATTCTGTCCTTAAGGTACTGTACTGAGTGTGTGTATGTGTGCATGTGTGTGTTTGTATTTGCAGAGTAAAAACCTTGTAATTTTAAATGCATCTGTATTCATATGCATGGTTATGTGGGCAGTAAGTGTTTTAAATGGTATGTTTTGTACAATAATTTCCTAAAAACATTAATAATTGTTGAATAAAAAGATAATTTACATATCCTTATCATGCCTGACCACTTCAGGATTTTTTTCCAACAACTTAAGTGATAGAAATGTCAGCAAATAGTAATTGTGTTGCAAGTTGGTCTTGAATGTTTGTGCTAGAAATATAGATGTGTTATTTTTGACACATAGCATAGGGCTTTTGCATTTGGCATGATTTAAAGCTACGTAACCTAACTTACTCAATATTTATCCTCAAAATAAAAACATAAACAGTCACACTTACTCTGGAGTACTAAGGCTTAATAGAGTTTAGCGCTGAGAAAACTGAATGCCAGCATAATCACACAACCTTAGCTATCTTGCAGCAGTCTGAATTTTGTCCATTTAAACTTATAGCAACAGAATATATACTACCTTCATCTTGGCTGATTGACTGCATGTGGCATAATGGAAATAATGTAGGCAACTACAGTTTTAAAGGGTGCACTTGTTGGGAAACGTAGATTGATTTGATTAAAAAAAGATGCTGTGATTAATGTTTAATCAAGCCCATTTCTCCATGTTTCTCACAGATGAGGCTTCAGCTTAGAGGTTGGAATGCAGTCACATGGCTTACGGTCTTTCATTTGGCAGGCAAGTGCTTCCTGTTTGTTTTTTGATATATTTTGCTGCTATTTATTATTTTGTCATTCCGATTTATCTGCAGTGTGTGTGCATATTCAATACATAAACCTGGATTTTATGACATGTGTTTTATAGCTGTGGTACTTTAGAGTTTTTTTGTGTTTGACCTTTCAGATTTTGACATATAATCTTATTTACCTGTATACAGGTTTATACCTTATATACAAATTACCATTGTGTATCATTCTACTTCTAAATCTTCTAACTACTTCTAAGAAATCTGCATCAAATACAAAGACTTTTGTTATTTCCTAGTGCAATTTTAACAATAGGAAATGTAGGTTAACCATTATAATGCCAAAATCCCCCTGTCCTCACTTTGTTTCCCTTAGATGTAACTGGAGTGTTTTCAACTTGCCTTGTGTTTCAGGGCTCCTCATGAGTGTTAAGAGAGAGCAACAAAGAGCTACTAATTCTTTCATCCTTACTTCCAGGTCATGTGGTGGCGGAGGGAGCAGCTCGCTGTAGCTTGTTTGGCCGGCAGCACATACACACATTTGATGGAGTCATTTATGAATTCCCTGGGGACTGTAGCTATATGCTGGCTGGAGACTGCCATCAAAGAACCTTCTCAATATTGGGTAACTCTAACTCTCATAAGTTTCCTGCCTATGTTATGGCTGAAAGCTATAAATGGGCAAATAAAACATCTTTCCACACCAGCAGCCTCAGTTCCTATGGACCCCATTGTTCTGAGGAATGTGCTTGGAGGGAAATATGCATACATTTAACAGATGCTTTCACCCAAAATGTTACACTATTGAATGCCAAACTAATACAATTTATTCAGAGAAATATTGATCTTAAGAACAAACTAACTGAAGATTTGGTTTCTTCTGTTTCAGGTGATTTCTCCCAAGGCAGAAGAAAAGGAGTGACTATTTTCCTTGGAGAGGCCGTTGAGTTGCATCTGACTGTGGATGGAACCCTGTCACAAGGAGCAGAAAGGTAAAGAATAAAAAAAAAGTTAATCCTGAAATGGTTAGAAGGATGCTGGTTTGGTTCCTTTTATATCAATGCCCCAGATATTGCAATTATTTATTACATTCCACTATCAGCACACTTGATTTAACTTAATGAAGTACAACTTGAAGGGAATACTGCAGCACTTGTCTGACCTATATCAACTAGATCTGTACCATGACCAATTATTTTGAAATATTTCCTACTACTAGAACAGAAAACCTGTTGACTCCAACTGTATTAATCATAAAAGTGAAAGAACAGATGCTGAAGTATCCAGTTACTGTCTTCTATTATAAGCATCTGCTCCCTGGCTTTAACTGGGAGTGTTTGTGGTGTGAACATGTTTCTGTTTGCTCTTTGTAAGTTCAAGGAAATGTGTCAAAATTTAACCATGGAATATTAATGAAGTATTGATTGGTCTAACCAGGTCTGTCTTTAAACCCCCGTTCACACTAGCAGGAGACAAAGCGACAAGCCTCCAGTCATTTCCTATGGTAGAATGCGATTTATAGCCATGATTCAGCAGCAAGCAATAAATCAAGTTGAGATGTTCTTTATGCAGACGAGTTGCAAGAAATTATTCGAACCAATCGTAAACACAGGGCTAACTTCTGCTCTCTGAACCGCCCACCCCCGAGACAACAGGAGCAGCCACGACACACCCACAAGAGACAAACTTGGGGTGACGTAAGCAACTTGTTGCCTGCTAGTGTGAACGCACAATAAGAGAGATTTGTGTGTATGGTTCAGAAAATATTACAATGTATTTTATTAATATTGTATAATGGCATGTAATAATATTTTTTATTTTCTATTATAATTGTCAAAATGTTGGTGTTCATTTTATTGTAACAGGCCAGCTTTAAATATTTTAGCAATGCTTTAATTACATTGTGCACCTTTTTGTGCCTGTGTGTGTGTGTGTGTGTTTGTGTGTGCATATTATAGGCTCCCTCTGCCATATGCATCAAGCTCTGTGTTTGCTGGTTTTGAGTTGGGTAGTGTGCGTTTGTGGAGTGAGGAGTTTGGTTTCTCTGTCCACATCGATCCTGCGCACAACATTCAGCTCACCCTCGCCAAACACCATGGCAACCACAGCTGTGGTCTCTGTGGCAACTACAACTCTTACCCTGGTGATGACTACACTGCACAAGAAGGTGAAATATGGGTTGGGGAAATGGGTGGAGTTGACTTTCCTGAATAAGACAAAACAGTGGGAAATCACTGTGTGCTTTTTAACTGCTCTTTGAATGTGTGCATGAGGCTGAGGGCTTTTTCTCAGTAACACTGTCTTTCACCATTTTTAAGGTCTGAACTTTGTCAGTCATCTATATTTTTATTTGTATTATCTGACAAATCAACACACTGTGAAACTACTGTATGTTATGAAATAACAAAAAATTCAACATTCAGGATAATTATTTTTCAGCTTGATTTTCATCCAAGTGTTTTTGTGTATGTGTCCAAAAAGAAAAAAAAAATTATATATATATATATATAGGAAATATATATTAAGGACACTTGTGTTGGTTTATTTCTTTGTTGTAACAATGCCTCTTGGCAATAAATCCTATACATTTGGAAAGCCTGATAGTTTCCCTTTTAAATGGTGTGACATTTGTAAGGGACATGCATTTGTGGGATGAGCAGTAGAGATGAAATTCTGCAACCAGTGGCAATCCCATATCTCCACAGTCTGAGACAGAACTCTGTCCTCCAAGATAACAACGCTCACCTCCACAGAGCAGGGTTTATCAGAGACTACCTCCAGAATGTGGGAGTGGAGAGGATGAAACGTCCTGTCAGCGTCCTGACCTCAACCCCATTGAACACTTGTGGGATCAGCTTGGGCGTGCTGTTTGTGCCACAGTGACCAACACAACCACGTCGGCTGACTTGTGGCAAATGCTGGTTGAAGAATTGGATGCCATCCCACAGCAGTGTGTGACCAGGCTGGTGACCAGCTTGAGGAGGAGGTGGAGGCTGTTGTGGCTGTGTATGGTTCTTACACACGCTACTGAGGCTCCTGTTTGTTAAATAAATAAATAGTTAAATTGCCAATATGCCTTGTTTCTTCAACCCACATACTCAGCTTTGCTGCTTATCCCACAAATGCATGTTCCTAACAAATGTGCCACAATTTAAAAGGGAAATTATCAGGCTTCCAGCGGTATAAGGCAGGGGTCGGCAACCTTTACCACTCAAAGATCCATTTGGACCCGTTTCACACAGTAAAGAAAACACTGGGAGCCACAAAACCCTTTTGAAATTTTACATGAAATAACACTGCGTATAACAGCGTTTTTTTTTTGCCTTTGTGCTATGTATAAACAAACTACACTGTGTTACATTTATGAAATTAATTAATGAAATAACATTAATGAAATAAGATTTCTGCATGCAACAAAACATTTTTAACTCCGAAAAAAGACGTTGTGGTGACGGTTAAGTAAAATACTCAATGTCTATTTGAGTCCTTGTAGTAATGGGGAAAAACAACGCCGAACTTAAATTATCCACTGGCAGCAAACAAAAATGCTGTCCTCTCTCTGCGTGCCGCCATCCTTATACTGGCGCCGTGCAGTCAGCGGGGTAAAAAAGTTCAAGAAACCGCACACTGGCGGGTGTCGCATGTTGGAAGTTGTGACGTGTATTAAGAGCGACAAAATATTTTAAATATTAAAATATTTTAGATGTTACAAGAGCGCCATAATCTTCATAGAATTACATTTTGAAAATGAACGAACTAAAATAAAATACATTTTAATTAAATACTCAGTAATTATTTTCAAAAGCTGAGCCGCATCAGAGGGATCAAAGAGCCCTGGAGCCTCGGGTTGACCCCTGGTATAAGATTTATTGCCAAGAAGCATTGTTACAACAAAGAAATTATATATATATATATATATATATATATATATATATATATATATATATATATAGCCAAAATAATGATTTGTGAGGTCTTTGTGAGTAAATAATAAAAGTTTGTTAATGGCCGACATTAAAGTAAAGGCTTGTAAAGCACAAAATTTATCAGAGGATCAGGGGATCAAAGTTATGGGTGGGTCCCCTTCTGAACCATTGGAGTCAAGGCAGAAAAACACACTGCACTAGGCACTAGTCCATCACAAAGAATAACAAACTTGCTTGGTCATCCACACACTCATATATGAGAACAATTTTGTATAGTCAGTTACCAGTTTACCAACATGTTCTGTGGTAGAAAATTGGAGCACCTGGTGGAAACTCATACAGACATGTTTTTTTAGTTTGTTATGTTTCTTAGGGTTTGTAATTTGTAATCAGCGTCTTTGGGTCATTGAAAAGTGCTTTAAATACCTTGTTATTATTGTTGTTGTTGTTGTTGTTTATTAACACACAAAACTACCCATGAACAGTAAACTGAGGTGTAGATTAATCCCACAACCTCAGGACTCAAAGACACTACTTCTGAGGCCACTGTGCCACCACATCACAGAACAGAACATCATGAAATGTACATGCATTATAACATCGTTCTTCAGAAAATACTGAAAATCACATTTGCCTTTAGCTTTGCACAAGATCCTAGCAATCGTCTCTTTCATCTCTTACTGCAGGTAAACAAAAGAAAGCTTAAAGAGTAAAAACAGTTTTGTTAATGTTTGATGGCAACATAATGTGTGTGTGTGTATGTTTAGGTTTTGTGACAGAGGATCCATTGGACTTTGCCAATTCTTGGGCCATGAATGGAGCTTCAGAAACCTGCAAACGTATAACACCACCTGCTCAGAGCTGTAACAGCACAGGAACCTCTACCAGGGTCAGTCAACAACTTCCCACATGTCAATCAACACAAATCTCATCACAAGAAAATATATACCTATATCAAAAAGTTCAGTACCAATAAAGTTAAATAAAGTCCCCCTTAAAACCAATCGATTAGTCACTACAGAGCACAAAATCCTTCAAAAACACAAAACCTGATGTCTTTAGTAAATTAATCATAGTTAAAACTCTATAGAGGTTTTCTAGATACCCAAAGAACTTTACATACATTTGCATCCATTAGGGGTTTGCTTCTATCATCACTGTGCTGCATCCACCTGGATGATGCAAAAGTAGCCAATCTCCACCTGTACACTGACCACACATCAGCTACCAAGTAGCGAGGGGAATAAATTCCATCACTGTCCCACTATGGAAAACTGGCTCTCTACTTAATATTGAACTGAGAACCTGAGGGCAAGTGGGCCACAGCATATTGTTTCAGTAAATATGCTTGAGAAAATGATCTCTGTGCTCTTTTATTTTACATTTACTTCAAATGCATGTTTATAAAATCTTTGTGATTGCATGTGTGTACATGTAGAACTTGATCTCGAGGTGTGAGGCACTGCGTACCTCTCCAGTGTTCCTGCGTTGTGCTCACCTAGTGGATACAGATGCATTTGCGTCAGTGTGTGAATCAGACGTATGTAATTGTGGAGACGGTGAGGAATGTGTGTGCCAGGCCTTGCTGGAATATGCACGCACTTGTGCCAGCCATGGTCTGGTACTACCAGATTGGCACACACAGAGCATGTGCAGTGAGTGCCTTTCATATTTATTCACAATAAACATACAAAACACATAGCATGCATGTCAAAATAAAAACATACCTCTCATTCTTGTGAATGATCAGTATTATGTGTATCTGTGTGTGCAGCTCCAAAGTGTCCAGTAGGGATGCAGTACCATGAATGCTCTCAGGCATGTTCCACTTCTTGTCAGAGTCTCAACATCCATGAAGTGTGTAGGGAGGAATGTGTGGACGGCTGCAGCTGTGCAGGTGAGACATCAAACCATTCAGATTATTCACCTTCACCTGGGCCTTCATTTGGGCAATGTACTGCTCCATGTAAAGTTCTGAACAACCCTGATTTGTTGAATTTGTTCTACATAAAAAAACAAATTTTATTCTTTATTTAAATATGCAGAAGTTTGTTTTATATTCAGGCATGGCTACTGTAGAAATACACACAAGTCCAAAGCTGGCAGCCATACATTTGGAGTTTGTCTCAGTAAACTAGAAGGTCCAGATCGACCACACACTGACCTGGAGACTGGGAGGAACAGCCTGTCTGATCTGGACCCAGGCAGTGGAATGTCACTTCTGTGCCAGTCATGGTTTGAATCCAAGGTTGCTCAGGGGTCATGATACAGGAGCACATTGCACCAAGGATTAATGGTCAACTTGTGGTCATGTCTTTGACCTGAGGCCATACGAGGGGCAGAGTTGTCATGTTATCACCATCTGGTGGTGAGTTGGATATGATGGTGGGCAAAACTGGAAGGCAGTCCTGATAGGTCCAAACATAGTGAGTGTTTTCTGGGAAAGACTGGCAGAGGAATCTGCCCAGAAACATTGCAACTGTCACATCCAAAAGAACTTTTCACACATTTACATTTTCACATGGAATGGTGGATCAACTCTTCACACACTCACAAATAATTGATGGGGCATGGGAGTTTGTTACTCCACTCTACATGTTTTTGATAGTAGAAGGCATAAGACCATATTCCACTACTCTGTGGGAGGTGATGTGGGAGTATGGGAAACCAGGGTCACTGAGGCTAGCCGTTCGGTCCTTGTACTCTGCAGAGTATGATTTGTGTTTGCATTCTCAGCAGAAATTCAGGCTTGTTCAATGTGGGCATTAGACTCTGTCTGGGATGTGCCTTGTCTCCACACGGTGGAGATACACTGTCTGCAGGGTCAGAGTAGAACTACCACTCTTTCACATTGAGAATAGCCATTTGTGGTGGTTTGAGCATCTGGTAAGAATGCACACTTGGTGCCTCCCACTGGAAGGTACTAGGGTAGACCCCTGGAGGGATGATATCTCCTAGCTGGCCTGAGAATGCCAGGATAATGGAATGCCTGGTATTCTTGACTTGCTCTGTTTCCACAATAAACCCTGAGATGGATTAAGAGGAAACAAGATGAGACAAAAAGTTTGTTTTTAGTAGAGAATGTGTGCTTATTTTCCCTTAGATCATTAATATAATATATTATTTGATTAGGGTTGCCCAAATCTTTGAATAAGTCTGTGTGTCATATGATATATCTTTATAAATAATGAACAGTAATCAGATATGCTAGTGTATACAACTGGAGTAAAGAAAATATAGTCTTAAACACTCTTGGCCGAACACTTGGCATGATTAACTGTTTTGTTTTTCACTAACTACACTAACAGTAAACAGATCAGAGTGCATTTGTTAATGTGGGAGTGTAGGTACATTCATTTCTGTGATTTTTAAGGCATTTTTTGCACAACAATCAAACAATAAGCTGTGGATATTCATGTTTGTGATGACAGAAACACACAACACAGGTGTCAGTAAATAAACCCTGAAGACTGTGAAGTTTTACTCTCTCTAAACACTTACGCCCCTGTTGAAATAATACCTCAATATTGTTGCCCTTTTATTTCTCTTTTTACCTACCACATAGCCCTTTAAATTTGCATGGGTTTCATATATATCTGTGGACTTTCACCTCCTGCTAAGTGTTTTTATATATCTATGGCATTTATACTCGTTTCTTGTGGCCATGGAACTGACTGAGGAGTTAATACTGATACCAGGTAATAACACTGTTGTCAGTTAAACAAAAGATTTTATTTTTATGCTTATTAAAAGTGTATTGAATGTATCTGGATGAGGTATGTTACAAATTTGTGTAATACATGGAACATTCATAAACAAAAACATTCAAATGAGTTAAAATTATAAATAATAGCCTATGTCATGAATCTGTTACTGATGAGAAAGTGGATCTAATTCCTCACTACAGAACATAGCATTAGGCTGCAAATGGTTAAATGTTAAATGATAGTTTAAGGCCAGTAGGCTCTAGGCACAACTTTTATTGAATTAGTTGTGATGTGACAGTAATTCCCAAAGTGAAGGCTGTTTTATTCAGTGAGAATTTCCAGTTTTATATGAATTACAGTGTTCATAATTACCAGTAGAATTTGGAATCAATGGTGTGCATTTATATTTGTGTATTGCGAGGTGGGTATGTGGGTAATGGGATATAGACTACTTCATTCTTGGAGATGAAAGTAATAAATTTGCCATTAATCATTAATCATTATGTAATAACTAGATAGGAAATAAAGTTATAGTGCCACCATTTATTGTTTAAAGGGAATCACGTGCCACAATAATTTAATGTTAGCCTATGGCTCCAGCTAATAGCCTTTTGGTCTTGTCTGTATAATTTTTAATTAATTATGTTTCTTATGCTATATACATGAAAACATGGCTCTGTGCATTGTCTGTGTGCAAATATGTATGTATATGTGTGTATGTGTGTGTGTTTGTATGTTAGTGGGTAAGGTGCTGGATGGAGATCGTTGTGTTGAAGTGTCACAGTGTTCGTGTCATCACACGGGTAAACGCTACCCTCCTGGTTCCACTATCTCACAGAACTGCAACACATGGTGAGACTGACAACAAACACACACTCACACACACACATACACATAACAACACACAGAGTGCCCACAAACAGCAGAGCCGAGTACACATTCTATATCTATTCATAGTGTCATGTTGTTTTTATAGTGTGTGTCGTCATGGATCTTGGGAATGCACTAATGAGGAATGCCCAGGTGAGGATTTTCCATTGATGTCATAAGCAATTGTTAAATGTCAATTTATGCATGTTATGTTCGTATCATAATACAGTCAATGTATGTAAACATGGGATTTTAATTGGAAATAAACTGAATATGAAAAACATCTGGAATATTATTACCCATCTCAGCCTGTTTCTCTTAATCTGTGTTTCTCTGCAGGAGAGTGTGTGGTTACAGGACAGTCTCACTTTAAAACGTTTGATAATAAATTCTTCACCTTCAGTGGGTTCTGCCAGTATCTGCTTGCTAAAGACTGCCAAACCAACATATTCTCCGCCATCATAGAGACTGTGCAGGTACATCTACAGGTTTAATATAGCACTTTGCTGAAGTCAGTCTGCCTTCATTTGCCCTTTTTTTCTTGCCAAATTGACTTTTATATTTTGCATGAAATATGTTGAGGAAATTAAATACAAGATAATTTACTTAAATAAGGAAGGGGCAGGTCAAAGTAGTTTCCTAAACTTTCCAAACAAGTTATAAAAATACACAATGAATGGAATTTCTGGCATCAGTCCAAGCTTTCATGTTTGAGAAATAGAAAGTCAACTTGATTAAAAGCAAAAAGTGCAAAAAGATTTGATCTAGCATTTAATGTACTGAGATATCTGTTTAATGCTTCTGAACAGATTTTGACTTAAAATTAAAAGATTTTGTCTCTGGGATATATATAATATATAATAAAATTACCTGTTGTTTATAAATTACTATTTTTTTTAACCTTAGTGTGCAGATGACCAGGAAGCTGTGTGCACACGTTCAGTCACATTGAAGTTCCATGGGTTGGCCAATCAGACAATAAGACTTAAACACGGTGGTGTGGTCTCTGTGGATGGAATGGACGTCCAAACACCTTTAATCAATGGTCTGTCAACATGGGAATTAATTAGAGCATAATGATGCAACAATCATGTGTTTAGCTGAAAGTTATATATGTTTCTCTCTCTCTCTCTCTCTCTCTCTCTCTCTCTCTCTCTTCCACCAACACACACCCACAAACACTTTCTCACTTAGGAAAATTGCGAATCCAAAGTACTGTATTGTCATCTGTAAGGCTGAACTATGGAGAAGATCTTCAGCTAGACTGGGATGGCCGTGGGCGTGTAATGCTGAGGGTAGGAGGCATTTTATAATCACTGACTATATAATTGTATTTGTGCCTATAAAACAAAAAAGTTAAAATTATCCAGTGTGTGTGTGTGTGTGTGTGTGTGTGTGTGTGTGGATATATAGCTCAGTCCACTCTATTCTGGTAAAACCTGTGGGCTGTGTGGTAACTATAATGGTAACCAAGGAGACGACTTCCTCACGGCGGGTGGGCTGGTGGAGACACGGGTGGAGGGTTTTGGAAATGCATGGAAGATGAACGCAGAGTGTGACAACATCCAGAAACAACCTTCTGATCCATGCAGCTTAAATCCAAAAAGAGGTAGACACATGCACGCTCATGTTCTCTCTTCTATCTCTCTCTGTCTCACTCATACACACATACACACACAGATGCAATTCATATTTTTCAGCATTGCTGATATAATGGAGAGAATGGATTATGTAAGGTGTACTTGAAGTATGTGATTTGAAATAAAGTCTGTCATGTCCATGGCAAGTATGTAATCACATTACCCCTTTCAACGCTAGATGGCAGCAAATCTATGCCTGATCTAATTTTGGATGGTATAAGTGAGGTGTTTGAACATCAATTATGATGCATATGATTCTGCAGGCATTGCCTTTAATGTATATAATTAATAGCTATTTCAAACGTCCCCCACAATATATTCACTTTTAATGTTATTGGAACATTGGCCATTTTGAGTTTTCACAAAATCTTGAACACCACAAAAATACAGAAATTGTGTGTGTGTGTGTGTGTGTGTGTGTGTGTGTGTGTGTGTGCGTGCGTGTGTGCGTGCAGTTCGCTTTGCAGAAGAGGCATGTGCAGTGCTGTTGTCGGTAAAGTTTGAGCCATGTCATCATGAGGTGAACCCAGCTCCATACCTGAAGAACTGTCGCTATGACGTCTGCTCCTGCACAGACGGACAGGAGTGTCTTTGTGCAGCCATCAGCAGCTACGCAGCTGCATGCTCTGCGAGGGGAGTGCTTATCAACTGGAGAGGACAGGGATACTGCGGTAACACACACACACTCACACACGCACACACTTCAGTAAATAAAATTTCAAATCCTAGGAATCACTCAGCAGGTCCACACTTCAGTTCCACACTCTTATAAGTACAGACATTATTCATTCATTCATTCATTCATTCATTATCTGTAAGCGCTTATCCAGTTCAGGGTCGCGGTGGGTCCAGAGCCTACCTGGAATTATTGGGCGCAAGGTGGGAATACACCCTGGAGGGGGCGTCAGTCCTTCACAGGGCAACACAGACACACACACACATTCACTCACACACTCGGACACTTTTGAGTCACCAATCCACCTACTAACGTGTGTTTTTGGACTGTGGGAGGAAACCGGAGCACCCGGAGGAAACCCACGCGGACACGGGGAGAACACACCAACTCCTCACAGACATTCACCCAGAGTGGGAATAGAACCCACAACCTCCAGGTCCCTGGAGCTGTGTGACTGTGACACCTACCTGCTGCACCACCGTGCCGCCCCAGACATTATTCATTAGTTTTATAATAGAAATACGTGTGAATATAATTAATATAAGTTAGTGAATAAAGCGGGCGGCACGGTGACGCAGCAGGTAGTGTCGCAGTCACACAGCTCCAGGGACCTGGGTGAATGTCTGTGAGGAGTTGGTGTGTTTTCCGCGTGAGTTTCCTCCGGGTGCTCCGGTTTCCTCCCACAGTCCAAAAACACACGTTGGTAGGTGGATTGGTGACTCCAAAGTGTCCGTGTGTGTGAGTGAATGTGTGTGTGTCTGTGTTGCCTTGTGAAAAACTGGCGCCCCCTCCAGGGTGTATTCCCGCCTTGTGCCCAATGATTCCAGGTAGGCTCTGGACCCACCGCGACTCTCAATTGGATAAGCGGTTACAGATAATTAATGAATGAATAGTGAATAAAGCTCTGTATTATTGAACACAGTGTCTTATTGAACACAGTGACTGCAGTATAAGGAGTTGAACCTTCATGTGAAAGTACATTTTCTAGCTTTGGTTTTCTTACTCATGTACTTCTGAAAATGAACTTGTGTGTGTTTGTGTGCTTGTGTGTGTGTGTTGCACATGTGTGAACAGAGCTGACCTGTCCAGGTAATCAGGCATATGAGGTTTGCGGGACTGTGTGTAATCAGACATGCCGTTCCCTCTCGCTGCCGGACATCGAGTGCCGCAGTGTGTGTGAGGAGGGCTGTTTCTGTCCTCGTGGGCTTTATCTCAGTGACACAGGAGAGTGCGTGCCTGCAGACCAGTGCTCCTGCCATTATAGTGGAGAGATCTACCAGCCCAACGACATGTTTGCTGATCACCACTCAATCTGGTCAGTAAAGCAGACAAATGCACACTCTGGAATCTAGTCTAGGCAATATGACTGGTGTTTGCATAATTTTCATGCATGTAATAGCTCCTTAAACACTTGTAATCTGATTTAATATTGCATTTAAAAATTGCTTTATTAATGACTTATACATTTGTAAACAGGTATCTGTTAATTTTCATTAAATGAAATACAACATTCATTCACAAAATTTATTGAAGTGATGACAGCCCTTTGGTATTCTGTTTTGTGTAAGATATCCTCTGTATAGGTGTGAGCGCTCACCAGAACATTAATAAAGCATTCTGATTCTGATTGCAGTTACTGTGAGAACGGCTCAATGCGCTGCAGTTCCAGTGAACTTCCAGCATCAGTGTTGTCTGATCTGTTTTTTGATGAACCTCCTCTCACCCGAGGTACTTTCCACAGTGCACTCTGAAAATCTGCTTCTGGTTTTAACCCAGAATACAAATGCAGCTTGCTGTAAAACAAGGCTTGTTGTCCATTACATTAAAAAATGTGGCATATCATTTTAGCCCATATAGTTAATTTATATTGAAAATATAAACATGCATTAGTAAGTGCACCAGGGTTTTGTGTTGCCTTTTCAAAGGTATTTATCATGTATTAGAAATGATGACATCTTCAAATGTGTGTGTATGTGTACTGTATGATTATACAGAGCGACGCTCAGTCTCCTGCCCAGCACCACTGCAGAAGTTACAATGTGAGAGTTCAAGGGGTGTGGGCATAGAGTGTGCGAGGACATGCCAGAACATAGATCTGGAGTGTGTGAGCCAGGGCTGCATCTCCGGTTGTGTGTGTCCTCCTGGGACGGTATGTGTGAACACCAAAACACATGCTAGCAGTGTTATAACTCTTGGTCAGTACAGACATATGTTTAATCTTGTTTAAAAATGGACCAATAAGCAATTTCAGGTTAAATTTAGTGAAGGAAACGTTATTTAAGGAATAAAAAAGTACCTGGCGTGACATTTTCTCTTGAATAATGAAACTCTGATATTTAAGTTTAATCTAAGATTAGTCAGTGAAATCAAACCCTTTTTAGCACCTAATGTTTGTAGACATCTCTTCTAATAAGTCGATTCAGTGACTCTTCCATAAAGAAATGTCCAACATCTGTATCTGAGCTCAGCGATGAATATATGATGAGAAGCAGATTAGCTTTTAATGGATACATTTAAACTGGCCTGTAAGTAGTTTGCACATCATTTGCAGGTTCGACACAGAAAAGAATGCATTCCTCCAGACCAGTGTCCCTGTTTCCATAACAACCACGCCTATTCTCCTGGACAGACCATCAACATTGACTGCAACACCTGGTAATTACTGTCCTATGAGCTATCATTACAGACTGTGCTACTAGGAGAGAGTTTTCTCTTTGTTTGCTAATCCCTGTTCTCTCTTAGTGTGTGTGGTGGCCGGCAGTGGAAATGCACACAGAAAATTTGTGATGGCGTGTGTCGTACAGTGGGGGATTCACACTACATCAGCTTTGATGGACTAAAGTATACATTCCCTGGACCATGTCAGTACATCCTTGCTCAGGTTAGTCATCAACTGAATGATAAACAGAGTTGCAGAAGATCTTTAAATGACTAAGACAGCTGTATAGCACTGAGATAATAAAGATAATAAAATTAGTATCAAGTATTAATACCAAAATGACAAAAAAAACAATTAAAAAAAAAGCACATTGCAGCACGGTGGCTTAGTGGTTAGCAGGTTCGCCTCCCAGCGCTGGGATCTTGGGTTCAAGTCCCATCTGGGTGGAGTTTCCATGTTCTCCCCGTGTCCGCGTGAGTTTCCTCCCACAGTCCAAAAACATGGAGGGTAGGTGAATTGGCTTCTGTCTATTAACTGTCCTGGTGTGAATGAATGTCTGTATGTGTGTGTGAACCCAGATATGGATTGGCGCTCTATCCTGGGTTAAAGCTATGAAGCTTAATCAGTTTCTTTACAATCGTCTATGGCTCTGTTTATTGTCTGTGTATGTGTAAAATATCTTCCTGTTATAATTCTATCATTATAATATAATCAGGTATATTTATTTAAAGAAAGTTTGTTCTTTGTACTAAATCTAAACTTTTGAACAGTAATGTAAAAACTTCTCTCTGTAGGACTTCTGTAACGGTTTGGATGGTATGTTTCGGGTTCTGGTGGAAAACTCAGCTTGTGGATCCATAGGTCATCGCTGCAGTAAAAGCATCAGTGTAGTTTATATGGGAGGACTAATCACCATGGAGCAAGGAGAGGTCTTGTGTACACAAACACAATCCACAATTTATACACATAAATGATCTAGTTTACTGTCTTCCTTGGGTCTTTCTTGCTTTTTGATCTTGCCTTACAGACTACCAGACACAACTTTCTGAGACGCACACACACACACACACACACACACACACACACACTCCTGCCCGCTTTGATCATCACAAAGATCATTCATAGTTTCATTCTGTATCTGTAGGTGAGGATGAGAAAGCCAGTGATGAAGGACACAGATGTGGAGATTGTGCGTTCTGGACTGTACTATATTGTTCTGCTGGGAAAACACATTTCAATCACCTGGGACACTGGAACTCACATTGTATTACAGATCAGCGGAGAGTACAGGGTAATGAACACAAGTTTGTTTTTATAACGATGTTAGAATGTTGAATCATATCTATGTCCCTTATATATCATCACTGTCCACTGAAAAACATGTATCTCCCAAAATTGTAACTTTAATAAAGGAGCTAGAAAATAAGCTTTTTAACTTTCAATGGAATGTAATAAGATTTTTTCCAAGTAATTTTAGAGCATTTCCACTCGTCAATTCCTCATGAAGTTTTCACACAATCTGAAGTACAAATTATGTAGTAAACTAAAAATGCACAAAAATGAAGGCACATGTTTTTAACTGGACAGCGATGATATATAACATAATGCATGTTTGTACATAATTTAATTTTGTTGAATCCCTTGTTTTTGCTTCTCAGGGCAAAGTGTGTGGTCTCTGTGGTAACTTTGATGGCAATCAAAATAATGACCAGCTAAGCAGTAATAATCAGATGGAGGTGGACCCTGTAGACTTTGGAAACTCCTGGAAGGTTCGAACCAGCTGTGCTGATGCTGTTCAGGTGACTACTACACAGTCAGCACACAGCTTGAGTTTACAAAGTGCTTTACAGGAAGTTTAAAACAGGTAGTTTGAAAAAAATACTACTAAATTCCATGACATAAATGACTTTTATATTTTAGAATGCATTTTTCGCAGTGTGCTCTACACATACAGAAATATCAGTGATGCATAATGATTAATATTAACTTTATTAAATAAATTAAAAGCTGCCTTTTTTGGCTTCATTTTACAAATAAACACAACAAATGTTTTCTGGAATGGAATGAATTTACATTTTACTGTACCTGTAGGTTTGTGTGTGTGTTTGTTGGGGTGTTTATAGGTCCAGTCTCAGTGCAATAGTGATATGGCAAAGCTGGTAACAGTGGAGCAGTCGTGTCGTGTGCTCAACAGCGCCCCCTTCAGGGAGTGTAACAGTGTGGTTAGTAATTCTTACACCAGTTATTGACCCACTACTTTTCCTCACAGTGCCTTTTTGACTCACAGCTCTGTTTCTCTCAGGTGGATCCTGAGCCATACTGGGAGATCTGCACTCATGACACATGTTCCTGTGCATCAGTGGGGGACTGTGGGTGTTTCTGTGACGCCATCGCTGCCTATGCTCATGAGTGTGCCCAGAAGGGTGTGGTGGTGGAATGGAGGTCTAATGAATTGTGCCGTGAGTCAAGAAGCCCACAGCATATGTTACATACAGAAAAGACTGAAGACCTAAAGCTAGTGTGCATGCTTCAGTGATGAACCTTTAGTTGAATCATTATGTTATACAAGAACATCAAAACAGACATGTGCAGAGCAGTGTACATAGTCACACAGTCACAAACTGGAGTAGAAGTCTTTTACGGACGTTTGAATTAGACAGAGGTGCACTGAATAAAGTGATGCACTGTTAAAAATCAATACTGTGTACTGTATGGGAATGTAGTGATTTACATAGTGTTTTAATAAATTCAATTTGATATTGTTGCCTCGGTACAAAACTTTTCAATGTAGCAAAAATGTTCTTTACATTTATTAGCTTCACAAATCCACAAATAGTATCATATTGGGATTGTCTGTGGAGCACAATGGAAAATCCTGAGATAAATGAGTAAGTGGTAAATTTATTATGATGGGAACACACGGCATGAGAAATGTCCAAATCCAACTAATAAAGTAATCAACCAGGTTGTGAGAGCTCAAAATAGGGGACAGCATTGTCTGACAGAAAACAATTGTCAGTTAAAGCTAAGATGTTAGCCCCCAGCAATCACAATAGCCATAATATTTGAAAAACAATACAAAGCAATATGCAGCAATAGATACAATTATATGTGTTTTGGTGTTGTGTTGTATAGCATTATAGTTTCCAATTGATTACGATATTTATTAGTACATTTTTTTGCATTGATAACAATAGGGTGACCAGACGTCCTCTTTTACCCGGACATGTCCTCTTTTACCCGGACATGTCCTCTTTTACCCGGACATGTCCTCTTTTTTAGACTTAAAAAAATGTCCGGTGAGTGAGAAGGGGGAGTGGTGAAGTAGCCTAAAATCTTCGGACTGGACCGTCTGACTGTAGAGCTACCGTTATTGGTCGATTGGTTCTCTGTAAACATTTAATTGCACGTCAGTAGTCCACCCACCAACGGAGACGTGTCCTCTTTTTCACCATCTCAGATCTGGTCACCCTAGATAACAATTTATTAACTTAAGGTTATAAGTCATTTGAAATGTGTTGTGTGTTTCAGCACTGAGCTGTGAGGATTTGAATAAGGATGCAGGGGTGGAATGTATGTGGCGGTTTAATGCCTGCGGAAGTGCTTGTCCTATAACATGCCAGCACCCAGAACCTCTAAACTGCCCAAACAAGTGTCTAGAGGGCTGCCATTCTTCCTGCCCACCAGGTAAATACCACACACAAAATGCATGGCCAATCTACATTTTATGGACAACAAATAATGAAGCAGAATTATGCATTACTAAAGCCCTATTCAGACGGGATTAGTTTTACGCGGGGAGCTGCGTTAATGTCATTTTACCACAGGATGTCTGGAATGTTTAAGGGGATTTGCACTGGATAAGAAATCTTGGCAAAATAACAGATGGGAATGGCTACTTGATTCATGCACTGCCATCACACAGTGCTGATTGTACATAGCAGAGCTACTAGAGTATTTAGCCTGTCAAAACTGTTCTGAGAACAGCCCACTGTAATGAATCACTCTCCACACAGACTTTAATTTTTTAAAATTGAACATTTACTGGCTCAAAATGAACAATATAGAGCACCAATTCACTAATTTTTTCATCTGCATGATTTCTTTCTTGCGCTAATAAAGAATCATCTTAAAGAGACAGTACAATATTACACCCACCACCCAAAAATATCCAGCCCTCAACAAACTTATCTTCTAGCCCTTGAAAATAGATAATGGTAGTGAAAATGACAAAACTACTAATCCTTCACGCATTTTCCAAATCCAAATCAATTAATGGTAACATAATGTGTAGTATGAGTATGGAGGTTGCTATTGTGCATAAAACAAAGCAACCAAAATTATTTCTTCACTGAGAGACTTTAGGTCATTTTGTGGTTTTGAATAAGGATGCAGACTCACACTTCACATTTGAACTGTATATTTCATGAGTACGTGCCTCTTCTAGCTCCTTGATTCTCAAGAAAACCGTTGTGGTGAAGAAAGAGCTGAGCAGAAAAGCAAAGCTCTCGATTTACCGTTCAATCTACGTCCCAACCCTCACCTATGGTCACGAGCTTTGGGTAGTGACCGAAAGAACGAGATCGCGGGTACAAGCGGCTGAAATGAGTTTTCTCCGCAGGATGTCTGGACTCTCCCTTAGAGACAGGGTTAGGAGCTCGGACATCCAGGAGAGACTCGGAGTAGAGCCGCTGCTCCTCCACGTCGAGAGGAGCCAGTTGAGGTGGTTCGGGCATCTGGTTCGGATGCCTCCTGGTCGCCTTCCTGGAGAGGTGTTCCGGGCATGTCCAATGGGGAGGAGGCCCCGGGGCAGACCAAGAACACGCTGGAGAGACTATATGTCTCGACTGGCCAGGGAATGCCTCGGTATACCCCCGGAGGAGCTGGCATCGGTGGCTGGGGAGAGGGAGGTCTGGGTTTCTTTGCTCCGACTGCTTCCCCCGCGACCCGGACCCGGATAAGCGGTGGATAATGGATGGATGGATGGATGGATGATGGAATATTCCTCTACATATCAGTTTAGACAGGATTAATATAACCTGCTGTCATTGTTTTAGCTGCTCATTTTACAGTAGGTAAAAATCTCAGGAATCTTTCCTGAAACGGGAGAGCGCATTCCAGTCGGACTCATTACACTACTCATGCCGTTTTATCCATCTCTGTTTTTCAGGTGAAATCTTAGATGAGGTTTTGAGACGCTGTGTGGAACCATCTAAATGCCAAGTGTGCATGCACAATGGAGAGAGAATTTCTCATGGAAAGCAAATCATTCTTAATCATGATGATCCCCATCTTTGTCAGATATGGTATGTCTCAAAGCTAGTGTACATGACCGTGAGTCTTTTGGTACTGCTGTAGTCATGTTCACGTTTTGTACATTTGTTTCAGTCACTGTGAGGGAAGCACTTTGACTTGTGGACCATGCCCTGCCTCTGGCCTTGTCTCTACTTTAAGCCCAATCACTACATTTACCACACCCACTCCACTCCACTTCTCCACGCCTGTGCCTGAGGATGCCTGTGACAGGGCAATGGATCTAGCCTTCCTGGTGGATGGCTCCTCCTCTCTGAGTGAGGAAGATTTCGGATTGGTCAAGCTCTTCATCCTCAGGGTGGTGGAGCGCTTCCGAATGGGTTCAGCACACACAAGAGCCACTGTCCTACTTTTCCACACTGGGGTAAAGAGCTATGACATGCAAGTGCAGAAGTGGATTTTCAGAAAGATGGTGCGGGACTTGCACTACAGCGGTGGTGACGTGGCCTTCATGGATGAAGCCTTCAAGTACCTGTCCGTGTACATTTATGACAAGAACAAGCGAGATCACGCTGGCCGAGTTGCCATTATGCTGACTGCTAGTGCCAACCCACGGCCCATGCGCACCACTCAGCGCTTACTAAGGAAGAAAGATATCACTGTCCTCACTATTGCTCTTGGGCCTGAAGTCAACTTGGCACAAGTCAATGACATCAACAAGGCCACGCCTAGTAGCCGGGCATATGTGCTTAGCAGCGCTGGAGAGCTAGAGAGTAAAGCTTTGGGTATCATAGATTACCTCTGCACCTTGGGGCTAGACCCAGAACCCCCCAAGAAGCAGGTCCCTCAAAAGACCACCACCACCACTACTGCAAGTACTACAACTACTACGCCCATTGCAGAGGCCATCAAAACAAAGGCTGTAACTCTGCCTCCTACAGCTGCTATTATGACTGCATTTCCCAGCATTCCCATCCCTGGAACAACCCTTCCTTCTAATACAACCATACGGGACATTACCTTCCTGTTAGAAGGATCAGATATGGTAGGAGAGGATGGCTTTAACCGTACACGAGATGCGCTTGTGAATGTTGTGGCCTCGCTTAGTCAGGAAGAGGAGGAACATTTCCGGATTACAGTGATGCAGTACTCCCTCACTGTTACCATAGAAATTAGCCGGATGGAGCTCAGGCACAGGGAGTTGGTGCTTCGCAGAATGCGGCAGATCCGCTGGGGAGGTGGCACCAAGGTCAACACAGGTCAGGCCATTCACTCCCTGTATGAGTCTGTCACCACAGAACGGCCCACTCACTCTCCAGACCAGATGGTGTTCCTAATAACACAAAACCCACCCACTGATGTCATCCAGCGACCACCGAGCTCCACCCACACACGTGTGTTCCCTGTCGGGATTGGCCCAAACATCAAGGAGACAGACCTACAAATACTAAGTTTTCCACACTCTCCCATAATACTGAAGAATCCTGAACAGCTGAGCTCCTTGGGCCCTCTACTGGTTAATATAAGCAGGACAATTAAAAAACCACTTATACCAACACTACCACCCAGAGCTACACTTCCACCTTCAGGTCAGTCCACTCACATGCATCCCACTCTAGAGTTTTAATTTTTCTCCTGTTCTCTTTTCCTGCAGTGATTTAGACTACAGTTTTTCTATAATGTTTCATGTTGTTAAATATTCAGGTGGTTAGATCTGAATGGATCCATACTAGAGAACTTTACCCTGTCAGAATTGTTCATAGTGGTGACAACCAGACATCTCAAAAGTTTAATGTCTCTAAAGATTACTTCTCAGAAATGTAATGCAAAATGTGAGTACAAATGCATTTACTGACATTTGTGCTAAGGTTGTTTTTACAATTAAGCTTTTGAGACTTTGAAAATCATGCATAAAGATAGATGCAAGAGATTTTAAGGTAAAATTGGTACCAAATAACTCTTTGTAGTTGTTTATCCACTTTTACCACTATCATCATTACCACTACCTCTGATCATTCTAGTAAACACACAAACAAACAAAACATAAATAAACAAGCAAAGAATTATTGTAGACCTTTTGAACCCTAGCTCCTGTCCACATTACTAAAAAAACATCTAAAGGTTTCTGTACAGTGCACCATACCATATCAGAACACTCTTCAACAACCCTGTTCATCACAACAATTGAATTTTGGTAACATTTTGAAAAATGATCTTCATATCTATATTTATGTTTGTGTTTTAGTGCCTTGCTCCAAGCCCATGGATGTGCTCTTTTTGCTGAGGTCCACCAGCAATGAATTTGAGGACCTGAAAACATTTGTCAGATCATTTATAAAGAACAACGACATTGGTAAATCATCATGTTTGGAATGTGTTTTGACTTAAATGCATTCCCAGATATAGTTTTCTAGAGTGTTTAATTGTATATATTGAATATTCAGTTGGTTTTCTGAATCTGTGTCAGGTAATAATGCCACTCAGGTAGCAGTGGTAGTTTATGGAGAGAAACCAGTGGAGGCAATAGCTTGGAGAGATGAACAGAGGGCTGAAAAACTTCTTCAACAACTGGACAGATTACGCAGCAAGACAGACAGCCCACCACGACTGGGTAACTGCCCCTTGACAAGTGCACATAGCAATTATTCATTCATCCAGTCTGTAACTGCTTATCCAGCTCAGGGTCACGGTGGGTCCAGAGCCTACCCGGAATCATTAGGCGCAAGACAGGAACACCCCCTAGAGGGGGCATCAGTCCCCTATTGCTATGATGACCATAGCAATTATGTGTACTGCATTTACAGTGTATCACATTCAATCAGTTATTTCTGTTCTACTACGACAAGGTTTAAAGCGATAATTTTGCGGAAAAAATTGTCTCTATTTCACTCCAAATTTTCTGTGTTACTTTATTGTTTTTGTCAGGGGCCACAATGCAATTGTAAATGTAAAAACGTGGAAAATATTTCGATAATTAAACATATTTGTTACTGTACTTAAAGTTTTATGTCAAAATATAACATTTCCATGACAACTAACATAAACTACATACAAATCTACAATACAAATTTAACGTTTATTTCAATAACCATCAGCTGTAATAACTGTTTCTAGGTGAAACCAACTTAGCAGGCTTTGTGACAAATAACACTTGTTGGAATAATGTGTGTTTATGTCTGTTGTCATGAAAGGCTTATGTTTGTGACGTAACATGATACCTATATTTGTACCATGTTTGTGCATTTGTACGGAGTATAGTTTTAATATTGTTGTTAAATGCATGTTTGATCATCTTGATTTTTTAGGTGCTGCATTGCGATTCGCTGTTCAGACAGCCATTTCCTCTACAAGTGGTGGTAGGACAGGCGTGGCTAAAGTTGTGGTGATGCTGGTGATTGACAGGTCTACAGACTCAGTGCAGGAGCCTTCAAACGAGGCTCTTACTGCTGGTGGGTGACATCACAATAACACGTTGATTGATCAGTCTATTACAGCAAGAACTTAATTATTGAGCTGAATGTATTTTTCACCCAGGTATTTCCATCTTCCCCATTGGAGTGGGGGAGCGATATGATGACACAGAACTGAGCATGATTGCAGGCCCACACATGCAGGGCAACATCATTCAGCTGAGAAACACAGATGACTTGCTAGCCTTGGTTACTCTGGACCGATCATTCCCAGACAAACTCTGCAGGGGTGAGAAATAATAATACCCACATTTACCCTAAAATACAAATAATGATATTGAATAGTGATGATAATGACACTGATGATGCTGTCCCTCAGCGGGTCCTCCTGGAGTGTGTGTGGATGATAATGGAAAAGAGAGGAAGGTGAGCTGAGTTTTGGCTCATTCCTCAGAGGCCCACATCTCTTTAATTCTCTTACTTACCTTCATGAACCAAGACCACATGGCCACTGACCTCACAGCTACCTAACAGTTTAACAGTACATCTTGCTTTAATCACCTTCATGACTCCTTGTGTCATTCCTTATATCAAAAGCTGAATCTACATTATTACCATCTACATTATTCTTAATTCTGAATTTGCCATGGGAAAAGTAGAGTAAATTATTTTTGTATTTTATTGTTTGGTTTAGTTGTTGATCAAGCAAATGAGAATAACTTTATGCCAGAGACCGCCTTTCTTTAGTTACATTTCCAGTGAAAATGGCCATGTAAATCTCTGTTATTTATCTATCTATCTATCTATCTATCTATCTATCTGTCTGTCTGTCTGTCTGTCTGTCTGTCTGTCTGTCTGTCTGTCTGTCTGTCTGTCTGTCTGTCTGTCTGTCTGTCTGTCTGTCTGTCTGTCTGTCTGTCTGTCTGTCTGTCTGTCTGTCTATCTATCTATCTATCTATCTATCTATCTATCTGTCTATCACAATTAATTACAAAGAAGTCTCATTTGTATTTTACTGTGTGCTTGGTTTCTTTCCATCCTTCAAAGATGAAGTGTTTGGAAGTCTTGTTTTTTTTTTATATATATACATTGAAATCCCTTAGACCATTCTAATAAACTGACCGTTATAATGGCCATTTTGGTAATTCCATGACTGAAGGAAGGCAGTCTCTGTGTTGCTCTGTGCTGTACTGTATCGATGGTTTGAACATATAAGAGTTACAAGAACTTGATTTCTTCACAATGTCTTTTAAATATAAGACTGTAAGACTGTAAGTACTCCATCAACAATCTGTAAAAAGCATCCTCCTGTGTGTCAATTGTTTGTCCTGCTTTATTTGTGAGGCATAGACTGATACCTATGTCTGTGTGCTAGCCTGGAGAAACGTGGCTGCTGGAGGATGGCTGTCATTCTCTGCTGTGTAATCCATCGGGTGTGGTGACGCTACAGAGTCACAGAGTGAACTGTGAGAAGATGGAGCCTCCAGCCTGCAGAAACAGCCTCAAAGCTCTCAGAGTTAACCAGACATGTGGCTGCACCTGGAAATGCCCTTGTGAGAACACAATAAATAAATAAATAAATAAATAAATAAATAAGAATAATAATTTTAAAAAATTAGCAAAAAATTGCTCTGTTCCTATAGACTACACTCTTTTCTATGTCTGTAGGTATGTGCATGGGCAGCTCCACCAGTCATGTGGTATCATTTGGAGGTGCAGCTCTGAAACTGAAAGGTGCCTGCTCTTATTTGCTGCTTCAGTCAGGAGGGCTACAGCTAGTCTTACATACAGCTGCCTGTAAGGCCTCAACAACTCAGATTTGTATGAAGAGTTTGGAGCTAAGAGAGAATGGGATCAGTGTGGTCCTGAGAGATGATATGAAGGTACATTTAAGGTCACAGCATAGTCACTTTATCAGTATTTGTGAGCCACATAATAATACAAATATGATAATATTTGCTTTTTTTGTGTGCCTGTATGTGCTGTAGGTGACTGTTGATGGTGCGGTTACTGCCGTACCCTTTAGACAAGCTGGAATATCTGTCACTCAAATTGGAGCTTTACTTCATCAACTACGGTCAGAGAAACATGGCTTCACCCTCACCTTCACTCCCCACAGCAACGAGTTTACCATCAACATGGACCTAACCATGATAACCAAGACCACCGGCATATGTGGTACATACACTCTCTGAATTTTGTCCAGACTCCTAAATAATTTACTTTTGAAAGAGATACATTGGTTTAGATTTGGCCTTTGCTTCATCACAGAGCAAGTTCACATTCTGTCAAAATTGTAGACACCTGATCATCCATAGTATTTTTTTTTCTAATTACTTTTGGGTATTACTAAAGAACAATAATAAGGGTTAAATAGGGGGATCACCAGAGGGTTATACATATCCATGTAACTTAATACAAATTATGTATTGATAGTAATGTAAGGCTAAGGATTTTTGAATGGTTCTCAGAAAAATGTCCTTCTCTTGCTGTTCAGGTTCATGCTCTGACGATCAAACACACCTGCTGCTTCCCGATGGGTCAGTGGCTGCAGAGTCAGATGTGTATCTGCAAAAATGGGCTGTGGGCGAGTGTGTGTGGGGCAGAGGAGCGTCTGATTGTGAGGAAGGTGTGGAAGTGGGCTGTGAGGTATTATCCTCCTCAGTGTTTGGTCAGTGCCATGCCGTGGTCCCTCCTCAGGAATATGTGACAATGTGCAGGGAGATGGCCTGTCATCCTGCTGCCATGTGTGACATTATTGCTGCCTACAGCACTGCGTGTCGACATCATGGCGTATGTGTTAACTGGAGAAGTCCAAGTCTGTGCTGTGAGTTTTATTTATGTGTGTGTATGCATTACCATTCCAAAGTTTTGAACGATTTAGCATAAATATTTTTTCATTATTTTATAAACATTCATAGCATATACAGTGAAGATTATCATAACAGACTTCAAAAGGTTTGTTTTTGACCACCATTGTAGGATATAATCACTCTGAATATTCATTCTCTGTGTGGTACAGCTTCATTTTAAAATCATGGACACCACTTTTTTTTACTTCCAACTAATTATTTTAATTATTTTAAAGTTTTTGTTGTCATTGTACAGTTGGCTTTAGATTATTGAGAACATATGACACTGGTAATCATGATTTTTTTATGTGTGTGTGTGTGTGTGTGTGTGTGTGTGTGTGTGTGTTTATATATATAAAGCTATGCCTTGTCCTAAATCTATGGAGTATGATGCGTGTCGTGTGGGGTGTGTGGAGCAGTGTGGACAAGGCAGGGGAGTCCCGGGTGATATGGATGGGCAGAGTGTTGGTATAGCGAACAGGTCACACTGCTGGAGTGACCCCACCGAGGGCTGCTTCTGTCCCTATGGCACAGTGCTGATGGGAGGAGAGTGTGTAAGAAGAGAGGCCTGCAGCCAGTGTGTGGACCAACACGGACATGCTCACCAGGTACACAAACACATACACACACAAGCATACATACACACACAGTTACTGTCACTGCCTTAAAGTAAATTGGTAAATCTGGCAAAGTGGGATAACAGCACTGTCCTCTACTGGGTACATTAAGTTTTAAGTTCCACCTAAAGTAGGAACACCAGACTAAAACAGTAAGAGTCCTAGGGCATGAATCCTATTGCTGCATTAGGCTAACACTATAATATTATTATAACTATAGATGGCTGTCTGTAACAGCATCTAGAAAACAAACATAAATGTAAATACAGATTTTTTCAAATTTGACCTCAAATATTCTTAAATATGTCAATATATAGTGGTTGTTTACAATTAGCTGTTTTTATTATTTTGAGTGGTTTTTATTGTCATTGCAGATTGTATTACAAAATGTGTTTTATTATTTAAAATAGTTTGTTTTTATTTATTTATTTATTTATGGGTGGCATGATGGCGCAGCAGGTAGTGTCGCAGTCACACAGCTCCAGGGACCTGGAGGTTGTGGGTTTGATTCCCGCTCCGGGTGACTGTCTGTGAGGAGTTGGTGTGTTCTCCCGGTGTCTGCGTGGGTTTCCTCCGGGTGCTCCGGTTTCCTCTCACAGTCCAAAAACACACGTTAGTAGGTGGATTGGCGACTGAAAAGTGTCCATAAGTGTGTGTGTGTGTGTGTGTGTGTGTGTGTCTGTGTGTCCGTGTTGCCCTGTGAAGGACTGGCGCCCCCTCCAGGGTGTATTCCCGTCTTGTGCCCAATGATTCCAGGTAGGCTCTGGACACACCGTGACCCTGAATTGGATAAGGGTTACAGAGAATAAATGAATTTATTTATTTATTTGGGTGGCACAGTGGCGCAGCAGGTAGTATGGAGTATGTGGCATATAAAATGGTTTTAATTGAAAAACAGCGAGGGGGGCACGGTGGTGCAGCAGGTAGGGTCGCAGTCACACAGCTCCAGGGACCTTGAGGTTGTGGGTTCATTTCCCGCTCCGGGTGACTGTCTGTGAGGAGTTGGTGTGTTCTCCCTGTGTCCACGTGGGTTTCCTCCGGGTGCTCCAGTTTCCTCCCACGGTTCAAAAACACACGTTGGTAGGTGGATTGGTGACTCCAAAGTGTCTGTAGGTGTGAATGTGTGTGTGTGTCTGTGTTGCCCTGTGAAGGACTGGCGCCCCCTCCAGGGTGTATTCCAGCCTTGCGCCCAATGATTCCAGGTAGGCTCTGGACCCACCACGACCCTGAACTGGATAAGCGCTTACAAATAAAGAATGAATTAATTAATTAATTTATTTGTTTGTTTATTGCATTAACATTCGCTCCAATTCTTGGAGGCTGTGGGTATGTAGACTAAATGTACTTGTTAATTATTGCCTTTTTTAGTGTGCACCGTGTCATGACACAGTTGTTTGGTTGCACACAATGCACTTCCAAAACATTGCAATGCTCTAAATTAGCAGCTGAGACTGTGGTCACTGTGATCAATTCCAAACCTTAGCTAGAAGCTGTTTAAATCCCCCAGCTGTTTAAATCTGCTGTTGAACAGTGGAGCTGTATTTTCTGTAGAAATGGAACTCCATCTCGTACCTTTGGGATGAGTTGGAGTGATGTTCTTAATTCGGTTCTTATCATCCACCACCACTGCCTGACCTCACTAATGCTGTTGTGGCTTCATCCATGTTTTATCATCAAGTATAAAGCATATTATGTTATTTTTATTAACATAATTGACATACACCAGCTGCCCTGTACATTGTGATTTCATAATGAACCAATACAACGAAATACAACAAAAATCTTTGTACCTTATATCAGAGATAAAATAAAGCACCTGTAATGTTATAATTTTTACTGTGTATGTTTGTGTGTGTGCTTTTACAGTTCATGGAAAGCTGGACTCCTGATGACAACCCATGTTTACTGTGTGTGTGCCTAGATAAGCAGTGGATCAACTGCACAGCCTTGCCTTGCACAAATGCAAAGGGTAGGAATAACCTATTTTCTCTTTCTCAGTTCTGCACATCTCCATCTCTGTTACTTTCTCTCCTGCTTTCTGTATCTCTTCATATCCCTACAGTGTCTTCCTCTGTCGCGTTTGCTCTTGCTCTCTCTCTCACACTCTCTCTATATAATGTATAGTCAGCCTAATTATTGCAGAGCTTCAGTATTGTGCTCTAAGTGGGTAGTCATGGTAACTGTTGCTGTGCTACAGCCCCTGTATGCGGCAAGTGTGAGGTTCTTTTGGAGAAGAAGGATTCAAAGTGCTGCCCTGAGTATGAATGCGGTAAGAGTTCAGCTCATAAAAACAAAATGCACTCAGAATAGCATCAGTGAAAGTCTGCCAAGGACACCTTCAATAAAGTGTAAATGTCAATTGTTACTGTGTGTAATTGCAGTCTGTGACACTGCAAACTGTAAGGTTCCTGATCCTCCGCAATGTGAAAACGGACTCAGTTCAGTCCTCTCAAACCCAGGAGAGTGTGCACCGATTTATGAGTGTGGTGAGTAAACAGAACAAACAAGAATCTACACACAATCCTTCTACAGCAGTCATACACAGAGCCTGTTCACAAAACACATCCGTACATACATTCCTACATAAGACATACACACATGCACAGGAAATATACATAATCTCATAATAATAACATAAAACAAATAACACAAAAATGATCAACACCTCTCTTGTTTCTCTGTTTCAGTCTGTAAGAAAGAAAGATGCTCTGCTGCTAAACCCTCCTGCCCTGCGTTCAAAAAACTCGCTGTTAAAAAGACAGAGTGTTGCAATGCCTTCGAATGTGTGTGCGACTGTCAGAACTCCACACAAACTTGCCCACCTGGTTACATCACTAAAGAGCTGACCAATGGCTGTGGTTGTGTTGAGATCAAATGCCTCCCTGATAAGGTGGGATTTTCCAAAATGCAAACATTATTGAGGGCAACAATGACAGAATAGGTCAGATTACACTACATGCCTGCAGTGGATTTTTAAGTAATAAAATAGCTAGGAACATAGTGTCAGAATATACATTCACTCAAAGGAGGCTCTTAAATGAGCATTGAACGAATGACTTAACCATTCCATTATACAACTATGTACAGTCACACACAAGCACAGCTCAGATACTGTAGTGTACAAGTTGTGTGTGAAGTCGTAATGATTGCATATATGTGTGTGCAGGTATGTGTGGTGGACGGAGTAGGGTATAAGGTGGGCAGCAAATGGCAGGAGAAATGTAAGACATGCATGTGCACGGAGCAGACAGACAGAGCGACTGGGCTGCATATAGTGCAGTGTGTGGATCCTGTTTGTAATCAGATCTGTCCTGTGGTGAGTTCTGCACCTCTGGGTTCGAGGGTGTGAGTAAATCTCACTGTGTTAAATTATGCATTTTAACAAATGATTGAGTACACAATGAAATCTCAGATTTCAGCTTGATACTTTTCTACAATTTAATACGTTTTATTCAGAATTAATTCTAAAAGTGCTCTGAATACAGAGAAATTATTAACACATTAATGTAATTTAAAGTCGATTAAAGACATTTGTGTGTTCTCCCCGTGTCCGCGTGGGTTTCCTCCGGGTGCTCCGGTTTCCTCCCACAGTCCAAAAAAAAACACATGTTGGTAGGTGGATTGGCGACTCAAAAGTGTCCGTAGGTTTGAGTGTGTGAGTGAATGTGTGTGTGTCTGTGTTGCCCTGTGAAGGACTGGCGCCCCCTCCAGGGTGTATCCCCGCCTTGCGCCCAATGATTCCAGGTAGGCTCTGGACCAACGGCAACCCTGAACTGGATAAGGATTACAGATAATGAATGAATGAATGAATAAAGACATTTGTACATTTGGGGAATTTACCTATTGCACCTATTACAAAATACCCCCCCCCCACACCAAAAAAAAAATGCATACTTTAATATCAGCCGTTATTATTGTTATCATTTAAAAACTCCTTTCTAAAATGTATGAAAGGTAATTACAAATATTTTTGTAATTAAGAATGTTACCTAATAACATAGAGCTAGTGTTTTATTAACGGTAGCAGTTGTATTTAATATCTAGTAATGGTAAAAGTGTTTTTATCTACTGTTATTTGTGTAGAAACTTTAAAAAATACTTGTATAGGTTCAGATGATACTTGATAGATAAGTAAAACAAAATTAATTACCAATTCTGCTAAAACTATAATAGATTTCAGTCATTTTATTTGAATGGTTTTTCCTTTATTTGAGCTTATTGAACAAACTGAACTCATTCACAACTAAGTAGATATCCATATGTGTGAATACAGGGCACTGTATACTCTCAATCTGAGGGAGACTGCTGTGGTCGCTGTCGTAAGACCAGCTGTATAGATGAGGATGCAGTAAGTGGACGCCGTATGCGAAGGGTGAGTATGTGTTTGTGAAGACACTGAATCAGCAACCTCCTGTTGATACGGTCAACGTTTAAAGCACTGGTCCATTAAATTGTTTTGTGTGTGTGTGTGTGTGTGTGTGTGTGTGTGTTGGTTTTTTATTTGTGTTTGTAGGTTGGTGAGCGCTGGATGTCTCTTGATAATCCTTGTGTGGTGAATGAGTGTGTGCAAGTACACGAGGAAGTGTTTATCCAGCGCAGTAATATCTCTTGCCAACTCTTGGACACACCAAGCTGCCCACTGGGCACAGAGCTCCTCTGTAGCACTGGCGACGACTGCTGCCCTTCCTGCCACTGCGGTACACACACACACACACACACACACACACACACACACACACACACACAGAAACAATACCTTTATAGGACAGTGAAATAAGACATTGTTATATATACTTTATGGCAATATTATGAGATTTAAAGTCATTTTGCATAATGTTATGTGAATTCACACAGGTACATGGGTGGTTTTATCCTGAATATAAACAGTAGAATCAGCCGCTGAGCAACATGGCCCCTAAACATGATTTAATTTATTTGTATTTATACTTGTATATAATCTACTTGTTATTTCTGATTATTTTATACTGATATTTTATTTATTAAATGATGTCTTGTCTAATACAAATAATGGTATTTTAAACATACAATAATTCAGTTTTGGGGATAGTTCATTGACAAATGTTCAGAAACATTCCAGTGGTTTAAAAGCAGAAGCTGTAAAATGAAAATAGTGTTTATATGAGAGTTAAGGCTTATATTTCAGTCCTAAACCTAATATGAAATTGTTTTTCTTTCCAGTCCCTATTGATGCCTGTGTTTTGAATCATACCCTCGTTGGGGTAAGTATATGCTCAAGTATGTAAAGCACAGGCTGTAATGTATGAGCTGTAGCCCACTGATTGTGTGTGTGTGTGTGTCTCTGTGTACCTAGGCTGGTGAAAGAATAATGGTGGACGTGTGTACACACTGTAGATGTGAAAATGAGCTGGGGAAATATCGCCTGTCCTGCAGGAAGATGAGCTGTTCACCGTGCACAGAGGTAATGATCTTCATCTCAACGTTATAAACATTGTCACTATCTGCATACTTATTACATTTACATTTATGCATTTGGCAGACGCTTTTATCCAAAGCGACTTACAAAAGAGGATCTAACATTCAAACTACAGCACAAATTATACAAATTACCTTATATTAAGTGCAATATGCCAGGAAGTAATAAGTGCATTAAAGAAAGACTTTCAGTGCAAGAGATACTCTCGGAAGAGCTGGGTCTTCAAGGATTTCTTGAATGCGGAGAGGGTTCCTGTTGCTCTGATAGTGCTTGGAAGCTCGTTCCACCAGCGTGGTACCAGAGATGTGAATAGCCTCGACTGACCTGTACAGAGGGTTGACCGTGTTAGTTGGCGCTCCTTTGAGGAACGGAGAGGGCGGGCGCTAACGTATGGTTTTAAGAGTCTATTGAGGAAGATGGGAGCAGAACCAGTGAATAGTCTGAAGGCCATCATACTTATAATCTTTATTATTATTTTTATTTTAATCTTCATCACATTCCTCCTCTTCCTCATTATCCTCACACTTTCTCATCCTCATCATCATCATTTCCCTCCTCCATCATTCTTCTTCTTTCACCATCATCTTCATCACCCTTATCATTGTGAATATCACCATAAATTTTAAATAAATGAATGTATGAGACAATACACCTTGTTTGTGTGCTCCTTGTTCTTTCAGGGGTACATTCTAGAGCCTGTGCCAGGGGCCTGCTGTGGCCGTTGTGTAGCATCAGCCTGTTCCATCCAACGACCTGACGGACAGTTAATCAGCCTACAGGTAATTTACTAACAAACACTATGTCAGACAAATGGTAGGTGCAATTGTATACACCTCAAGAAAATACAGAGTTTTTACAATGATTAGCTACATAATTATATTAATGTGTGTGTGTGTGTGTGTGTGTGTGTTTAGGTGAATACTACACGTGAAGATGGTTGCACTAAGCATACATGTAGTGTCAATGAAAATGGAGAGCTGGTGCTGGAGACTGTAGTGACCACCTGCCCTCCATTGGACCGAGCCCACTGTCTGGAGCAAGGAGTATGTCTTTTTATTTCAAACACACACACACACACACACACACACACACACACACATATATACACACACACACGCGCGCACGCACACACACACACACACACA